>NC_139577.1:15260287-15625287 GCF_946808225.1 Silurus aristotelis | reverse complement strand
AATCTGACAGTCTTGAGCGCAAGGCGAATCAATTAAACGAAAGAATCCACATTTTCAGCATAGATAACTGCCTCAAGACGACAATTTTCACATGACAAAGAGAGGCCCATTCAGAGTCCTTCAAAGGCCTGACAGGTCAAGAAAAGAAGTCTGAAACAAAAGCACCTTATAACCATCATCTCTTCTCTTTTAGTTGTCAGATCAACTTTGCTAGTCCTGCTGGTGAAATGGCATTCGCCTCCCCGCCTGCCACAAGGTGCTTCTTCATATCCTGTCAAAGGAATCTTTTATACTATTTGCTCGGTATTAACATGTCACATTTATTGATCAGACCTTTCATACAGCCACAGCATGCCAGCCCTGAGCACAAGCCCTTTGATGCCACGATGACATTCCAAACCACATAATGCACATAATGCAGATATTAAATTGCACTTAATGCAAAACTGTGTCTACATGCGCAGCAGGTAGGCCGAGTCAAATGTTTCATATCCTGTGATGGTGCTGTCATCTGGGTAAACGTTCTTAAGTATGCTGTCTGACAGTAAGAGACTTCACATAGATAGATAGATAGATAGATAGATAGATAGATAGATAGATAGATAGATAGATAGATAGATAGATAGATAGATAGATAGATAGATAGATAGATAGATAGATAGATAATCATAAACCATACATTGGGTACTACTAGTACATTTCCTCCTCGTTGCGGTTGCACTCAATATTTCACCTTTCATACCTCCAGCATAAAGCTTTACTATTATACCAAGTTCATCTTTATCGTAAATAATTATAAAGGAACACTATGGGTACGTCTCAATCAGCTCCCTGTTTCAGTATTCAGAACACTGACCAGGGACTCGACCATTTTACGGGCTCCCTTAATCACAAAACCCTTCCAGAGGTTTCAAGCAACTGCTCCCCAAAGAAAAATCCCACAACGAACGACAAAAACCAGTGAGCATACTCGATGCTTATTATGATCCCTTACTAGAAATTCTGTCATATTTTGCAAAGCTTCTCAACTCAAAACAATGCCTGATGAACTCTCAGCCAACTTCATCGATAACTTTATATTTGTTGTAGTTTGCACGTGATTATTTTATCAACTCAATATACATTTGAGTCTAACGACTTTCAAGTGTTTCATGATTTAAAAGATCCACAATCTAGCCTATAATTTAACATGACGTACCATGACAGAAACACATATTTACATTTGTGGCATTTAGCAGATGCACTTGTCCAAGGTGATGTACAAAAATGCTTTGAGTCTTTATCAATGAATAAATCTACACTGGTACAATAGATTACAAACTTAAGGTAAATAAGACTCTTGAACAAAGCAATCTTTGAAAGTGCTAATTTAAGTGTTTCAGTAAGAGGTAGGACTTCAACCGTCGCTTGAAGATAGCCAGGGACTCTGCTGTTCGGACATCTAGGGGAAGTTCATTCCACCACCAGAACAAAGAGGATCCTTGATGTATTATTACCGTATGATAAAGCTAAAACCTTTATCTGACGTATAAATCTTGTGTTTTATATGTTTGGGTTTTTGCAGTGAATGATGAGAAAATTGGAAGGTTCACTCTGCCTGTTGTTGCTAAACGACAGTGCTGTTGATTGAAAATGTAGGTATGTACTTATGTTTTAAAATTTAGTCATCAGTGTGCCGATGTACACTAAACCAGACCGATGCCCAAACTTCTGTTCCTAATAAACTGACCTATGTAGCTGATTGAGATCCACCCTGCTGAGAGGATTAAAAAAAAATAAATGACATCATTTCCAAGTGAAAGATACATATTATAAGATACAGACATGTCAGCACCAGCCTGTCAACATTTATTTTTATCCTAGTACTGTTTTATTCCATGAGTGTAGACAGACAAACAAACAGAGGCGAAGAATTTCAAAAGAAATGAATGCAATAACATTGCATTTGCAAAGAAATGGTGTAACAGCAGAGCAATAACGAAACAGATGTGGACCAAACAAGAGTTGTCTTGTAGTAAACTTAAAAAACAGGGAGTAACGTAGAGGTTCAAGACAACACTCGAACAATATATTCAGCTCCTTAATGAAAACTCAGCAGCCGAGTGTCTAGACAGCGAGTGACACTTGGCATAGCAGTGCAGCTTCACCTTTTAACCTTACAAGGTCACAACAATCAAACTGTGACTGTCTGAGCGATAGTAATGCATTAGGTTTTGCGTGTCGTAGTGTTATAGACACCTTACCTGAGTTGGTTGAAGCTAAGATCAAGTCGCTTTGCAGAGCTTCCATAATTGGCTGCAAGGAACTCTGGGATGAGCTCACAATCATGTCCGATATAGGACACCTTTAATTCAAGAATTACAAAAAGTTGCAATAAGACAAAGCGAAGAGAATTTGATTTAGAGTCCATATAACCTTTCGCTGCTTTTTAGTGATAGATTTTTAGTATTTAGACTTTCATCAATAGTTATAGATTCCTGATCACTGCTGTACCTGGAAGCTCATCTGCAATCTCATGATGCTCTTATGAGCCGAATATTGTTACTGCTGCCTTTTCTATGAACATGTCACTTCTTATTTCTTCAAAGCAGTGGAAATTAGTTTATTTGTTCTTAGAAGAAAAAAAAACAAGCCATGTTGCACTAGAGAAACAGCATAAAGTATGCAATGCCAAAACGTCTCTTCTTCTACTCACCTGAGTTCCATTCACAACAACCCCTGTCTCGGTGTGTGCCATTCCAGCTCTCTGACAGCACTGAAACGTGTACTATATTAAAAGCACCCCTGCTACAAACCTGCTCTTTTACACTTTCCCTAGTCGAAACTTTCCGAATTGTTACTTTGTTGTTGATGTTGTTGATTCTTTGCTTCTCGGCAGCTAACGTTTCTAACGTACTTCTTCCGCATGCCCGGAGTCAGCTGATCTGAGAAGGAAGCGCGCGCCAGCGTTCAAGTCACAAAGCAGCCTCGTGCGTGTTCATGCGCTACAGTTTATCACGTGTTGTGCATGCGGACAGGGACAGGGACATCTGTCCACAGAGAAAGCAATGTCTTTTGGACAAATATGCGGTGGGTTGAAAATACAGTGTGCCCTGCTACAGGAGTGGCTGCAGTAGACCAAGCATGAGGCAAAGTATGAGAGCTCTGCCTACAAGAGTCAGACTATCATTCTACAGACTTCAGTTTTGCATGAGGTTTTGAAGAGCTAAATATAGACAAAAACATTATAATTAATAGCTATATTTCAGCGACAGTTTAAATTACACCAGGATTACCAGTTACTGTTGTTGGTGGTGGTGGTGGTGGTGGTGGTGCTGGTGGTGGTGGTGCCTGGGCATCCTGACAGATGTGTATTTATATGAGAAGTTTGAACTTGTTGAGACATTTGGTTTCTCTTTACAATAAAAACAGTGTGTGTGTGTGTGTGTGTGTGTGTGTGTGTGTGTGTGTGTGTGTGTGTGTGTGTGTGTGTGTGTGTGTGTGTGTGTGTGTTTTACCAAAACTAAATAGGACCAATTATATGACAATACACACACTAATCAAATGTTCTATTCTATCAATATGAGAAACTGTGTATTGTTGCTCTAACACACAAACAAGACTTGACTATGAACACCAACAACTTGTTTTACCACTAAATAGGTTTGGATCCAAAGAAAGTTGAGTTTTGTGTTTTGTAGATGTCAGTGGTTGTTTAGAGGCTCTTTCGAATAATGGTTTCATCATCAATTCTGCTGAGTACCAGGATATTTCACAACAAAACTTTGTTGTCGAATCTACTTCTACCAGATTCAGACCCAACACAACACTTCCAACCAAATCAGAACCCTTCCAGATCAACATAGAAACTGTAAACGTGTTTTTTCAATATTGATCTCAGGGTCTGGATTTGCCCCTTACTGAGAATCTATTTTGTATTGAACAGCGAAATTTACCTGCATCCAGAATGACAGCTATAAAGAAGGCTGAAATATTTTGCATTTAGTGTGTTGCATGTTTTCAACCTATAGGGAGTGATCCAGAGTTTTATTTTTTTCCAGGACATAAAACTCTTAATAAAGCATCAATTCCAATGTTGCCAAATATTTTAAAGCCAGTGTTTTGTATGGGGAACTAATTAAAAAACTTTTGAAAAATGTTAACATTTTGATTGTCTTATAATGTTTGTTTTTATACGCCTTTTTTTCATAAAGGACTTTGGTTCAGGATCCAGATATTTGGTTATTTATATGCCGATTACCTCTCCTCTGTTTTTATGATCCTTTCAAGATGTATAGTCTGGTGCTGGATGCTAGCCCCGCCTCTTCACTGTAGGTGTCTGGTCACGTGCTCTTGAGCGTCACTTGGCTCCTCCCACAGGCGGAAGTGCCGGAGTGCGCACACAGCAGAAAAGAGTGCAGGCTGCGCTGCGGGTTACGAGCCGCCCGCATTACAGTGGTAAAAGGAGAAGCTTAATGATCCAACTTAACCTTAGTAAGTTTGTCTAAATGTATAGTTCATTTTTGGGAATATAAATCTATTATTAAAGAGAAAGAAAAGGATTTTTATATGTTAAAAAAAAGTTGTTTTTTATGATTGTTTCCTTTCGGAGCACTGTAGCCTTATAATATCAGGTAATGTGCTTCATTGTTAGTTGTTTTTTTAAGGATTTGTTTCCTTGTATTTTCGTGTAACGTATTTTACATAGTGTTATCTATTAGTAAACGCTCCGATTTGAAGATCTTTTCAGGAAAGTGAGAATAATTCACTCGTGAGGGAAAAAAAAGAAACAAACCTTGAACTCGGTATCACGAATTTACTTTAAATAAATTCAATTTATAATTAGCTTTATGTTCAAGCAAAATATATATATATATATATATATATATAGAAATAAAAAATCACCCAGGTTTAATCGATCTTATGACCCTTAAACACTAATACACGGGTTTACATCTATTGTCCCGCAATCTGACCAATCAGATTCATTTCAAACTTTCCTTCACATTTGCATATGGAAATCTTTCACCTTTTCGCTTTATTCCGCGTGTCCGCGTGATCAAGTCCACTCTACTCGCCGCTGCAAATAGTTATATTTAGATGAAGAGAGAGAAAAGAAAGGGTGAGAGAGAGAGACCGATTCATAAACATGTCACCGACGTGAAATATATGGAAACGTTTAAAACTTTCTATTTAAATATCATGAATTATGGCCTTGAAAAATGTGTTCCCATTTAAGGGTAATACCGAGTATTTGGTGTCTGCTTCAGAAGCCCATTCGTCATGCAGACAATAAAGAGAGTTTTTGCCTGGCGCTGGAAATTTATGGCTGCCCTTCTCTGCCCTAATAACTCACGCAGTGTGTCCCACAGTGACAGACCCTGCAGAAGAACAGCAGCCCTGTTATCCATCACACACATCTCTGCATGCTGAGCTGCGAGCTTCTCCTCAGCCGCACTTTAAATGCCCGAGAGGAGGGGAGCCATCTGAACGCTTGGGTTTTAGTGTTTTCTGATGCGAAATGAATTTTCTAATCCAAATCTAGAAAATACACACACACTCTATGTATATTAAATTTGATCCATTTGTGTTTGAAATAACAAAAAAAATATGCTTTAGTAAATTTTATATATATATATATATATATATATATAAAATAAAAATAAATATAAATAACTACACACTTACCGTCCCATTTAACTTTGATGTCGAAAATTTGTGATTTGTAAATAAAGTAATTTCATGATTTAAATTCTATTTAAACTTGAATTATTTAAAATTATGAAATTTAAATTCACCTGCTTTAGATATAATTTATAGATATAAAAAATATACATATATAGAATTCGATAAAAGTTCATTTTAATGCACTGAATGAAGTGGAAAGAGTTTTTACATTGAAGACAAAAAAAAGAGGGACTTTTACAGAAAATACGCATTTATTATTCATTGCTTATAATTATTTATTTGGTTTTGAAGGATTATCTGAAGGCTTCGCTTGAAGGCTGTCCACTCCAGGTTTTCTTGCTCTCCGAGATGACCTGTCAACCGGATTAACGCCGAAAAGAGATTAATGGCGGGGGCGGGTTGCAATAATAATCGTTTTGTTTGATGTGACAACTTTGATAGGCGTTGATTTACTTACAAACTGATAGGCTTTTAATTGAGCGCCTCCATCCAGTGGGAGATGAAAGACGCAGCGCATTGAAAAGCTGCCCGGAGCCTCAGCCCTGATTAGCGCAATCAGCGGTGAAGAGGTCAGAGCCTTTTCTCTCCCCCGAAAAACTCTCGAGTACTCTCACACTTTCTCTTCCTCAAAAATACACCCTCCTCCTTTCTGCCGAACGTTTTGATCATTTTGTTGCATGCATACATATAAAACTTCAGGCCCATTTTTTTCCTTTTATTACATTCCAACTGATACAGTGCCTCAGGTGACATGCATGTAATTATTATCTGCGAGTTCAAAATTCAGGTACGCGTTCATCTGTACAAAAAAAAATAAATGGAGGTAATATACCCGAAAGCGGAAGACTTGTGTAACTGTATACTGAAGCAAAAGAAAGGCGTGCATTTCCCCTCACTGTGCACCTGGATGAAAACAGGCCTGGTGCTGTTCCTCTTCTCAGTACTCAAGAACATCACACAATCAAACTCTCTGATCCAAAAGCAATTTATTACAGAAGTATATATGTTACAACAAATCCATACAAATAAATAAAAATAAAGGAAACCCTATTTTAAGCGCAAATTACGATCTAACAAACAGTTTGTGATTTTTACAGCAACACAAACACCTTATTAGTGTCTCTTTTTTTTTCCAAAAACATTTTTTTCAAAAATATCAAGTGTTTGAACAATCCACACCAAATTTCCTCGAATGTAAACAAACAAATGATGCAATATAACAAAGTTTGAGATTTAAAAAAATACTTGGTGCATTTTAGTTATACTTACTCTGGTTCGGTAAGGAGTAAATATAAACACGCTTGAATTCCATCTGTTTTTTCTCTCCCCGCAATCTGGTTTTGCATTTCCTCTCTTCCAAAGCGGAATAAGACAAGAGCACTGTGCCGCTCGTATTATGTCTCTGTACCAAGGTGCTTCTTTTTCATTTGCCCTTTTCTCAGTCACCCGCAGCTTGTAATCAGCTACAAGAGCTGACATAAATCAGCAACAGGATTGACAGCGACTGACAAATAGCTGATTGATTGCGGTCGAGCAGAATTGACAGTTGACTGAGGGGTTGGGATAGAAATAGAAGGGCGGTGTATATTATGCTGAAAACATGTGACATTCCCATCCCTCTATCACTGCATTGGTCTGCTCCTGTCAACGCGTGTCTGATTGGGGAATTCAAACACCATGCGTTGATCTTCTGGTACACACCTGACTACCTGTCAAAAGCGCAATGCAGGGAGACAGCGTTTTAGAAACGTGAGTGAGACGCACAACATTTAAGGTGTTTTTTTTTTATTTTTTTTTTATTATTATTATAAATTAATAAATTCTACAAGAGAAATGTATAACACTACAGCTCCAACCAGTGCGAGGAGCGAGATATTTGTTTATTATTTTGAAGGTATTTAGAAAACTTACACACCTGGTTGTTTTGAAGCAAACCTATGGTTAATATTTTGATTTCAGCAAATAGATATAAACAAATAAACAAATAAATAACCATAGGATGTAATACGAGGTGTGTTTCTATTTTAGCCTTAAAAGAAATAAAGGCGAGCGCGGCCGCGGGTTTTGAAAGTGCGGCGTGGACAAGAAGCAAACTATTTTCCAGACTCTCCACCCCCAAGCTGTCAAAATAGAGGCGCTGGAGAAAGGAGAACGTCACATCCCCTTGACCCTCCAATCACCTCGGGGTCCCATTTGATTGGAAGGCGGCAAGGGCTTTAATCTCAGACTAATTCAGTTGCTTTTGAAGTGAAAATTTCGGCCAGTTCTCGGGCTGGGAGGAGTAGCGCGTGGAGCTGCGGAAGGAGGAAGAGCAGAACGCGCAATGCCTGTGGTGTCACGCGCAGCTACGGATCGGCGATAAGCCTCGCGCTGTGCGGCTGCTTTCCGCCACGAGCGAACGGATTATACGCGTTGGTCTATATTCTTTTTTTTTTTTTTTTTTTTTCTCCTCCCGAAGAAGATCGCTTCTAAATAGTTACTGATGCATAGGACGAGCGAAACGCCAACCGAATAAATGAGAATTGGGTCATGAGCACATCGCCCTCTGCTACTGCTTTAAGAAATAGCGATACCGATCTAGCCTGGGAAAGCTGCAGTTCTCGGAATAACAGCTCAGCGAGCATCAACAAGCCTTTCCTCCATCCCGTCCCTCCAACGGACCCTTTACGGCAAGCCAAGCGACTTCCCATCAAGGTTCTGAAAATGCTGACGGCACGCACGGGACACATTTTGCACCCGGAGTATCTCCAACCTTTACCTTCTACTCCGGTTAGTCCAATCGAGGTAAGACATGAATTCTTTATTGATTTAATCAGATGGTTTTATTTCTATATAAATAAATATATTGGCACGCGCTGTAGGAAAATGGCTTCTCTATTCTTAATTACAGACTACAATAATACATCGTGTCTTTATTGCATATTTGTTGTTGGGTTTATATCGATTTCAGTTTTATATCTGCTCGTTCCAGAAATATATTCCTGACACAGTCAGTTTTCCATTTGACTCCGTGCTCCTCGATACCTCGCACTTTATTTTCCGATAATAAATAAATAAATAAATACAACACAAACATGGGCTGTAGTTCAGGATATGAGGCTGTTGTGCGTTCTGTAATATGCGTGTATTTATTGCGATCACAATATGTCGGTATTTAATTTGTCTGGTTTTTTTTTTGGGTTTTTTTTGTTCATTCTTGCAGCTAGACGCGAAGAAAAGTCCGCTGGCTCTTCTTGCGCAAACGTGTTCTCAGATCGGGAAACCGGACCCTCCGCCTTCATCCAAACTCTCCTCGGTTACATCGAACGGATCTAGCGAGAAGGAGACAAAGTCCGGTCCTTTAAAACTGAGCGACATCGGCGTGGAAGATAAATCGAGCTTCAAGCCGTACTCCAAACCAGGAGATAAGAAGGACTCGTCCTCTGGGGTTTCGAGCGGGGAGAAATCTGGTTTCCGTGTGCCGAGCGCCACCTGCCAGCCGTTCACTCCCGGCACCGGCAGCCCGAATTCCAGCACTTCAGCTTCCCCGATGCCGTCCGAGGCCAAAGGAGAGAGGGATGAAAAGAAAGACGCTGACTGTAATAAAACCTGCAGCACGGACGGCTCTGGAGCTACTGGCGTGAGCCACAGCAGGATAAGCGTGAGCTGTGCTGGAATTAACGTGGAGGTCAGCCAGCACCAGGAGAGCACGTCTGGATCCAAGGCCGCTACCTCGGAATCGTCGTCGGTGTCTTGCGCTTCCTCTGCAGCTGTGCTGGGCTCCGGACTTGTGGCACCCGTTTCTCCGTACAAACCTGGACAGACCGTTTTCCCTTTACCCCCCGCCGGTATGACCTACCCAGGAAGTTTAGCCGGGGCCTACGCGGGCTACCCGCAGCACTTCTTGCCCCACGGCGGAAGTCTGGTGAACGCGCAGTTTGGCGCAAGCAAAGCCGGTTCGAGCCCATTAGCCGGGGCTTCTCCACCGTCCATCATGTCTGCCAGCCTTTGTAGAGACCCGTACTGCTTGAGTTATCACTGTGCCAGTCACTTAGCGGGCGCGGCCGGTGCCTCGTGCACGCACGACTCAGCCGCTGCGGCCCTCAAGTCCGGATATCCGCTCATGTACCCGACGCACCCTTTGCACGGCGTGCACTCCACGCCACCGTCTTTCGGCGGACACCCTTTGTACCCGTATGGCTTCATGCTCCCTAACGACCCGTTGCCTCACGTGTGCAACTGGGTGTCGGCGAACGGGCCGTGCGACAAGCGCTTCTCGTCCTCAGAGGAACTGCTTAACCATCTGCGGACGCATACAGCCTTCACCGGCGCCGAAAAGTTGATCTCGGGTTACCCGAGCTCGTCATCCCTCGCCAGCGCAGCCGCCGCGGCCATGGCGTGCCACATGCACATGCCGCCGTCCGGAGCGCCTGGAAGTCCCGGGACGCTCGCGCTGAGGAGCCCGCATCACGCGCTCGGACTAAGCAGTCGCTATCATCCGTACTCGAAGAGCCCGTTGCCTACTCCCGGTGCCCCGGTTCCCGTCCCCGCAGCCACCGGCCCTTATTATTCTCCATATGCACTGTACGGCCAGAGACTCACCACAGCGTCAGCTCTCGGCTATCAGTAAAACGGACTCCAAAATTTAGAGCTTATAAAGATTCGAAATATAAAGACTTTTCTATCAACGCGCCACTGAAGGACTGGATCCGTGGACTCCACTGTATTTATTTATGTCAGCTTAAAGCGGACAATAATACATAAAGGAAAAAACTATTTGAGCAAACTCAGAAGTGCATTATGTTTAAATCTCAGTAGGTAAAAGTGAAACACATGTTAGAGTACTAATAAAATAGGGGTTCTTCAGTTCAACATTCATTTGAAATTGCTATGATTGTATATTGTTCGTTCTTATTTAATGTCTCATTGGAAAAAAGGAAATAATTTACATTTGCATGTTTTGTTTTGTTTTGTTTTTTTTTTTAGCCCAAATTGTCCGCATCATTTTAAATTGCCGTTATTTTTCAGGCGTATACCATGGAGAGAGAATTGGTATTTTTTTGTATGTATTCTGGAAAAAAAAAATAAGAAACAATTCTGTTCCATAATTGTGTCTTCAGTATTCTTTAACACGACAAATACAATTTACATTACACGTGTCTACCCAGAGTTTATCCATTAGGTGCACAATATTCTTAAAGAATGACAAATCATTAAAAAAAAAATTAGCATACATTTTAACTAAATTATCTAATAGCAAACAAGTAAATATCTTGTATGACAACTGATATAAAAATCGAAAAGTTTTTCCTCCTTTATCTGATAATAAAATATGCAATAAAACGCTAAAAGGAAAAAAAATAATAAAAAGTCTTGGTCATAACAGAGGACGACAACACAGAAAAAAAAATTATTCCAACTATTTGTATTTCTTTTGACAGTATTTAAAAACGTTTAGGAAAAACAGCTCACGAGATTCAATTCCCAGTATGTTTTTGTCTTCCACTGGAACGAGGCGTAGCTACATGCAATTTAATATCATACATAATGTTACAGTGAAATAACATTTGTGAAAACTTGATCATATAAATGGCAAGTAAAGCAATTTTACTGAATTAGTGCATTTATCTGAGTTTATAAATTGTCTTATTTATTGTCTGCTCACTGAGCACTAGATGTAATGGAGCACAACACATTATTCACTCCTCTCAGACAAGCTGCATTTCTTAGACTTTTAATACATATTTATAATAAATTACATATGATCAAAAACGTTCATAATTACATATTTTAGGCAGCCCATTTACTAAATATCTGAAATACTTCATTATAAAAAATATTGTTAAAGGACACTTCATTTATTCTCTAACCACAGGACAATTATTATATATTATTTTTAATATTTTTTATGCACGACTTAAAAAAACCAAGTATGTTAAAAATATATCTGGTAATAAAATTATAAATATTATTATTCCTTTTTCCGCACTGTGTTTCAGCGGAGTAAATACATGACAGGTTTCTCTGTCGCATTTCGATTATTTAGTTACTTTAAGTAGTTTGCGGACTTTTTCCCATTTACATTTCTTGGTATTGATTCAATAAACAAAAACTAAATTATAAAATGTTAATCTTCTAAAAACAATGCGTTTATCGTAACGTATGTTCGTGTATTTCATTTCTGGAAATAAATTCTATAAAAAAAAATTTGTTTGTAGTAACAAAGTAGTAAAAGCATAAATAATTGCTTTTTGTCAGAATACAGTTTTTCGGTATTATTATTTTAAATATTTTTCTAAGTTCGTCTTAAACTTAAACGTCGCACTGGTCCGTTTTTCCTTTATTTACTTATTACTTTCTATTTCGTGTCCTGGATAAATACAGTCAACACAATAACAAAACTAATAATACGAATAATAATTAAAAAAAAAAAAAACTCCAAATCTTCAGTAGTGACAATTAAAACAATCACCAGGCTCAAATGGAAGACTATTATGGGATGTTAAGGTTGGCTCCATTGGAGAAAGTGAAAGCGGCGTTTTGTTCGCGCAGAATAAGGAAGAAAACAGCAGTAACCCTCCGCCAAGCTGCTTTATTACTAACACCAGCATGTGTAGGCAATTTGGTGACTGCGTACAATGAATGTTTTCACATAAATAAAAACCTTTTCACTACTTGGTTTAAGCTATAGCACCGCCTGTATATAGGTGGGCTATGGGGGGGTGTAGATTTTCCAACACGTGCGAGCGTCAAATTAATTGTGAATCATTTCATTTACTTCCGTCAAAGATCTCAGATGTTAGAATCAACTTTTCTGAATCATGCCGTATTAAAATGCGCCGAGATCAATTTTAGGCAAAGTATCCTACTCACATTATTAATGGCTAAGCCTGTATCAGCAGCAACTGCAAGTGATTAACTTCTGGACTAATAAGGATATCTATTATAAACCTGTAATTTAATATAGCCTTGGTATACCGTGCAATTATTAATCACTTTAATTTATGCACATCAACAATTTAACACCACCCCTTCACAAAAAGTATACCCAAAAAAAAAAAAAAAAAAAAAAAACACACCGTGCAACTAGAGTATGTTCCAGAGGCCCACACAAGCTTTAAACTGATGTAATGACAGTGAAAGAGAGCAATTTCCATTTTTACCCACATCATGGTGGCTGTGTGGCGGTCCCCGATGGAAAGCCATTCATCATGTGCCCCTCCTCCCAGGGCCTGTCATCAGAGGAGCTCCAAGGCACATGTGTGCATAAATTACCCTGCTTGTGCCTGCCTTCTACTTACTGTGGCTAAGGAGAATAAAGAGGAGCACAGAGCTGCATGGCTTAGTAGCACAACATAACTTACACTGCTGATCAGCTCTGCAATGAGTATGTTTATGTGAGAGATAAATAAAGAGGATACCATCCACTGTGCTTTTGTGTAAAAAAAAAAAAAAAAGGTGTGCTGCTGACTCGGTGAAGAACGCACATCATTCAAGCTAGCTTTCTAAAAAGGATATGGTAGTAAACACAAAAGAATACTGGAGAGAATGGATGAGAGTATGGGGATCGAGGTTTACTGCTCAACTCAGTAGTGGGTCAAGGATTTTTTGTTGTTGTTGTTGTTGGGCCATAGAAGAAGAATCATTGCACAAACCTGTCACTGAGTTAAAAAAAAACAACACAAACAACACTGTATGTCTCAACCATACAACAGCTATCAAACTCATAAAATTGTACTAACCATTAATTACTGTTGAAACAGTGTCATCTTTTGTTGAACGTTCTTTCACATACATGGCAACTGACTCAGACTAATGCCTCAAGTCTTAGAATAACTAATTACACCGGAGAAGATAAATAGAGGCTTGCTGGGCTGCTGTAAAGAGATTTCTTTCCCCTGTTATGCTGAAATGTAAAGAAGGCTTTCTCATGTTAGGCTGAGATGTAAAGTCTTGCTGAGCTGAACCAGCTCTTGTACTGCCATTGACTGTTAGGCTATTGTTTTTAAGACCTGACATCATTAAGACCTGAACCTGAGCAGACAACTGAATGTAAAGGGCTCTTTTAATGATTTCTTATTTAATAGCACACGATTACCACTAACATAGATGTAATTACTCTTAGTAACTACTGTTACTAAGTACATATATGCCTATAGATTTGAGCAGCAGCTGTGTCAATATGTAAAGTGGCACTAAAATGCTAAACTCTCAGACTGGAGTCAGAGATCATTATGTTTCTTTTTCAGGAAATCTTGACTCATGGGATTAAGATAATGACCCTATATCCTTTCATTTAAAAACAACGAGGCTTCTTTTCAAAATCTTGCACTTGATAAAGATTACAAGTAAGTTTATTTGTTCAAGACTGCTGCTTGTATCACTTGATTAGGTCAAACCTACATTTGATAATAATGTAAACATGTATGTTAATACCTAGGCAGAAACCATTTTTTTTCTCTCGCTTTTTGGACAGGATTGCTTTGTCCTCCTTCTAAAAAGGTATCCTGATTAAATGCAGTGCAGCTATCTTAAACAGTGATTTATGGTGACACGGGAAGAGGAAATGTCCACAGCTTTTGTGATCGCAGTAATAGAGCTATAAACTAAATAGCATGAAATGAAGCAGTAGCCTTGTGATTTAATCAGCTCATAAACAGATCCATTGCATCAAGCAAATGACATTATTACCCATCTGAAGTAAATCTTGCTAATCCCAAGAGATAAAATCAACATCATCAATGGTCACATGTCATATTCATCAATGCTAAACTATCTCCTTTTGACAGATTAATCCCGGCCGAGGCTCCCAGAGAGGGCGGTAATGGAGACTCAAGCAAACAATTCATTCATTGAACGAGGCAGCTCTGGTGAGCACTCAGAGCTTCTCTCTCTCTCTCTGTCTCTCCGTCTCTCTTTTTCTTGCTCTCTCTCTCTCTCTCTCTCTCTCTCTCTCTCTCACACACACACAATTCTCTTCTCGTCTCTCTCACAATTTACAAATTCAAAGTGCTCATCAAGGTGTGATGGACCCAAAGAAAAATGGCTCCTATGACGGCTTGTCATTCAAAGCTTCTACTTTGCTAGGCACCTTCTTGCTCTGTAAGTGCATAATTGAGGTCATTTATTGCAGTCAAGTAGGCCTTTGCTATCATACCTCAATGCCTGTTTCATTTGCACTTTTTAGGTTTTGACAAAGAATATTTTATGGAAATGAGCTCCGTGTCTGAGAATACTTAATGGTCCTAGGTGCATAGAGAGCTCGCTTATGGCTTTGATGATGGCTGTTCAATGTAAATAGATGTCAAAGAAGGTGTCAAAAATGGGTCCATACCACACACTAGTATGATCGTCAACATTCATATGAAATCTAACGTTCTATCAGAAAAGTAGATCACAGAATTTCTACCCAGTATTTACGCATGATTAGTTAGACAGTATATGCAGACAGCTGACAAATTAAGGGTAAAACTGATGGCTCTGTCATGTCTGAATCTACTTTTCTGCTTAGAGCAAAGCATGACTCAATATAATAAATATGATAAAACATTTCAATGCTGATGGTCACTTAAGGATAACTTCACCACCATTCACAAGCCACAATGGCTTAATTTTTATGACGATAAAAATGATATAAAAATGATCAAATATAAAAAATATCTCAACACAGCAGAACAAGATTTTGTGCAATTCCCAACACCGTCATTAAAACTAATTAAGGGAGATATTTTTTTATTAAAGAATGGTGTTTATTTTCTCAATCCTGTTTCAGACATATAAAGAATCTGTTCTGGCAGATTTGCATTAGGCAACACCTTGTTTAGATGGTTTTTTGCATTGAAAATAATTTTCAATTAGATCCTGTATTTAGCAAAGTAAAAGCATCAATTGTCTATTCACATCCAAGCAGCCATTATGGCTTTAATCATATTCCATTGTTCTTGTTCAGGCTGTTCAAATGTTACATTACATTTACATTACATTTAGGGGATTTGGCAGACACCCTTATCCAGAGTGACTTACGAAAGTGCTTTGAAGTCTCTATCAATAAATACACCGGGTTACTGGTTCACAGGGCCATAGACTATCAAAGAGTGCTATCAGTCTCGAAATATCTTACTTAATAAGTGCTACCAAGTATAATCTGATACTGTTATTTATAATTCATTAAATGTTTACATTGTTTACTTGCACACATTCTGTTATAGCTGCTTACATGAGAGTAAGTTGGAATAATGGTAGATAGCCTCTGTCTATTATATTGGGAAACATGACTGTTTAATTGTAATCCCATAAAATGATGCCTCATTTGAAAATATATTTAAACCATTATTTTTCTGGAAATTCATTACTAATCTCTTGCATATAACTTTGTTCAAGCAGGCATGTATCATCTTCCAGAGTTTGCAAACTACACTTAAATCATGCTGTCAATCTGGGTAACAATTTTTGAACACTTCTGATTATAATAAAATTACATGCCACACTCTCCTTGTGGTTGTTAAAGCATGTTCGCGTTTTGATGAAAGTTCATTTTCTTGAGCAGACACTGAATAATATTAGCAGCCGCATTTCCTTTCAGAACAGATACCATGACAGACCTAATGATGGACTGTCAACATGCCTCGCTGCTCATGCTAATATCAGAGATGTTGGCGAGGAATTGTGTTTTTGATCCTCTTATATCCATACAGAACAAGAAATTAAACATATAACACTCAAATGATTGGTGACAGCTTTATTTGGCAAGTTGATATCAGTAAAACTGTAACGGTGTGATTCTGAAAATGGCAGCATGTTGGCAGCACTTCTGTAAAGCAGCAATCGCTTGTGTTCGTATAGTGTGTAAGTGGGACTTCGGATCTGATATTTACACAGGCGGTGATGATGCTCAGATGTCTCCTACATTGATCCAGGGTGTTTGTGGAGGCTGACAGATGCTGCTGAGATCCAAAGCCAAACGAATGGAGCTGACCAAGAGACAAATGAGTCTAGGCAATGCAGCCTCAGGAAATATGGGACTCCCATTATTTTTATTGCTTTAATGTACTTTACTGTTAACTGCAGAACAGCAGATCAAAATCACCTTCAATCCTGATTCATTTTTAGCCTATGGACAAAGAAGCAGAAGTAATAAGGAAATCCCTCTTAGAAAAGAGGAAGATGATTCCTTTCTTGTTATTTAGGTGCTTACTACACTAAAGTTTGGGGGAGTGCATGAAAATAATGCTTTGTTCATAGCTGCATGTTCAAAAAAATATTGCACCACAATTATTTTAAACTTTGAAGTAAAGTAGGGTAGTGTTGCAGAAAGCCCTGTTTCTTCCCTTCAGAGTAATTTTGTTGTCTCTCTACAAAGACTTCCTTAAGTACTATGTTTTTGCTTATTAGATCCAACTGAAAAAAATCAGTAGCACCATCTGTCATTTTATATGCAGCTTCATGTCAGTCAGAGTATATTTAACCACCTTATAAGCAGTACATCAAAAAGAGTTTATTAGGACACAATTTGGAGAGCAGATTTTTCCCTGGTCACCTCCTGCAAGCATTGTCCTAACACCACACAGTTTATTTCTCTCAGCTGTCCTGGGGCCAACACCTGTGTCTCTTCTAAAAGCACTCTCGTCCTGACAGCCTGTGTGGAACTTCTCCCCTTGGCCCAGACACATCTGGTGGGAGATCACAGCTGCAAGAGTGCCTTCATACACACATCCATCATCCGCTTTTAGACATCAGCACACATACATCATGCACACACAAAAAGGACAACTAAACTTTCTCTTGCTGGAGTTGTCACATAATATATAAAAAATAGTTTAATGTATGTAGGTAGGTATATATATATATATATATATATATATATATATATATATATATATATATATATATATATTCTGTTACATTTCGGTACGGTTAGGGGTAAGAAATGCAAAACATAAAATTGCTTGTCATTTTTTATTAACACAGTTTATCATTAACATATACACTTTTTTATTATATTGTTTTAACCAAGGAATCAATTAAATTAGCACAAAATAATTGTATTAAATTACATTAAATGAATGGAAAAATTAAATATAGTAGTTGACATTTGTTAGACTCAATTTGGGTAATACGGATGTGTAAGTATGTGTGTGTGTGTGTGTGTGTGTGTGTGTGTGTATGTGTGTGTGTGTGTGTGTGTGTGTGTGTGTGTGTGTTTTATATTTAATATTTAAAGATATGATTTTCTGAAGAACTGTTCTTCTTATTTTAACATACATTTTAACATACATTAACAGATGTCTCCATTCCTTTCATTCATTTGACATTCATTTACTCCCTCAATATGCAGAATTTTCAGGATTTTCTTTGTTTTAAGAGAAATTTTTGTAGCTGGACATAAAATGCTACACAATCCATAGTGCTAGCGTTTGCCGCTAGCCACTTCCTGGTTAGCGGCTAACGCTAGCTCTATGGATTCTTTAGTGTTTTTATGCATATTCCCGGTTAGGAATGATAATAATAATTTAAAAAGTGCGATGCGGAGACTAAACAAACTTGTGGTCCGCCACTTAATACATACCTGAGAGAACTCGGATTTTGACTATGTTCTGCACGCATGTAAAAAAGGATTGCATTCAGTTATCGATGTGTACCGAACCGAAATCCCCCTGTACCGAAATTTCGAAATACGTGTACCGTGTACCTTATATATATATATATATATATATATATATATATATATATATATATATATATATATATATATATATATATATATATATATATATATATAGTTCTAGAGCTATGGCAGGCACATGTAATTGTAAAGCAAAATGTAAATATTTCAACTAAGATTAGGACGAGAACTCCAAGAACGCACCTGACCACAGTAAATTATACACACCCCATGTTCTGCACGCATGTAAAAAAGGATTGCATTCAGTTATCGATGTGTACCGAACCGAAATCCCCCTGTACCGAAATTTCGAAATACGTGTACCGTGTACCTTATATATATATATATATATATATATATATATATATATATATATATATATATATATATATATATATATATATATATATATATATATATAGTTCTAGAGCTATGGCAGGCACATGTGATTGTAAAGCAAAATGTAAATATTTCAACTAAGATTAGGACGAGAACTCCAAGAACGCACCTGACCACAGTAAATTATACACACCCTTCATGCAATGCTCATATATCTTTCCTGCCAACTACCATGGTCTCCTTGACCTTGTTATGGTTGTGTCCTGGAATTCAGAGGATATGTGTTGACCATGACCCTCAACAGATAATTGCTACCTCTTTGAACACTGCAATCACATTTCTTAGACCCCTGTGCCATTGTGTGCAGCTGTACTCCATATGGTGTTGCTTCTCGAAACCGCTCTGCATAGTGTTATAGACATAGTGGACAAATATAATGGACATGTGGCAGCTCAGAATGGATATTAGTTTAATTTATGATCTTTTCATCCTTATTATCTCAAAAAATTGTTTTATTAATCAAAGTGGGATTACTTAATCATCATTAACACCCCCTATAGTTATTTTCAAGATGCCTGTAATGAAAACCTGTCTAGAACTTTCAAAATGACTGTAAAACCAGATAAAGCCTTTTTACGAAACGCATCTGTGAATCTAACCATCATGAATCACTTTATCTAGGTACACAGCGATGTGCATATTTTATCTGGAATTTTCAAACCATGTCAATCATAAATCGTACGTCCGAAGTTATTATTTAGCATTTTCAGCTGCATCGGCTTGAAACATGTCCAAAGACAAGTTCCTATTTTGACAAGAATCCCATTTCTCTTTTGGGAGGATGAGAAAGATTGATGTGCTGTCAGTCAAATCCAGCGCATGATAGCATGCTGTCGTGTTGGGGCGCCGACATGCTACAAGAATAAATCAAAGAACATTTTAAGAGAAATATGTCTAAGTTTTTTTTTTTTCCTCTGAAACAGCAATTCGTTTGGCACTGTTTGATGTGTGGTTTCCCTGCATACAGTATATATTTGAATGATAAATCTTGTAAAATTTGTATTGGCTTCATGTCGAGCATAATCTGCGTAAGCTTTGGTCTTCATACGGTTGGAAGAAAACATATATTGTGTCTTCAAGTTAAAAACACGCACACAAATTTTTCACGTTTAATTTTTCCTGAGCTGTTTTTCAGATAACGGCAGGGCCCAGCATGACAAACCCCTTTAGCACTAAAAGCCATCATTGAGAAGCACTTTAAAGAGTATCATTCATAATTAGTTTTGACAAATTGCTTGTTTCATTAATGTACAATCCAGCCTGCCTCTGGCATTGGCATGCTATGCTTTTAATGTAGGCTGTTTGCCCTGTATACATTTTTTATTAAATATACGCGATGAATGAGACATGCACTGTAATTTGCTACATACCACTAAATAATTTACAAGCATGTGTGTTTTCTTCAGCCAAAATTCTTTGCTCTTGAGTGTGCTGTATGTTAAAATGTCCTGCAGGCGAGGCCAGGGTGAGAAGGTGGACTTCAGTGGTGATTAATATTCAACCTCATAAACACGCCATACATGAGGCTTTGACCACAAAGCCTGCCTTTAAAGAACCAAACCAAGTCACATGCATTAAATATGTCTTGATATAACATGCTCACACACTTGTATTAATATCCTTATGAGGTTTATTGTGACAAAATTTATAATGCAGCTCTGTATATTCTTAACCTTAGCAAATAAAAGGAAACCTTGGCTCTGTTAGATTTTGATATCTTTGTAAGGTAATATGGTCCCCACCGAAATATAAATACACACACACACACACACACACACACACGCTATGTTTTAATATTTGATGTATGATTTACCTTCAGTGTTCATAGGGGAGCAGTATGATAAAATATGAATAGATCTGTAGCCGTGACTGTTTGTTTTTGTCAGTCTAAATGCCTGTTCAAAGAAAAATAGGGTCACTCCACTGTCATAGTCCGCTCTTTTGTTAGCAAACACAGCTTTTTTATATTATTCATTACTATGTAATTTATATTCCATTTTATGGACGCTGCCAATCAAAAGTCATTGTTGTATTGTGCCATATATTTGGGGCTAATATTTAACCACTCTGGCAGGGATATGAAGAATGGCTTGCAGTAACAGGTGAAGTGAATCACCAGGTAATCGTGAACACATTAATCAGCCTAAAAAACACACACCTGCTAGCCAGTTCTTTAGAAACGCTTTTATGTTTCTTCTCACCATGATTTTATCCTTTCCTTATTAGTTGGGTTATAGGAGATGTGTATGTGTTTTATTATGTGATATACAATACATATCACAGGAAATACAGGAGCTCCAAAAGTTTTGGAATGGAAAGGACAATTCTTTTGTTTTGCAAACCACTGAAATTTCATTTTGAGACAAAAAAAAAGATAACTGTCATACAATTTCATTTGCTATTTCTTGGCATCAGTTTTATTAGAATTTATTTTATTTTTTTAAATGATCAAATATATTGCCTGACGGGTGTTTCATGATACCCAGGTTTGTCCTGTTAGATTAATTTTTTATTTTATTTGAGCCATGGTTTTTGACTGTAATGAATGTATTTGTTGTTAAAAAAAGATACACTAACATTAATACCAAAGAGCTGTCTATGGGGGAAAAGTAAGCCATTTTGAAGATAGAAATTTAAATACAACAATTGGACAAGAATTGGTCAGATCAACTTCAGCAATTTTATGATGCCCTGAAATACAAAGAAACACTGGAAACCAAGAAAAGCAACAGCAGCTGATGACAGAAACATTGTAAGTACTAAGAAAATAAACCCAAAAGTAGTGAAAGTATTACAATCCACTATTTGAGAAACACTTCAAAGCAGAAATATATAGGCCATAACGAAACATGCAAACCACTCATCAGCACTAACTATTAAAGGCCAAAGTTCTGTAAACAGAAACCAAGTCTCTGAACCTCTAAGGATGGAAAGGCCAATGTTTGTAGAAAAAAGAATCTGCTTATGACCCAAAACATACAAGCTTATGGGTCAAGAATAGGGGAAGTGTCATGGCTTGGGTTTGCGTGGCTGTTTCTAGAACAAAGTGACTAATCTTTATTAATATTGTAACTCATGATGGTGGCAGCATAGTGAATCTATAAGTCTAAAGTAAATCTATCTGCCAATTCATCCAATCTAGTTGAGAGTAACTTTATCATGTAGCAAGACAGTGTCTTAAAACACACTGCCAACATAAGAAAGGATTTCATCAGAGGGATAAAGTGCAAGTTCAAGGTTTTAACTGACTAAGTCACTGAACAATAAGGGAGTATGCATTTCACCTCCTAAAAAGGAGTCTGAAGTAAGAAACCCCAAAGAAGAGTTCAACTAAAGAAGACGTTGTAAAGGCCTGGAATGATGCAATTATTGCAAGCAAGGGATATGCAACCAAGTGTTGTTTTTTTTTTAATTTGCTTTATCTGTTCCAACAATCTTTTTACTAAACATGTTCTTAGTTCACATTAAGATGCAAATATCAGGAAATTAAAGATGGGATTATAATCTATTGTCAAACCCAAATGTCTTCAGTGAATAGTAAAAACATGCACATTGTCCCACATCAGTTTGAAGTGTTTGTGGAGGCTGAAAGACACTACTGAACTCCGAAGCCAAACTAATGGAGCTGACCAAAAGACAAATGGGTCTAGGCAACACAGCCTGAGGAAATATGGGCCTCGCATTATTTTTTATTGCTTTAATGTATTTTTAGTGTTAACTGCAAAACAGGAGATTAAAATCACCTTCAATTCAGCTTCTCTCTTGCCCTAAAGACAAAGAAGCAGTAGTAATAATAACAGATACACCACGTGGGTGCTTTGCATAGAAATAAAAGAATGACCTGAATTACCTGACACTGTGAAGAAAATAAAAACTGTCAGTGATGTGTAATGTTCATTGATGTAGTTGAATTCCTAGTCTATAATCGTGAATGTACTAAACTGTAAGGTATTATAATAATATTAGTGACATCAGATTTAAAATGTATCCAGTAAAACACATAGACAAAACTGAATCAACCTATAGATTTAAGAAATAAGAGCAAGAACTTCTTTAAGTTTTATATCAAGCCACTCAAACCGTACCGACACAGTGAGACCACACGTGAACCATCATCACAACACTCCATTCTTTCAACATTGCAATGGCCCACAGCTGGTAACGACAGCTGTATGACTTTGTCACTGTTAACAACAGTTGTTCTACACAAAGCTTAATGATTAAAACTGTAGATGAAAGCATATCTAATGTGACCATGATTTAATTTGTGTTCTGCCTCAAAGAGTCAGCCTGAATTTCATTCACAATGACTCAGTTCATCCTGGTGTGTGTTTGCTCTGTTATTAATGTTGCATGCTGGGCCTGCTCACACAGACTACCCACT
This sequence comes from Silurus aristotelis, assembly GCF_946808225.1. Taxonomy (NCBI): domain Eukaryota; kingdom Metazoa; phylum Chordata; class Actinopteri; order Siluriformes; family Siluridae; genus Silurus; species Silurus aristotelis. The sequence goes on along the minus strand of NC_139577.1, from coordinate 15,602,197 downwards.
CGTTCTGTCATTAAATATCATCAGCCTCCTGACACTAATATACTCCAACACTATTCACGTTCCGGTTCAACGTGCATCAAAGTGCATTATAATAACAGCATTATCAAGCCGCACTATTCATATAGCCCATATACTAAAATTCTGTTGGGCTTGAGATCTCTCAGGGGTTGCAAGGATCACATGGTTTCTGGTGGCTCTCTAGTCTAAATTTAAGTTCTCTAACCATGTGCTCTTTGATAGGGGATTGAGCCAATAAGAGGATCTTTTACTATAAAAGAGCACCATTTACAAGCAGTCATGCTGAGAAAAGGCCACAAACAGAGAGCTTGTTAATAGCTCTCATCCACAGGGCTCCAGATGCTCCTCTCAGAATACAAACCAGCGCACACTTCGGAAAAGAGATGTCACTTAATATAAAGCTCTAACTGTTAAGGCCAGCTCAGGCTGTGTATCTATATTTAAACAATTCTGACATATTTCTTTTCAACATCACACCTCAGGTCAAAGGATATACTAATACTAATTAAAACATATAAATACTCTGGTGATGAGGCACTCTTTGCAATTAATTAAAGATCATTGAAGGTCTGAACTTGTTTGTATATACCAATTACAATTGCTGTCAATCATGCTCCAGAATTTATCCCACAGTGCTGTTGAACATGTGAATCAAAAGGTGTGGATTAATTTTCTTTAACAGCTCTGACAGTAGTTCCATAATATAAAGGATAGGTATGACACTAGCTGTAATATGTGACTTTACAAATGTATTATCATTTGTAAAGTAGCAGCTCAGATACAGAGACGTGTACAGCAGATGCACCACATAACCTTATTGCCGTCAGAGGAAGAATAAAACAGAGATTGTTGAGAGAATGACTGTCTATACCTTCTATAAAGAAAGTAATAACAGAAACTCATTGCATTGATGTTTCTTAATATTAAGCATAAACACAGATGGTTAAAAATAGTGTGATGCATTTAACCACACTATTTAATGAATAATTAAAAAAACATAATCCTTGTGGTATAAGAGGAATGAGACACTTTAGTTGTTTAATATTGGGTTAATACTGTCGTAAAGTGCATTATTTTTCTACAACAGCCCGGCCTGTAGTATGCTATTCCTTATGTATCGTATTAGCAATATAGCACTGATATTCCAGCACTTCCACTGAAATGGCTGAGGCCTCAGGTTCATGCTGCAGTATATTCGATTGCATAGTTGATGTATAACGCTGTCACTGTGAACCAGAATCCTGTACAACTGATAAATTATGAATTATAGCTGCAGAGAGTACCACTAATATAACAAGCTACAACTGTTTTCTTATGCTAAATATTTAGTCGGATTTAACAATCTGACTATTCCTGACAAGGTTATCAAAAAGCAATCTACTTACTCATTTGTCACCAGGTCAGTGAACACACAGGAAAGACACATACTTACATCACATTTAGTCATTATAAGAGTGTAGCCAAAGGGTGTAATACATATTTAATGATATGCAAACCATGGCAATGATGCATGTCTTTCATGTGTGCAGCTAAACAATTTGCAATAAGAACCACCTTTGTCAGTAGTGTACATATTAGTAGGATTATTATTATAACCCACATTATTGTGCATTAGGTGCAGCTTTAGTTCTCCAATAACTTTCAATGTTATCAACAAACCGCATCAAGCGTTCCTGGGTCACAGATAATTATATTAAAAATTTTTTTTAATGCAGATCATTTTCTTTTAATTAATCAGATCACCACAAAGCTGGATGTCAAGGAGCTGACTGCTTTTAGTCAAGCCTGTTTAAAGTGAGAACGACTGACCACCTTTAGTCCACAGATCAATACATCCTTGTTTGGTGTCAGGATAGCTAAAATCAAAACTATATGATAATTGAAATGGTGCACTTGCATACGATAAATCCATGTAGCTGCCCAGTTGCCTGCAACCCATGTTCTGACATTTGCTCTATATCCATACTCCAAATCCATTTGACTCACAAGCCGTGGCCCAGAGGCAATACTGTTGTTCTCCAAATGGATCAGTTCGAGAAAGTTGCTCTCATGATGTAATTGCTTTCTGTTTCATAAAGAGGATTTATTGAAAATCAGACCTCAGGTTATGGGCTGTCAATGACAGCAGAAGAAAAATCCTGAATTTACTGTATGCTTTTACAGCCAGATTTCTGAAATAATTGTTGCAAGACAAAACGGTAAGTTAGTGGTTATAAACCTGTCCTCCATATAAATTACCTAATCAAGAGATCCTGGTGGTAATATAAATTGGGGCAGTCATTTGTCTTCAATGGCCTGTATGTACATATAAACCCACAACGACAGTCATATACTTCAGTGGAACAGAGACCTGCATCACTGTTTACAGAGTTCAGAGAGAAAATGGATGACTTCTTGCATGCTCAATCAACTGTGAAATGTACATTTAATCATCCTGAGAAAGCCCCTCGGTTTATTTGTGTTGCAGCAGGGATTTACATTTCCAAACATCCCCCATATTAATCATTACTTCATCACTTCCCCTGTGTGACAAGGCGAATAAACTCCTCAGTGTGTGAGGCCTGAATGTGTGCTTAATCACACCCAAGAAAAAAAAAAATGCTGAACTTTTATTCACTTCAACCTTCAGTCAGACCGACAGAAACACAGCATTATGCAGACAGAACTCGGCTCGTTCATTCATGATTTTTTTTTAACGTAGCACTTTTTGAAATATCTCTTTTTAAGAGAAGCCAAACACCAATCGTTCTTTTCAGATGGAAATGTTTTAATGTGGGAAGGTCTGTTCTCTCATAAGGACTGGTGTCACCTGGAAGTTCCTCCCAGAAGTTGAATGATTGACGACTTCAGAAACACATGAAACAGAAGATGAAAAAGCGCTTTCACTTGAACTGTGTAAGAACCATATATCTTCCCAAAAACTCCTTGCCGTGTTTTGAAAATAAGTCAGAAGCTCATATAAAAAAGACAAGGTGAAATTGAGCGATCCTTTCTGCAATGACACCCGTCCCAACCTGCTGTTGACATGTACCGTTCACACCACAATGAGATCATGAGTGATTCCTCCAAGGCAGACCTGTTTTACATATTCCACTTTGCTCATTATAATGATTTGCAGAACATCTTGCCATCAACAATGAATTCTTCATAAGAGTATGAAGTGTAACTTTGTCACCCCGGATGAAGAACATGCTACACTTGCCAGTTTAAACAAGATTAATGGGTCACTCAGACATTTACATCCTCATACATTTTTATGAATGCACCATGAAGTGAATTTGATGTATCAGTAACAAGATAAATGATGGGTAAAAAAGCTTTGGCAGTCCCAACTTTAAATAATCTTTCATTTGATGCCACATTTTTTTTTTTTTTTTTTTTACCTTTATGAGAAGTTCAGGAACTCTTTGACGTGCCAGAGCTATTTGCCAGGAAGGCCTGTCAGGCTAAGAGCTATTTGGTTCGTGTTGTGTCAGTGCTTGAGACACACCTTAACCTCAGACTGACATTTCATGTGTATTTTAGCACTGATTGGCAATCACGTCCTCAGCATAACCACAAGAACATTTTTCGCTCCTCAGTCAGTCATTAAATTGCCAAAATCTACATTATGCACAAGCATGAAAAGCAGCTGAAAGCTTCTCTTTGCAGTTGCCAGGCCTGCTCATGAATTTCTGGAGAATGAAGCATGCATTTTGGCCAGGCGTCTCAGCTGAGAAGGGATTGGGAAACAGAGTCAGTGGCAGGAAATACTCCCTGTCATAGAATAATCAGGAATGGTAAATTGATCTGTCAGAGTCCTCAGAGTGATTGGGGCTGGGAAGACTTTGCCTCTCTGCTGTAATAGATTTACAACTTGCACTAGAGGTAAGTTCAGAAATATTTCAGCCGACAAATTTATCTGCAGCAGACAGGTAAACGGACACTTTTCCTCATCTCTAGTCCGGATTAAAAATGTGCAGGTTGGGACTTCAGGAGACAGATCCCTATGGAGGCCTCCGTCTCAATGTCATCATCGGCTCATGCAGCTTTGTGCTTGTGGGTTACAAACAGAAAGCCATGCCAACACTGCCCACTGATGTGTGTTTTGAAGTGAATTTATTCGACTAGCTTATTCATATATACCTATTTATATCCCATCTTTTCACTTCGAACAAGTACAAAACAAGGGCACTTATACTGAGGAATGTTCCTAGATCTGGCTGGGTTACTGCACAGTATCACAGAATTCTAGCTGCCTGCATGACATGACATTTTGAATTGAGTGCCATGCAGACAATGCACCCAAATGCATGCATGTGTGTAAGCTTTGTTTAAGGGGTGAAGTCATCTTTTGTGGAGCAGGGTTTAGGGAAAGACCAACAGGGAGCTGAACAGTGGGCCCTTGTCTGTCAACCCCATGACAAGGCCTTTCATTTCCAGCCTAATGGCCAAGAAAGGCAACGCCAGACCACGCTCGAACCCTTCACGGAAAACAAAACTTTTGTTTCCAAATGTCTTGGATGGAGCTAACCACTCCAGACTCCTATGATTAATGACTCATGGCCACATTGTGTGGAAGCTGCTAATTAACTGCAGACTGATTAAAGACATGTAAACTTTGCTGATAACCTGCATTTTCTCTCCCCCTCTTGATCCCGCTCTCTCTCTTTCCCACTTATTTTCTCTCTCACACAAACTTGGCATGTGGAAGCTCTTACTGCCAAAGTGGTTAGAAGCAGACCAAAGCTGAGTATGATGAATGTACTCTCCAACAGGCATATACAGGCTCTAATTTAGAACTATTTAGTGTGTGACATACAGACATGGTCTTCTCATTTTCACTTTACTCATACTTTTGGTTTACAAATCATATTTTTGGCACTGTTGGTTCTTTTTTTTAGATGTGGATTATAAGTAGTACAATTTTAAATATATAAGCTATGCCTGTGTCAAAACAGTGTATTGCTCAATGTACCAGTTATAGCTAGTGTCAAACTGTAACTGTACCTCAGTCATCAGGTACAAAGTTACAAATAGCCTAGAGATCTGTCACCAAGTGTCAGTTAGGTAAATTATGAGAATGACACATTCATTTGGCAGCACCACAAAAACACATTCCAGTGACTGATTATCAACTTGTCATGTCTGTGCTATTAGTTATTATTTACTTTTTTCTTTTCACTTTTATTTATCAAACACATGCCATGACAATTTTGTCTTTGCAGTTAGCATAAAACTGTAACAACAACAAATCAATCATATTCTTCTTCACTAAATCCTGATAAAGCAAGATGGCTGCAAGTACTATCCTATACTGTATAGTGGGCATGATGTAAAGGAAACATCAGACTACTGGTACAAATGTAACACTAATCTTGCTGCAAAGAAATATTACCAGCATTATACTGTCTACATGGGTGCGGCAAGTCTGCCTTAGGGACTTAATCAAATAACTAAATCTGGGCCAAGTGAAGAATGAGCTGTGAAATTCATGTATTTGTGAGGTGAAAGGAGCGGTAGAGAGAAAGACAGAGAGAGAGAGAGAGAGAGAGAGAGAGAGAGAGAGAGAGAGAGAGAGAGAGAGAGAGAGAGAGAAAGAGAGGTGTAGGGTGACAGGAGTTCTTCCCAATCCAGTCGGGTCAGCCAGCATAGACGATCTTGTGATCAGCCTGAGGCGCCTCCTCCTCTCCTCTTCTATAATTAGGTTGGTTAACTTACTGCCATGTATGCAGACATGTTGACTGGGAACTTAATCAAGTTACTATTGAGTTCTTCTCGCCTCTTGCCCTGGGTGACGGTTTTAGTTGCAGAGTTATAGCAGTGACCTATAAGAGGAAATTAGCCACAGATACAAGTTTGTTCTATTCCTCCATTCATGTATAAAAATATTTAGCAAATTGGTGACAAGAATGAAAAATAGAAGGAAACAATTCTTGTACGTTATTATGAAACATAAAAAATGTAGCAAGGGCACATAGTGGTTGGGCATGTTTTTTGTGGGTTGGCAGTCCATTAGGTGAGAGAGACATTTCACTTACCTAAGTCAAATATAAGAGTCTAGTATTCATTAATATAAGGAGGGGGCTGCTGAATCAAACCTACCATCTGGTTAAAACGACAGAATAATCTACAACTCATGATTAGGTCTAAGGAGTGGAATTTCACTTTAATCTTTTTCAGGGTTTGAAATTTCCATCTGCACAGTACGGCACATCATTTTTCTTCAAGACAAATGCGCTGTTTTTCGTGTTCCAAAATTAGATCAGAAGAGAACGATTAATCATGTCATGGCCTGGGAAAGGAAACAAAGATCTGATTTTCTTCCTCTCTCTCTCTCCTCCCTCTCTGTTTCTTGTTCCTTCTCCAGCTTCAGCCTGTGGTGCATGCTCCTTCCATTTTTTTGCCCTTCTGTGTTGTCATGGTTTTCCTTTTCGTTCAAGCTGACTTCAAAGATAAGATACGTGGTCCGAGGTGATTAATATGAAATGACAATGTGTCTTCAATTAGCCCGGTCACTTCTTCCTTTTCTCTGAGCCCCTAGCACCCAACAGCAGATGGTGACCTGTTTGTATGTGACACCATAACCAAATCTAAACTCAGGGAAAGCAAGTCACCGGGGCTGCAAATTAGTGCGACCACACAACTGTCAGGTGCTGGCCTCCTCTGACAGTTGTAGCCCATTACAGGGACATTGATGTTTTCACAGTGTGACAAAAAGGAATCCTTTTTTTCTGTACCAGAAGAACTGTCTGTCAGCTGGCTCTCAAGTCATAACAAATCACTGGCACTCAGCTGAGGCAGAACACTCTGCGCGTCAGGGGGAAGATAAATGACCTGCAGGCCTTTGAAGTGCTTTGGCAGTTCAGATGGGTCCGCGGCGCTGACAGAGAAATATACACAACAGCGCAACCAATAATGAGAACATTAAACATTCCTGCCTCCTGACAGGCTGACAGGATTGCCTGGCCTGACATCAATCATCTTCTGAGGCTTAACCTTGACAATTAGTCTCCTTACTGATATTGGGCCTAACTCCACCCAGCACCTCTCTTATACCTAACAATCTAACTCACATGTGCTGCAAACAATCCAGTCGATACAATGATTTATTCAGGATTTATTCATACTCTTTACTGTACAAAAGTTTGACGTGTGAATAAGGCTTACTTCAGAGCCTTGTGTAAGTTTTACATTTATCATTATTTCCTCTCTTTATTTAGCCAGCTTTTTTTTTGTCAGCAGGAGAAGAAGAAAAAAAAAAGGTGTCTCTGAGCAATAAGCAACAAGGCAAACATAAAGTCATTAGCCTGAGAAAATATGTAGATGCCTAAGCACTGAAATCAGAAGTGCGCCCTGCATATATTTTAGATCTCTGAATATGGGCATTAATGATGCCCTTCAGGCATTTTGGAACCATATAAATATTTCCATTTGAGACACCCTTCACATTTCAGTGCTAGTGATTCAAAAGAAGGGGGGGCAAGGGGTGGGCGCAGGCAGGCAAAGCTGCAAAACATAATGTGTCACGAGTCCTAATAACTCTGCTTAACAAGACTTCATGCATTACAGACTCAACTAAATGGTTCCTCTTAATTTGACATTAAATCACATGGTTTCAATCGGAATGGATACGCAGGGGAAAACACAATCATTTTTTATAGAGATGATGCTAGTAAAACAAGTCACAACTTATAACAAGCACATTCATCCCTTAAATTTATAATCACAACCATGAGCCACTGCAAAAAAGGGGAAAAGAGAAAGAATAAGAGAGCAAGTGAGGAAGGGAAGAGAGAAAATGAAAGCTTGAATATTAAGTTTAAGGAAGTTTTACTCTGCAGACTGTGTTTTTCTGGACCATGTTTGTGAATTTTGCAAGTTAATGTTATGAAAAAATTACCCCAGAATAACTATCTGATGCAGAAATTATATATTAATAGATGTGAGGAATATACACAAGATTTGATAATTACTAAAAATTACAATGCATAATATCATCAAGAGGTGACAGTAGTGTATCTCTTTTTCTTCACTGTGTTCACTCCTCCTCATTCTGTTTTGTCCTGGCATTAACTAAGCCACAGTAAATCAATGGAGACAAGCTGACCTCCGCTATGTGTCTCCTCTCAGGTTTCCAGCACTTGTGCAGAGGCTTTTGCTGAACGCTTCGTTACAGCATGAAAAATGAGTTATGTGGAATGAAGACATTTCCCCTTTGACTAGCACATTTGCAAAAAGGTATGTCAGGGATGCGAGGAGAGGGCTGTGGGCAACCTTTCAAGAGAGTATTTTTTACTTGCTTATTGGAGGAGCAATAAATATCAGGCCGACAGGCCCTTCTCACTGTTACAAAGCCCTACCTGCAACTGAGCTGGATAATTAGCAGCCTTGAAGATGATATATGACTTTCATTACCCTTTGGGACTGGAGAGACTAAATGAGGACAGAGCTAATTGCCATGCAAAGCAGTTTGGCATGAATGAAAAAAAAATGCATGGCCAGATTCCAGCCAAAAAAGGACCCTGTTGCCGCGCTGGTCTCCAACTTGCTTTTTTGCCTGCAGGAGTTCACTTGGTGTCCATAAATCATGGGCTGCTTACAGCCGAAACTGCCCTGAGTCATCAACATGCAATAAGCTGAGTGACAGATTCCATCCCCACTACATTAGGGCCCCACTTCAAACATAGCTCTTTTTCTCTTTCTTTATCTCTCTGCTAAGCTCACTCAACTCTTCCTATTCCACCTTCTCTATATATCCCTCCCTCTTTCTCTCTCTCTCTCTCTCTCTCTCTCTCTCTCTCTCTCTCTCTCTCTCTCTCTCTCTCTCTTTCTCTCTCTTTCTCTCTCTCTTTTTTTTCACTGCTATAAGTGCACTCTGTGTATATCCTGCAGTTAACTGTAAATGAAACCCAGATGGTCCAGGCTGGATTACAATGTAAAACAAAAGCTGCTAGTCACGTGACTATCATAACTGCCAACTGAGCAAGAGAGATGGCGGGCCAATAAAGAGAGAGGGGAAAAGGGGGAGAATGTACCAGGGGCAACAGGTGGGGGTGGAGAGGTGCTTCCAGGGCTAGTTTTCTCATGAGTGCCAATGCTAGTAGCTAAGGCTTTAAATGGTAAGGTTAAGTATGCCGGCATCCAGAACAGGGACAAAGCATTGCTCCCCTGCTGACATGTCAATTCAATTTAAGCAGTGCTCTGCTTGTCAGGATAAAGTGAGGGGAGGGCTTGAGGCTCACAGCTTCACAAGGCTTTTTTCGACAGAGCCGGGATACTAGGAAAAAAATTCCTGGTAGGATTTTTCGACAAAACCACTTGACATTGGACTTCCTTCCTAGGCTTACCAGTGTCTTTTGATGTTTGGTCCACTTAAATAAAAGTAGAGACTTATCCACGAGTGCAACGAGACAACTGTGGCTGTGCTTTTGTGGCAGGAAACACAAAAAAAGGAAAAGCAACTTGTTGCTGCCATGTTTTGGTGTGCTGCCTTGTATTATCATTCCACTGCTGGAGTGCAACCAAAACAAATTCAGTTTCCCTGGACTTGCTTGCACATCAAGGTCCTCCTCAGAGCCAAATTATTCACCTTCGTGACAATGATAAAACTGCTGCCTTTCTGCCGGGTGCTCTCTCCAGCCTCAGTCTGCTTTCTCATCTCTCCTCAGTTTGGTGTGGCCTGTCTCTCTGGCGTGTGACAGCCTTAACGAGCATTGGCTGAAAAGCCTTCGTTCCCAGCAGAGGCTGCAGTGAGAGGAAATGCGGGTGTTTTTGGACAGGTACAGAGCATCTTGTGCTGCCTCCACAGAGGCCGATGTGGGTAACAGGGACCTGAGGGAGGCAAGGAGAAGAGCTCATTCACTTGCATGCATGAATATGGTGCAAAGATTGCAGGACTCACTGATGAAAACCTGCAAATGCATTTTCGGATTAACAGTTTTTTATAAAATTTCCATCTTAGGTGTAAATATACAACTATGTTAACAATCCTCAATATCAGAAAGAAAGAATAAATAAAAATGTGATTGATTATCCTGCCAAAAAGATTTATTGTCACATATGTAGCACATCTGCTCTCTGCAACCTGAAAATTTCCATCATTCAAAAAGAATCCAAAGATATGCCATGCCAAGAAAGGGATTAAGCTCTTTTACATAGTTCCTCCTATCTCTGAGCCATTCTGTCAGCCATGAACTTAATTTAGTTCCATCCAAAGCCTTATAACACCAGCTCAGCATGGGAGCAACCCCTTTTAAAAAAGATCTCACCTATTACTAATGAAGCAATTTCTTTACAATGTGCCAACTTATAATGCCGTACAGGCTTAAAAAAAAACAAAACAACAAAAGACACAAAAGGGTTTTGTAGTGTCAGGAGACCTTTTTTTGCTATTTTCTTTTTTTTTTTGTCATTAATCATCTAGCACAGCACTGCAACTGAGACACAAACAAACATGTGTGATAAAACAGCATTCAGAATTATTCCAATAAACAAAAATTATTATATGACATTCTCAAAATATGCCCTTATGAAATAATGAATGTGTGTACAGCTATACACAACCCTATTTAGTGGTTGCGGAACACATGGATCATTTATACATTTAAGTGAGCTGTGTAGGATTGAATATCAAGGGGTTCCTATTCTAAAATATCAATTATTTTCATTATTAGAAAGACTTAAAGTACAACATAAGTGTTGCTATATTTTATTTTCAATGTGTATAATATTTAATATACATTGTAAAAATAGTACCATTAATATTATTAATAATAGATACCTTGAAGTAACTGAAATACCACTAAACAGTGTGTGCATGAGCGAGAGCGAGAGAGAGAGAGAGAGAGAGAGAGAGAGAGAGAGAGAGAGAGAGAGAGATGGTCCTTTGGGTGGAGCCCAGCAGTATAGACCCTGGTACTGCTATATTTCTTTCAAGGTGAGAATTGTTTTTGTTCTCACAATTCACACTGCATCTTTTCTCTCCTAGATTTGAGGACAAACATTAGTTGAGGCGTGCCTCACACTGCCGAATAAGTGTGTAGTACATGTGTGAGCGAGTAGGTTCTGCATTGGGAAGCGCTCTCCACGGCTGTAAAGGTGTTTAAAATCCCATTTGGCTCACTAAATAGACAAAGCCTGGAGAATTTGCTCTGCTGCATTCCCTCACCTCTTTACTGCTTCCCGCCATTGATCAGAGGAAACAGGAAGTGCAATGGCTATGCACTCAGCCAGCTCCCTCTGGAATAATAATCAGACTCCATTTTCTCTGCTTGTTCCCTACAGCACAGATAACTCCCCCAGCTACACCCTATCCTAGACTGTGTACTCACACTATGACGTGCAATGGCCAGGATTGTTGCACAACCACTAGCACTCCTGCACAGGATTAAAAGAAGTCAAAGTCATGCTTAATGAAAATATATAGGCGAGAAATGGTGTTTTAGATTGACTGCTCAACTTCTTTATGTTAGAAGGATTCGTCCCTATGAAAAATGCATGGTAGTTAAAAACAATGCAAACACTTCCATCTTGATATCTAACTAAGCATGCTAATATCTAGATTTTGTATTTTCAGTGTTTTTGTTGCTGTTGTTATTACCGCTACTTAAAATGCCCTGCTTAATGCAGGTGCAGTAAAATGTAAATTTTTCATCTAGCATGATACTGACAGAATTACTAATCATGATACCATTGTGGAACTGGAGTACTTAGGGCCAGCAAAATTTTAGTCAAATATACTGCATTTCTCTCTATCTCCATGTATGCTTCCATTAGCTTCTTGGTTGGGTGGTTTTCTATTTTCTTTTTTCCCCCTGATTAATACTTTACCTTTAAATTTGTCAACGGCATGTTTTGAGCACATTGGTGTTCATTGTTTTAGGTATGTTTTCTAACAAACTCTGCTATACATGAACAGGTTTATTTATATAGAGCTCATGTGATACTTTTTTTACACACAATGGACATATTTTTGCAAACTATTAGCTATTTTGTGTGGATTGGTGACATAAAATCCAGGTTGGAGTGGTAGATGTTGTAACCCTGCAAAAAGTTAAATGAAGTAAAAAACTTCTATGTAATGTGTACAAACTATATAACAGTCTGCATGGTGATTAGCATAATTAGGATTGTGGGCTCTCTGCAACTAGCTAACTACCAAACATGCTAACTATCGGACATAAAAATACACCATGTAGTTGTCATTTTATCTTCCTGTAAACATTTCTGATTTTGGTACCTTAAAGTTGTATTATATTTATTTCTCAGACCACAAGGGGGCCCACTGCATGACTGTCAGGCTCACTGACCCATTGTGCATTAAGAGAAAAAAAAGACAAACTTTGAGGGACCGCTTGGTGGTCTGGAAACCCTACGTGACTGCTTACAGCATTTATATCAAGACATAGCCCTGAATATAAATATACAAAAAAAAAGCTAAGTGCACAAACATATTCAATATGTGTTGTGCAAATTATTGTTTTTTTCTGCCAGAATTTTGGGCCTGGTGTTGAAATTAAAGTGGTGGACTTTAAAATTGAAGCTGACAAGTACCAATAAATCAACCTAAATCACAAATCAATAACAAATACCTTCTAAATTATGACTAATGGCATAGCAGTCATAAACTAACACCAACACAACTCAGCAGGCCATTAATTTTGTGGCAATGCAAAATAAACAGACACATTTCTTTCACAACCCTAATAAATTTCCCCCCAAAACTCAAAGAACCATCCATCTGCTTCCAATAATTTTTAATTTCCTTTTCTGTCCCATTCCCATTAGGTATTCCACTGAGATATTTGTGAAATACTTTCATTTACCTCCTCCCATCTGCATTCAATTACTATATTCCCAAACAGGGTATGGATTTGCTCTGCACACCCCTCCACAACCCCAAACACCCCCTCACCCACCTGTACCTTAAGCAAACTTTATGCATGTTTTATTATCTGTGAGAGGCCATGAGTCATTCCTGCTCAATTGCACGCTGGTGCTGGAGCTGGACGGGAATCTGGTTTTGATGTTTTTTGGCTTGGGCAGAAAACACCTGCACCTATTCTCTGAGCTAATCTATTAGCTTGGTAAATGGTGGAGCAGATGTTCTCAGATCAGCAGGGACTCCAGGCATGTCTTTATGACTGCTTCCCCTGTTAACCCGCAGCCGCTGAACCCAGAACAGAGAACAATTATAGCCATGCTAAAGTTTTTTTTCCGCAGTAAATCATATTTTCATAAAGGGAGTCCCCAGGCGGTAATCAATAACCTTTACTGGTACTGGCTGCCCCTGGCTGCCCCTGGCTGCTGGGTATCTGCATTCCAAAAGCATGCTTTGCAATTCTCCTGATTTTTCAGTACCTGCCTGCCTCAGGATACATTTTAAGGAGTGAATCTGCAATAAAATTGCAGTGATTAGACAAAAACAGAGGTTTCCCAATGGCCACGCTTTGTTCAGCAGGTTTTAGTGGCATCAGCTGGACTCTAAAGCCAAGTACTTAAGTGAACACAAGCACAATGCTCTCAGATTAACACAGTCCATAACCTTCACACTTCTGTTGGTTCTTTAGCAGGCGCCGAGGTCATCTGCCATTAAAATGCTTGTATTGTGTCTCATGACAAATGCACAGGCAGGCTTAACAACGTGATCTGACAACTAGCGCTTTTACAGACATTTCCAGCCAATCGCATACAAAAGGTCTTTTCTTTAAGTATACAGAGTCTTTCCTTGAGTACCATGCAACAACAAAGTTAAGATCACTCACTTTGACACAGTGCTGGTCTTTCATTGGAAGTCGGAAGTTTGACAAATATGGGGATGGTAATTTACACACATTCCTATGCCCACTATTAATAACTGACTGTTTTACTGCACAGCAAGTCATGCAGTTCTTACAGACTGACAGAACACGTTGTCACTGGTGTTTTCAAGCAATGCAACACTAAACAGTGAGCTCTGAGAGCTATCAATAGCAGCAGCATATGACTGCAATTTCCACTAACCCTGTTTCCATGCTCTGGCCTTACAAATTAGCACCACAACTGGTACATTTGGGCTTTATCACAGCCAAATGGCACCCAGCTACGAATTACAATTTTAGTAAAAAAAAAAAAAAAAAAAAGACCAACAGTTCAAGGTAGCTGTATTGTAATTTCATTCAGCAAAGCCCTAAAAAAAAAAAAAAAGTCTTGCGTAAGAGGTTTCGTTAATGGCATTTATTCTTTGTTAAAAGAATAACTAATTAATCTCCAGAGTCTTTACTCTCAATCCAGGCTTTTTGCATACACATCACATTTACATAATTACTCCAGACTCTCTGGTTTCCTCCCAAAACCTGCTCTTAGGTGTGCCAATGTGTGCATGGTGCTCTAAGATAGTAAGGGTTCTCATCCAAAGTATGTTCTTAACTCACAGTTTTCCTGAGTATCCCAAAACCCAGTTACTAAATGATATGTATGAGATCTTATCTTGTATATGTTGAACTTAATTAATGATTGAGATGTTTGTCAAATCACATAATGTTTACAGTATGATAAAGATAAAAGGCACTGGGCTGAAGAAACTGTAACTGCTTTTTAGAACCATGGTAGTTTGACTGACCTCTAAACACTAAGCAAGATTTTATTTTTAATTTTTTCGATGTTTGAAAAACTGCTAACAACTTCTCCAGTCATGCTAAAGTGCATTTTAATAATAAAAAGAATCTGTCCATTTATTTGCTAAATGTCTAAGGCACCTGGCCTTCTGTTTCACTACATTGATAGTGATACTATCTTGATACTATAGTACTTCGATCTGAAGAGAGATAGAGTTTTTGTGATCGTAAAATCGCTTCTTATCAATTATTTAATAATTATTTAATATAGAAAATCCATAATGACCATAGCACCTATAGTAACTAACATTGTCGACAGTTATACAATATAAATAGCATATAAAATATATAAAAATATACACTATACAAAAATATCTTAATACATGTTCGTAATGCAACAATGACTGGGATTTTATAGAATAAGAAAGCCAGCAGATTTGGGAAAAATTCAAGACCAAGATTAATTTAGATTGACAGTCATTGTTTAAAAAACAACATAAAAAATTTACTCAGTGAAGAAACTTGCAATGATAACAGGCCATCATTATCAACCACCCTTAAATATTGTGATAAATATTGACTGACTGAACCTCCATCTCCGGCCCCCAAATTTGAAATAAGATAATTTGATAATCTGAGACTCATTTTATCCCTAATCTTATCTGTCTGCTCAACAGATAAAGATATTTGGAGGGTATCCCCAGCGGTGCCTTCAGCACCATTGAGGGCACAAATCCAAATCCTTGGCATTCCTCTCTGCTTTGTAGGGCACTTAGTACCCTGAGGTGTGGCAGCCTAGCTGTCAGAGCAGCAACAAAACAGATGGGTGGAAAGTTGTGGCCAGTAGGCTCATGTGTGTTAAGTCCATGTATTACAGTGGAAAAACACAACCATTTTCATGCCTCTTTATGTTCCACTAAGAGTGCTCACATTCTACTGCTAAGTGCTAGTTTATGTGATCCCAAGTATGTGTGAAAGGCTAATAGGTTTTTGTCCTGATATGAGAAACCGAACCTGTTTGAAGGATTTCGGTGGCAATCATCATAATAGCTCTATTGAGAAATTACATTCTCTAAAGACAGTTACTGTTGTCCCAGTGTAATTGTATGAGTATTATATTCATATGAGAAATCAACTTTACAGTGGCTTTACTCCCAGTTTAAAGGCAAGACCAGATTGGATGTAGAAATGGGGATTTTCATCTCCTAAGTACAGCACTGATCAAGTTGATTCATATTTACCACTATATATCATTAATATTCTGTAAAGACTGATTGTTTGTGAGTTTGCTGATGTCACATGTTGTTTTTCCTATTTATTACTTCTACTTGGAAAAAGGCAGGCAGCAGCTGAATGTTAATGTAGTCCAGAGCTGATGAAGATATACGAGCTCTCAGACTTGTTTTTCCTATTGGCCAAGCATCTGGAAGGAATGGATAGCCCAGAGTTCCTTGAGTGAAATATAACCTCTTCATCACAGGTGAATTAGGCCTGACCATAGACAGCATACTCGGCCATGATGAGGAAAACGATATCTTCTTTGATATTTAAAGCCTGGTTGGATTTATTTACCACACCTCAAAGGTTAAACACACTTATCTCTTATCTAACGTATCAGTTAAAATAGTACTTAGTAAGGAGCAGTTGATGTGAGTCTAGAAAGACACTTGTGCATGCCTCGCACTAGATCCTGTTGCCCCTCTGCATGACTCAAGCTGCCAACATGACAGCTCCACCTGGCCACAGCAGACAGCCAGCTGGCCTGGCCTATGATTTACGGCCTGCGTAAACGTACTCAGCGGTACCTCCAACACATTTGTGCTTTCACTCACACATCGAAGTGTTACATGATGCTAAGAGGCATTAATACCAAGGGTCCACCGAGACTGAGTGACAGCAGTAAATGTTTAGAGCCATACTTATCACTTTTCAAAAGTGAGCTCCTTGTCCATCTGGATGACTCTAGAAATCACTGAAGCAGATTTATGAAGTATGCAGAAAATTACATCAACCTGGCCCTTAGATCTGCATTTTATTCTCAATGCTATCAGCCTATAAAATGTAGAATCCTCTAGAGTATTATGATACCTTGTGCAATTTTCTTTCTTCAAGGCTAGTGTATTCATCTTTTGGCATGATTCAAAATTCATTTCAAGGAAACTTTTTTCTTTTTTTTAAAGGTTGCATGCTCTCTACCTTTTACTGTTACAAGGTCTTCCACTTAAATATTAATAATGCTACAAACCACATATTACTCTGAACCCTGCAGTCAAGTAACACCTAGTTTGTTGCAGGATTGCGGGTATGTCTATAGTAATGGTCCTATCTCTCTTATGCACAGTGGTGTTATACATGCAAACTGCGAAATGACAAAATAAACCTGTCTGCTTGAAATATGATGCCAATAAAGAGAATGAATGAATTTCTGCAAAGGGCAGTGCTGAGGGTTTAGCTGTGACTAATACCATGACTTTTGTTATTGAGGTTAATTTCTAGCACATCCATTTCTGAACACATACTTTTGCTGAATGCTCCTTACACATTTATAAATTATGAACTGATCTTATTCTGATATTGACATAAAACAAACAACAAAAAATTATTTATTATAACAAAACTCTTTGGAGATTTTGCATCTGTGAATGGATACGAGGCAATTTTTAAACTGAAGGCTTTGGGACTGGAATCAAGTAAATAAAACCACCAAACCACTGAACTGCTTCAGAGGCACTCATACATCAGAGATCCTCCATCTTCCCCAGCACTTTTATTTTCCCCATTATATCCGTGTTAATGAATCGTTCTTACCAGCAGAGCTAATATATAGGGGCTGTGCATCCCAACAACCGATAAAAAGAGACGGGCATTATCACTTTGGACGCCTGTTAATTTGAGTGTGCTGGATGGTCTGTGAAGTAGGAGATAAATAGGAGTCGGTTCTCAACAATGTCATTTATTTAGTGGGGTAAAATGGAGTCTGGGGAAACTTCACAGGGATGTTAGTATTCACCTTAGAGCTCCTAGGTAAGGTTTTTTTTAGCTACAGGGTATACTATATGACCAGATCCAATTAATTTCCATACCCATTCATATTACTCTTTTATGTAAGTGGCAAGTTTTCTAATTGCATTCATCACCAAACCCGGCTTAAGTTCTTGTAGTATATTTATTACTACGCTAACTGCTACTAAATTATTAAACCTAATGATGTGAGCACCAAAAATATGTTGTCCTTTATTTTCTCTACAGAGAATCAATGTTATGCATTAGCAGTATAAATTAAGTAATACTTTACCTAGGCATGTTGCTGCTTTCCAAGCATTAGCTTAGTAAGATGTATTCTCGCAGCTGAGCACCCCCAAGGCTACTTGGAGAAAGGATGATATAGTTGATTCTAATGAAAGAGCTTGCAACTGGTAATGGCCTAAATGAAGCATTTGTGCTAAAGGAAATGTGTCTGGGAGATCCAACCAGAGTGTGATTATTCTGTAGCTAACAATGATGTGATATCACAAGAAATGTGTTATTTGCTTTTCAATTTAAAACATTATTATTATTATTATTATTATTATTATTATTAATTATTATTATTATTTTTATTATTATTATTATTATTATTATTATTATTATTATTATTATTATTATTATTTATATTTTTTATTATTATCATAGAAATAGTCAGGGTAGCTGTAATTTTATGTTTGCACTACAGATACCTTTTAATATAAAGGCTGCTGTTTGCTAAAACATTTTACCATACCTTAATGGTTTAAAATAGCTCAGTTTTATAACACATTATAAAACACTATTTAAATAATATATTAAACCCTTAAACAATTCAAGAACAAATATCCAGAACCTTTCTATAAGGCTGCAAATAATGCAATTTAAAATCCCTGTAGTATTTAGTACCATAAATATCTGCTTCATTTCATTTCATCTACTGTTTTTCTCTGGGTGAAGATTATATCTTACTGTGTATCGTCTTGATTAAAATTTTGCGAACATCTTCCTAAGAACGGATAGGGTGAAGAAAATGGCTCCTCTGAGTGGCTGCATGCTTATAGTGATTGGTAGTCTCATCTGCTGAATCCATTGCATTAGTATCTGCTCCGGCAATCTTAAAATGGCCTCCGCTACACTACAGGCCAAAGAGCACTCACTCGAAGAGGAAGATAAACTAAGATTACTCCTCTATCCCATTCCAAAAGTGCCATCCATCACTGGGCCCTCCATGTGACTTCAATTACATTAACGAGCTTAATGTTGGTGTTAAAACACAGTTAAGGACAGACCAGGGGCCATGGCTGAGCCAGGTGCCTATGACTAATGACTAGCCTGTCTTAAAGACAAAAGAAAATTCCTTTCGGTAAGGTAGATATTTGAGAAGAGTTAAGATAATGCCTTTTTTTTTTTAATACTTATCTCATGATCTCTGTTCCGCAATCACTAATTGTGTGATTCTTCTTGTCGAGTTCAACTTATTCCAGACAGGTTATTTCAGCTTGTTATAGGGAAAGCATTTATCCACTTGGAATTATTACTTTGCAAGGCCCTCCCACAGGAAAATAAACAGTAATGAATCTTTAAGAGTTATGGTAAAGCCTTACCTCATTAGATGGCCAATCGACTGAGGGAGAAAAAGCCCCAATTCCAGCTTTTATTGAGTGTAAAGGAGAGCCAGACTGACATTTACATCTCCTGGTTCTTCATGACTGGCTGGCTGGGAAATCGCCTCATAGATCTCTCTTTTGAGGACAGGACGCTAAAGCTAAAGTGTAGGCCATGGCTTATGATTTCAGCAAGAGGCTTACATTTCTGTTAAGAGATTTCATTATAATGGGATAATATTGACAATGAAGTAGTATACTGTAATTATACTAAAGTTTAAAACAAGTTTTTAATAGATAGGTGTTTATACAGTACATATATCACAGATATACAATATTAAAATGAATACCCTCACCAGCTTTTGAGGATAATGAGAATAAATCCTCCTCATATACAAATCAAAATTCTAAGTGCAAACACTGTAATGAAAAAAACTTCTTCAGCAGTTAGCTTTCAGTTTGCAGATCTATTGTTAAGTAAAATATCTGGAACAACACAGCAGGCTAGTCAAATATTACCACAAAGTAATTCATGAAAATTACTTATTTACTTTTATTGGTCTGCTTTCCTCGAAGAATACAGTTCTTTAAGTTCTACTTGTGTATAGTTATTGTTTCTCTCAAAAGACTTATTTACCAGTAGAACCAAATGTGGTCATTGTGCATGCAACAATAGAGCACTCCTGTGATCTTTGCTGACTGTGCTAGTGTAGTGCCTCAAACATTCATAATGTACCAGTGTCCCTTCACAACTATGGTGCATGGTGCAACAAAGTGCTTTGCATACATCTGTAGGTTTGCTCTTTTCATTTTCTACAGCAATTACACTTTCACTCTCACAGACGGAGGAGGCATCCGGATGCCTTAACAATGTCACAGAGGAACTCTTGCCTCCAAACTATGGTTCCAATTAGGCCTGAAATATGATAACTGCTGCACTCATTATTGTGCGATCCAAAAGAGAGAGCAGACAGAGAAGCTGAAGGTTAGGCTTGGCTTTCAGGAATGATGGCTGGTGTGTAAGGACTTGTGCTTACACTGCAGAAAAACAGTCCAATGATGAGGGACAGAGAGGCATGGTCACACGATAATAAATAAGTCTTCTAAGATGGATTTTTCTCTTGGGGCTATATATCAAACTACTCACAAATACAACAGAAACGATCAGTGTCTTGCAGAATGAGTGGGCACTCAAAAATCATGGGATGTCTCATTAAAACCTACTCTATGCTCTATACTAATTATAAGATATGCTATAAGATAAACCTAAGTTTACTGTATGAGTAAATTTATTGTATTTTACAATAAACAAGTTTATTTTTTGTAAATCTTTCCCTGGTTTAACCAAAAAGAAAGCTTGGGTTTATAGCTACATCACTATAATGATCTGCATGAGAAAAAGTCATGAAGTGAAGGTTGATCAATGCAAACCTCACTAGTGAAACATTTAGAGCAGTCACTATGTATTGGCAAAGTAATGATGTTTTCTTCCGTTTCTCAAAACCAGAGATAAATTCCTTCTCTGAAGCAACCAATCATAATTGTGGGTACCTGGTGGAAATTCTAGTATTCAGAGCTGTCCTCTCAGACATAGTGCCATAGTGTCCTTTCTGCCTCATAAATGTAACATGCAACACTACCGTTGGCTCATTGGACAGGTAATGACAATCATATTTAAGATATAATGACTTCAATGAAGCTTTTTTGACCATTTTCAAGGTGTCCTCTGAATAATGAATTCCTGGTCAATGATATTGATATGTATTCATTTATCTAGCAGGGATACTATCCACTATGTATTGACAGGAGATTAATTCACGAGAACACGAAGAAGCAGGTCAGATTTATCTGATCAGCAAGGTTTTCAACAATCACTGGTAAAGTGAAATCTGTGCCATATTTATAAATCATTGTGTTTTATAGGCCATTAGAATCTCTAGAGAAAGGCAGCATCGAGAGTGTGGCCTGTCGAAATTAAAATGTCAGGGAAAAAGAAGTAGAACAAAACAGAGAATCTGCAATTAATTACATGAACATAAAAATTCAATAATCACATGGCAGTGCTCCTCTCTGGCACAGCAGTCTCTGATTGCAGCAATGTGAAATAGCATGCATTCAACTCTGCAAATTAGATTTGTAAAAGGATTTTGAAAAAGGATACATTAGCTTACATGTTCTCTGTGCTGAAAACATTTAATGAACTGGCTACTTTTTAATATAGTAATTACTAGCAACTTGGTTCTAAATAAACTGGTTTTAAATGTAAAGGATTGATAACGTCAATTCAATAAAAAAAAATGTATAAATCTGTTGCTATGTACTTTATGCATTTAGGGTGGATTACTATATAGAGATACATGATTGGTGAAGTTTATACATAAACATGTTAGTGTTCTATATACATATTTATATAGTGCTTAAAAAAACACACGACTGACCTATTATCAACCAACCACCATTTTACTAACTAACCCACACTATCCTAACCAGTCTGACATGCTAGTGTGAAGCTTTGACCCACTGATACACTCCTATTCCAAATAACACTTAGGTAACAAATACTTAAATCTATTAATATTATTCACCCAGATTGCTACATTATTTCCAAGAGCATGGTGTTTAATGTATATGTCGGTTGGGCAAAAGCTAAGATAATTGCTTCTAATGATTTGCCAAATAATATGGGGCCCAAGGACATCAATAGAAATTCAATAGTGTAAGTGTCGTTAATGTAAAAGAAGATGCAGTGTTATGTGGCCTTCATTGACTTCTACATCAGTTGGTGTAGACAGAAACCTACTTGCTATGTATCTGTCAGTGCAGTAGTTAGGAGTAAAAGTCCATCAGACTGATATTGGACTGAGAGAGTGGTATTGACTAAAAGAGATTTCTTACTCATGGGCACCATTTTACAAACATGGTTGCTTTACTATGTGTATTCATCCTGCTTAATGTAAAAGCGTACATAGTAATTGATCTTGTGCTGAATAGTAAAATGGCACTAATTTACTGGGACAATTTTAGCAATTCTGCATCAACTGTATTGTGGTACTATTTTCTTTTGGACTATGCCTTGCTTTTGTGCTGAAACCACAACATTTCTGTGTGGAAAGGATGTGAAGGACACAAGTGTGCATTTAAAGTGTATTTGTTAAAGGAAATCCAATAAGCATAACCAAAGACAAATGCTAGGGTCACAACACAGGCAGAAGGACATAAAACAGGGTAATCCATACTCATAATCCATAGTGACGGTAATAATGAAATGTTCACCACCGAGTCGCAAACTGTTTAAACCAGTTCTTTTAGGTTTCT
Organism: Silurus aristotelis; assembly: GCF_946808225.1. NCBI lineage: Eukaryota > Metazoa > Chordata > Actinopteri > Siluriformes > Siluridae > Silurus > Silurus aristotelis. The sequence continues at coordinate 15,579,678 of NC_139577.1, read as the reverse complement.
AAAACAAACATATATAAAAAAAAAACCTAATACATTCTCTTGCTCTAAATTCATCATTGCTCCCCAATGCTATTAATCCCATACTGGTTAATCCCAAACCATGTAATATCAACAAAGCAATGACTTAGAGCATCATACAGATTTAAAGCAAGGTCTAGTGAGAATGCCAAGTTACATATTTGTCTCTCATTTGTGTGTGACTGAGGCAGGATGACCGAAGAGAATCTGACTGCAATGCTTGTTATAATGATTTATATAGTGTAGTGCATTAAGGAGGTGAACAGTTATCAGGAGAAATGGACAGGGATCTTGGAGTTCTACTTTAATGGAAATAAAACACAGCAGGCACAATAACATTAATGCAAAAATGTTTATTGTGTTTGAGAAAGCAAATGTGTTTTAATACAGTAACAAGCACAATGCCGGGCATCACATTATTTTGTCAAGCAATGGAAAGGTAAGAAAAAAAAAAACACCTTTGGGTTGTTTTAGATGAAGCCACCAAGGAGCTTTTATTAACTTGAGCCTACTGCTCTGCTGCCAGAATTTCTATCACTAATAGGCAGACCAGGGTCAAAGAGCAGAAAACCCTAAATTACTTGCACCAGCAAGGCCCAGTATAGCATGGAAAACTACCTATGGCCGCACACACACATGCATGGAATACATCACACCCAAACAAGCAGCCACAGAGGTTATAAATAGACAGGCTAATTACAGGAAGACAAGGGACAGGTGTGACTAATTATCTACTTAGACAACAGATAACAAATGCAGGAAGCACAGACCATATAAAGAAAGTGGAAAGCAAAATGAAATAAATAGGAAAGGAAAACTCTGAGAGAGGAACACGACAGGGACAGGATATAAACACTGCCTAAACATTAAGTTCAAACCAGTACCTTTTAATATATAGTCTAAAATTTTAGTAGGATAAATACACAGACCAGGCATAACATTTTAACATTATGAGCAGTGAGTGAATAACACTGATTATCTCTTCATCATGGCACCTGTTACTGGGTGGAATATATCAGGCAGCAAGTGAACATTTGTCCTCAATGTTGATGTGTTAGAGGCAGGAAAAATGGGCAAGACTAAGGATTTGAGGGAGTTTGACGAGGGCCAAATTGTGATGGCTGGACGACTGGTCAGAGCTTCTCCAAAACTGCAGCTTTTGTAAAGTGTTTCCTGGTCTGCAGTGGTCAGTATCTATCAAAAGTGCTCCAAGGAAGGAAAATTGGTGAACCGGCGACAGGGTAATGGGCGGCCAAGGCGCATTGATGCACATGGGAGTGAATGCTGGCGCGTGTGGTCCGATCCAACAGACGAAATACTGTAGCTCAAATTGCTGAAGTAGTTCATGCCGTTAATGTTTGACGGGTCAGAACTGTTTTGGCAGCAAAAGGGGAACTGACACAATATTAGGCAGGTAGTCAAAATGTTATGCCTGATTGATGGTCATAAAGTTATGCATTGTTCCACATCTTAAATAAAATCCTGTTTAGTAATCTGTATCAGCTTTTTTGAGGTCATTGAGTGCTTGATGTCGTAGGCCTGGCAGATCAGCATCCAGTAATGGAGCCAGTTTTATTTCTGGCTTTTTATTAATAGGATATTCAGTCTTTTCTAAGTGCTTTTCTTTGTAGGGTTCAGATCAGGTGAATGACAAGGCAAGTGAAGAACAATGAAAAGTGTAGTTACTTTAATATGTTTTGGGTTAACGTACTGCTGCTAGATTAAGTTATTTAGTTTGGTCTGGAAAGATACTATTGTGATTTCATAGTTTGTTCCACTTCTGCCAGCAATATAATCAATTAAAACATCTGATGCCCTGTGACAGACTGGTGTCCCATCCAGAATAAATTCCACTGCCCTTTACCCGCTTTTTTATGATCTCACGATCCACTGCAACAATGACCAGGAAAAAAGTGAAGTTATGAAACACAAATGAATGATGACTGAAATAATATGAAGTACACAGTACATGCTACTACAATATGTTTTTCCTATTAGATATTGTTATTACTGAGTGTCACAATGCCCTGTTTTACTAGCATTAATAAACGAAAACTGTATAATTGGCTAACTGCTTATAGTACATGTATACTGTATATCCGATCCAGGGCATCAGCAGTCTGTCTTTGCACTTTTGACCACGAAGATATAAGCAGAATAAATGATGGTAATCTATTTGTGCTTGCTCCTTAGATTGCAAGTGTGTCATGTTCACTCCACTGGGGATTTCTATAGACTGTCCTGTGGTAGTTTCTCCTCTCTTCAGCTCAAAATCTGAATGGAGTTGACAGTGAAAAAGAGTGAGCACATTCTCCTGAGACAGCCTGAGCCACACTGCATACAGGGCAGGAGATTCAATTCAACCCAAAGCCTTTCTCATACCTTTCCCATAAATATCCCTCATGTAATAGATCAAAAGCCCTTTCAGTGTCGTGTGTGTGTGTGTGTGTGTGTGTGTGTGTGTGTGTGTGTGTGTGTGTAGAGGAAAGAGAGTGAATAAAAAATGGGTGCCGGCATCAAGAAGACTGTCTGCACTGTGAATTATATACTGTAATGTGCACAAATTATTACTAGCTAACTGCCTCTAATGAATCCATCCAGATCAAAATGGATTACACTCCCACTGAGAGCATCCATTTCACCCAGTAGCAGTGTGACCTGGTTCTACATAAGGAAGTGGGCCCAGGAGAAAATTTAAGCCTACATCTATCTGCAGCAAATACATTTGGAACAGTATTCACTTATCTAATCTGAGGATTTGCAACGTAACCAAATTCCTATGCAGAAATGAAAACTCAGTCAACATGACTTTGGCACTGATTTTTCTTTATAATGCTATTTAACTGATTTGACAATTCTTCAATTAGCCGCCAAATGCCACCTGCCTTGATAATCCCTCTTTTTTTAATCAGTAGGCAAAGAATTAAATTTTCCTACTGCCGTCATTTCTGACTATACTGACATGAAGTATAACAAGACAGCTCCCTCTCTCTGTTTGTTATAGTTCATAACATGAGAGGGTGGTTAGCCTTTTAATTATTGAACACAGTCTGACACACTAATAAGTAGAATCTACACTTCTTGTCTCATAGTGGGAGAGAAATTGGGTTGCACATGAAGTGGTGAATTTATTCCTTCATATTTCTTATAAAGGTGCAGCCCCAGTTAAATCAAATTTAACAATTCATTTCATTTATTGCCCATGAAAAATCAAAATGAGATATTGGACTATTTCTATCGATTTTTCGTTCCATTCAAGAGAAACAGCAGTTCCTTAGATTTTCCAGCATTATTCAGGATCTAATTATAGGATATATACACATAAAATGTGCTGCATTTGCCTTATTGCTTTCCTGAAATACTGCATCCTCAATATATTACTGAAGGCTGATTCAAATCTGTACATACAGTAAAGTCACTATTCAACTGTAGTCCATATTTTGTTTTTTATCAGTCTCTGAGCTTGCAAAATCTGTAGAAGCAGATTGTGTCCAGACACACACAGACTGAAAGCGCTGCACTTTTCTCCCAAGTGTATGACTGAAAGGACTTTTAATTCCGAGAATGCTGCAGAGCCATATTTTCACCTCATCCTGTTGTCATGCGTTATTTTGGTAAACATCCCAGGTACTAATTTAATATATTGTAAAGCAGGCTGTTCGCCATCCGACTTGCCGTGTGATTGATGAATGACTGGAAGATAAAGCAGTGACTGAGATTTATGGGCTGCCGGCTCACAGAATATGTATGATTATCAGCAGCGTGCTGAAAGGCCCTGCTTTTGAGTGATAGCCAGAGGGAGAGTGATCAAGCAAATGAGTGCATCTGTGCGGCGAGAGGGAGGGGCTAAGCATGCTCATTTGTATCTCTGTTGTAGTCCTGAGATTCTCATAGCAAGCAGTGTTGTCCTGCAGATGGTGTGCAGAGTTATAGAGCTCATCTCCTTCAGCCACACAGGACTGTCCTCCTGCTTACATCCTGTTATTTTATTTCACTTGCTGTAGAGCACTTTACTTTTCAAGACCTTTGTGTTGTGCTGCAACAAAGTGCCATCAAATTGCTGTGCTAAGTCATGCTGAAAGTTTCTCCCCTTCAGCTGTGTTTGTCTCACCTCTGATTTGGGTATAATGCCCATTGGCATTTCTGAGCACTTAAAATGAGTTCATTCCTATTTGACTGATGGCACATTGTCATAAATCCTAAAACCTGGTGGAGTTTATTGATCCTGCAGGAGAGCTTGAGCCTCTCAGCATATGTCACTGCACTCTCTCATAGGCAGCTAAGTAGAAGCGATATTTTACAGTCAGGGCATTATCATATGCACACTATGCCCACTGTTATCTGCATCAGTGATTTAATGTGCGGCAGCATGACTAGCATGGTACCCTGGAGAGGACTTGATTTGGTACGTGGCCCAATTTATATATTTACATGTCAGCATAAATAACATTAATGCACCTCAGAGGATTGCTGTAAGTAATTGTTTATCCACGTCCTAGCAAATGTGCTTGACAATATTCTTGATGAACAGCCCCTAGCTGTCTTTTAAAGAGCTGCACTTTGGCTGCAGCGTTAGAGACAACTGCTTAACGGAGGTCTCGGGTTCTGCTGATTACCCTGCCCTGCATTTCCAATCCACATTCTCTGGCTCTGACAGCAAGCTGGTCAACACAAATATACAGCCAGAGAGCCATCCTTCAGTTCCAGATGAGCCACTTCAGTCTATCTGCAGTGAGGTTGCCTTAGGGAAACACTGTAAGTGTCTTTCGCCCTTGACTCGTTTCCAGGACACTTGAATAAAGGGTACATTCATGTGATGCTGCAGTTTGGTCGTTCTGGTGCTCTCATAATAGAAGTAAGTCGGGTTGGTTAAACTAGACAGGCTTTGGATTGAGTAGCAGTGGTGGAATAGGTGGCAGGTAGGAGATTTTGCCCCCAGGAGATCGGTTGCACAGAGTTCCTTCTGTGCCGTTCAATGAAAAAAGAGATGACGGTAGGAACTGCATTACAGAATAAAAGAGGAAAAACAGGCCTCATTAACCCCCAGAGGCAGAGGCCTGTAAGGAGCCATAAATCCTCAGCATGTGTAGAGCAAAGGTAGAATCGTTCCCTTTTATGTGAGTATATGGGTAACATGGACTTTTCCCAGCTGTGATGCATAACCTGACAGCAACAAAACACCCAAAACATTTGAGCGTGCACTTCAAGTGTTCAGTACTATGAATAACATCAGGATTAAAGCGTGTAGATGTGTTAATAGCCAGTCGGGTTTTACTAGGCCCACTGCAGCAAGATATGACTATCACAAGGCTGAAGTATAAGCACCCATGAGGTTCAAACATTGCAAGTGGGATTAAACATAGCAGGGGCTTGAACTGTCACTGTGACCCTCTCTCACTCTCTTCTCTCCTGCTGTTGATGTATTGCAGTGGCCTGGCAGGAGGAGCTCCACTAAAACCTCTGTACATGCCAAAATACGTTTTACAAGCTGTGCCCTAATCAGCTAGCAGCCAGTGGTCCATAAATCGAGGCATGTCTGTCGAGCATGGTCACGGCCAGGGGAGTAAGCACTGGATATACTGCAGAGCGTGCAACCAGACCAGGCCTGAGACTAGTGCCAGAAATATTTGTAAAGCAAAGGGAGGGACCAAAGTGTTCAACTCATAAGGTCAATATTGCAGTGCTATAATTTATGACAGCGTTTTAATCCAGCAAAGTGGATGCACAAATAACTTTGTATGTGGATCACTATGCATGTTTTATGTCATACTATATGCATGCGTCTTTCTTGGGGAGAAATTGCAGACAGTGTCATGCCTTGTGGAAGTGCCATTACATCAGAGCACACAATCAGCTGGAAGCATGACCTGTGTTAACAATCTACAACAATTCATTCAATCTTTCATCTTTACTATGGCTTTTTCCTGGTCAGGTCATGGTCAGCCTGTCTCTGGGATTAGTGGGAATACACCTTTGATAGGATGGCAGTTAATTCCATCATTCGCTTAGAGGAAAATTAGGGTTACTAATCCAGGTACCAGAATTTTTTTATGTATGGGAGAAAACTGGAGAACACAGAGGAAACCCATGGACTTATGGAAATACGCTGTTACTCCTCAGATAAGAGGACTAATAGTGCAGAGGTTTGTTACAAGCCTTAAAAGAAACAAGTCAATATAATACTACGAAGTAAGCAGCTTCAAAGTCAAAATTACTTAATGACTTATGTGTGTGCACAAAACAGACACCCACATTTCATTTATCATTCAGTACTATAATAACATTTCTTTTTTTACCTATTTTGTAATTTTACCTATTCATGTAATTCCCTTTTATAATCATTGCTTATATGTGTCCACATTTGCAAAACCGAAAATGAATGTAGACATATTCTCAACTAGGCTTGTGTCATGTTCTTTAAAGGCTATGGTTCTGCTGTTGTTATATTTGTTTTCCATTAGATGGCAGCACTGAGGTCTGTGACTGTTGTGGAAAATTTGAACCATCCACTAGATCATATTTACTTCATATTTAGGTCAAATATACTCTAAGAGAATCTTATTACATTCTGAAGCTGAAAATATGAAAGGGGTCATAAATAATGATCAGATATGATCATTATAAAGCCTGCATTAAGTTTACAAAAAGCTTTTTAGGTCAAAAAGCTCTTTAATCATTAAGAGTTGCTGTATATGTGTAGGCATATACATAAAAGCACCAAAGAAAGTGAATTATTGTTTTTTTGTCAGGAAACTCCTGTTTGAACACTTCTTCCTAATACACCATCTCTGGCAGGCTGTGACCAGCGCTGTGTTTACTGTTAAAGGCTCTTATTTACAGGACTTTTGTTGCCTTTGACATTTATCATTGCTCCAGGGCCATGAACTTCATGCAAACGGAATTGAAGCATTCAGTAGGCAAGGCTTTAGGCCTCATCCTGTTGGGGTATTATCACAAGTCTTTTCATGCTGAGATAAATCATTTCCACTGCACCCAGCAGTGAAGAACTAAAAAGAGGGAGCCAGGGTGGGGGAATGAGTGTAAAAGGAGTATCTTCAAGATTAGGTCAGGCAGCCAAGGACAAGGCCTTGGTTTTCTTTTCTTGACTAATTGTTTGGGGGTTTAATACTAACTTCACTCACTGTTACCGAAAAGAATGTTGTTGTTTTTTTTTGCGGATGCCAGAGGTTACCTGATCTATGGGCTTTCTTATAGGTCATAAGCCAAATTTATCTCTGATCACAATATTCCAACAAAGAGCAACCAGGAAAAACAAGCTTTGGCAGTTTCATAAACATAACAGAAAAGCTTGGATAGACTTTAATTGCATGTTTAGAATTTATATTAAAATAAATTCTAAAAAAAATGCTAAATACTAAAACTATGTTTTCTGATCACTGTACTAATGTGCCCTTCTTTATTTCCACAGATACTACCATTAGGAGAAATGTAATATTCTTTAGATTTTGCCAAATATTTAATGTTTATCTAAAAGACTTCTATCTAAAAGAATTCTGACTACTACATTATAGTATTTATACAAAAGCTATTTTCTTTTTGTTAATGTAAAATATAGTGTTATATTACATTTTAAAACTCACACATGCATCCAGGCACAGTAACATGTTAAAGCCTTGTTCTATAAACAGAAAGAGCCTGGTGTTTCTCATAACATGAACAGTGGCAGGGCTTGAGATCATGCGTCGAGGGCAGAATGATGTACGAGCTCACAGACCCACCAAATCCTCCTGGTTTCATTGCCCATATTTCCTGCTGCAGTCAGCCTCCAATTATAAATCAGCTGTCTCTCAATTCTGTAAGTGATTCATTATTATTTGTCGCCGATAATTTACAGAAGTGGTTTCCGATGCTTTTTTTCATGGTAATTTATGAGTGAGGGGGGAAAAAAAACAATATAACTATATTCTCTCTCTCAGTGGTAAAGCTGTCTGCAAACAAAAGGATGAATTGAATAGGTAGTGAAGTACCATTGATTACAATGGTTGATGCTTTCAAGAGGAAGCACACACACATACACACAAATGAATAAAAGTCATGAAATCTCCTATTTAGAAGAAGTCAAATTATAAATCCTCCTGTCACGTGTATTGAACAGTGATGTAGGAATGTAATGTACTATTCCTTGAAAATAATGTACTAAAACCTTGAGAGGTTTCAGGCTAACAGTGGCTATTGCATTTCATATAGTGTGCTGGCCTTCATGTTATTAAATGTGTACGCATGTGTATACAAGGCCTTGAAGCAGATGGTCTGTGTGGATTTGTGGCCTATGTTCCCATTCATCATGCAGATGTGTGGATCTCCACAGCTATTTCCGGAGTGCCGTGATGACAACGTCAACTGGAATTTTCTTCATGGTGAAAGGTCAAGGGAAATTAAAGTCTGCATGATTGTGCAGAAAAGCCCCATGTCCTCAGACATTAGCTTAAACGCCAATGCTGATTTGCCTGACAACTACTGTAGCTCAACCACTTAACTACTTAAGCCTTCTTTTCTCCCTGAAGTGTGTGCGGTCAGTTCTTTCTATGTTTTCTTTCAGTGTGTCATTAAAGTGCACTGTGAGAGAATTAATTAATTACACAGCTAAATGGCTATCAGCAGTAAATATGATTTAATCATATCCCCTTGTATTTTTTGAGTCAAGCTGCAGTATATTGGGCCTGTGTGTAGCCTGCCTGGGGGTCTGGCTCAGTCAAGCAGCAGAAAAAGAAATGAGCAGGTACATGGAGCTGTTTGGATTGCCCTCTCTCTCTTCTGAACGCAGCTTCGTGATTGGCAAGCCTCTGACCATTCCAAATACAACATGACAAGGTTTTCATTCACACTTTCATTTTCTCACTCAAGAGAGATGCATGCAGACTGTAACCTGAAGAAACTGAGCTCCACACACGAGCAGTGAGACATTTCTAATATCAGACTGATTTAGGTTTTATTGGCGCATACGTTTATGACAGTTCCTAATCACTCCAGGTGACACTTCACTAATTCAGGTGGGGGTTTGCATTGTGACTGCCACACTTAGCTGTTTAACAAGTGCCTGAGTTTTGTTTAATGGCACCACTTCTGTGCACCTGTTTTTCCTCTATGTGACACATATTGATAAGACATCACATATAACGGTGTTGTTTATGGAGATTGAAGGCATATCTGTGGCCAAGTAGTGTTACACTAACTCACTGCAATGTGTTCAGTGTGACACCTGAGCTATACTGCGGCTTTTTAGAGGCTTGAATGTCAGCATGTTAAACAGCTTTTAACTTGCAACACATCTCCCTTATGCACTGCAGATCAGTAACCAGAGTAAACCAAATCATCTAGTGGAAACAACATGTAAGTATTAGATAGTAATAGTGACACACAGCCAACCCTAAAAACTGTCAAATAAACTTTTACACAAACAGAGACCTTAAACAACTGGTATCAAAAACAAATATTGGAAGTACATGTGCCAATTGATGTGTATGGACTGTCACTTTTATGTATGTTGAAATGAAGGAAGCAGACACCCTTTCCCCTCTGTAAAGCTGAATCAAACCCAGAGCTCAATAATTATAACATAGCAGAACCTTCTGGGGGCGAAAAAATCAATAGCCTAAGGACAAAGAACCTATAGCCATCACTTAATTCTCTTATCACACTGATTTAGTGCAGGAGGAGGATGTTAAATAACTGTAAATCTTTATCTATGACTTTGAGGGTGCTTTATGGCAGTTCTAACAGCAGTTCTGAGACAGAATGTCTATACGTTCTGCAAGACACACAATTTATAGCTTTATTACCCTTTGTCTTAAAGAGCAGAGAGACATAGCGGGAGGAAGGAGATAGCAGCCGCTGAAGTGGGAAAGGTGGGGGGGAATCGGATGCCATCATAGCAAGAGACATATCTCTGTGACAGGTTTATAGGCAAGTAGGCCGCTTCTATTTTAGGCCCCCCTCGTCCTCCCCTGCTTCACCCTACATCACATGAAATGAATGAGATTCAATTTTCTGATTTATCTGCAGAGCGATCAGATTTACCTTAGCATTCCCACACCCCCTACTCATCCCCGTGTAAAGTGTGAGGTCACAGAGAGGACTTTGACAGGAGACTCTGGGCTTCTATTGTTTTGTTTCGTTTAGTTTTTTTCTTTTCACACTGGAAAGTCATGAGTTCCTATGGCCTCAAGACACTACCTCATATTTTGTAAGCCTACTGACAACTGGCTTATTGTTTAGCTTTAAAAGGATACAGTGTTCCCAGTAATAGGAATTAGGGAAATGATATGAGACCGAATCAGTAGATAGTAGTAGATTCTCATGAATGCTAAGAAGGCCATAACAATTTGAACTATTAAAAAAGTAAACCATGTTTGTCTTAAACCAATATGGAGTTCATTATGTTCATTCTGAATAAAAAATTTAATAATTTACAAATCTCTATCCTGCAAGTAACTAAAATTACATATTTACATAAAAAATACATAAAAAATTGTTTTGTTAACAGTGTCAATAAACTAATTTACTGTACCAACATAGGTAGCTTCAGAGTAGCTTTGCAGCGTCATAAATACCGCAAAGCAGATATCTTCCATAGTTTTCAATTGTTTAGATTTTCTGGTTGACCAGTGTGCATTCACCTTCATCTTAGACCCAGATGTTAAAAAAAATTAATGTAGCAAGAGGCATGTGTCCTTGTTCACTGGTCATAGTATTACATTTTTTTTTTAAAGTTAACACTGAATATATTCTTACAAATCCTCTGTTCAATACTTTTGGCACAAATTTAACTCCATTGCCCAACTACAGATGCAGAGAAGAGCACAAACTTGAGCCAGTGAGATTAAAGTGACAAGTGAAGGAGATAACATGCTGTTCACAAGGTTAAAAAAAGAAAGGCTTGACTGATTCATACCATTCGGTTAAACATAAACAGTCATCCGGTCATCCGCAGCGGTTTTAATTAGAGGAACTAACAGAGTAAGACAAATGCATTTCTCCCAGGCAGTTTGAGTTATGGTTCCCAGCTGTCCAGATAAAGTTAGGCCTATGGGCAGAATGTTCCACAGTGAGGAGAACACAGGAAGAGCAGGAGATTATTGTGTCATAACACCAAACTCCTCCCAAATGAAGATGACAGTATGACGGGTGGAGGAGCAGACCATAGAGCAAGGCTGTGCTCGGGGTACAACCAGTACACACACTTGCTCCAACACAGTTTGATCACAACTCTTGACTGTCAGTGAAGCAACACAGGGGAAGTTTGCTGGAAGTGTGCATGATGTTGTGTTTGGGCAACAGCAATACACGTGGTCTAATCATTTTATTTGTTCTAATACTGAAGGAGAGGTAAAGATGATGCTAATTTTCATATGAAGAACAAAAATTATTAATGTAGATAAAGAAATGTGTTGTACATTTTGTATAATGTCACAATTTCGAAATGGTGGAATCTTGTTAGAGGTGGCATTTTCTTTCAGATTTCAAAGCATCTCATAGATTTTTTTCTTTAAGGAAACTACATGGACACAAGAAGAGGTGTGTAAACAAACATATCATGGACTGTACCTTTCTGAACTTTCTGTACTACTTTTTAGCTTAGGCCCATGAGCATAAGGGCTGTCAGGTTTGTTATTTCCAAAACTTTTTCATGTGTACACTTTGGTGACTGTTAGTGCTACAGCAAACTTTTGCACTATAATGTTTAATAAACAACAACAGCCCTCTTTTATAACATTAAAATGATCATTGCAATAGGGTAGGACAAGAGGAGCCCTGAGAGCAAAAAAAAAAAAGAAACTCTGATAGGCCAGTCATATGCTAATGGCTATGTTGCATTAGTGGTTTGTTTGAATGGATGTAAAGGAAAGGACAATTTAGTCACACTTCCCTCCCTATGGCGCTGGAATATATTAGCTGCCATTTTAAGGGCGTTTGAAATAATTACTTACTGGGGCCATGTGACACTTTCAATAAATTAACCGCCCTCCTTAAGTTTTAAAGGCAAATGCATATTGTAGCCATCACTAAATGTCTGCTCTCCCTTGGAGAAGACATAATTTGCTGTAAGAAAGTGTTAGTGCAGTTCAGTAACTAGACCCAGCAGCCCCATACAGCTCAGCAAGCAAGGTGCCAGTGACCACAGAAATAAATGAGTTTATTAACAGCAGCACCCATACCTTCACAATTAATAAATTCCACCTCATCAAGCAGCAGTCTAATTATGAATAATGAATTTGTTCACCATGAAACATTTATGCACATTATTAACAGAATCAGAAACTAGGATTTGAGTATATAACAATTACTTAAATAAACATGTTTCCAATTCTGCACAGTCCCATTTTAAAACACAAACTGATTGTAAGCCCAACAAATGAAATAATGATATGATAACTGGCAAAATAAGTAATAGGAGTAACTGTTTGTGAGGCACACTGAGGGCCGATACTTCATCTTACTTCATCAAATTCATTGCTTAAGCAGCTGTGAGTACTGAAGAGATAATGGCATTGTTCAATAAAACATGCATTGAATATGCGGCAAGTTATACATCACACAGCAGCGTTCCCTGGGACTGATAATAGTTACTTATTTAACCACATTAATCATTAAGCTTAAGCATAAAGTGCTATAGTCCTGTAAATCTATGATTTTTCTTTAAGTCAAACACTAAGCTGTTAATATATTAAGACAAAAGCAATACAAAAGGCCAAATCTCATGTTAGTCAATATAACATACTTCAAACAGAACATTTGAAATAATTTAACTTACTTAATGACTCGAATGCTTTGGATTAACATGACTACAGGATTTCTTTAGACCTCTCAATATTCCATAAAATTGATAAAATAATTTTTGTTCATCTGTCCTTAAACAGAGCACTATTTGCCACTGATTCACCCCTTACAAGAAATAAAGTCTCTATATCCAAATATCCATTGAGTTTCCATGGAATTTGGCCTATTAATGCTTTGGCTTTCCTTTTCCACACAACAGTCCCATTTAAACTACAGCCTGACATTATGCATGGCAGCAAAAAAGCAGAGCGCTCCAACTCTAACTCCTGTTTACATGGCTCCCAAATAGGCCCAGCGCTAAACTAGGCCATCCATCTTCTTGGTGTAAATGCCAATCCACACTTTTGAGTACAGTATATATGCTGCGCTGTGTTTTGATTGGCCACTCTATACCCAGGGGCATTTTTAATTGCACAGTATTTTCTGTAGGTTAGAGGTGAGCTGATAACTCCTCAATAATCAAGTAAAAGTGTCAACCCAAGGGGCTGAGAGAGAGAGAGAACGAGAGGGAAAGAGAGAGAGAGAGAGAGAGAGAGAGAGAGAGAGAGAGAGAGAGAGAGAGAGAGAGAGAGAGGTGTCACATAGTGGTGAGAGGCTAGGAGCAACGGTTCAATATACACACGTATATACACACACACACACACACACACACACACACACACACACACACAAGCACTGCTCATCTTCCTCGGGCAGGCCTGACAATTACTCCCTCATGAGGATTCATGGAGCCACCCTTTTTCTCATTAACTATATTAAGAGGCCATTGCTCTGGCTGCTAAAGGGAGAAATGGGATATTTCCCCAGTGCCCCCCTCTCTGCAGCACACTGTTGCCAACCGAGTCGGCTTCAGTGCTGCAAGATATGGCAGGCAGGGGGAAATGTAAAGCAGTCAGATGAGTTACAGCACCGATCCTAACTTCAAAGGCCAGCACGCACTGAGACTGAGGAGCTGAAAAAGCTGGACAAGGAGGTGCTATATCTGAAGTCCCAGCTGCTGGCAATAAGTCTTACATGAGAAGTGCAAGTGAGCAGAAGGTGACTGACAACCTGAATTCAAATAGACCCACAGCTTTGGTTATGTGATTGAAAAATAATTGTTTTGTGTAGTCGTTCAAATCCAACAGGTGGCTGCTTGATGAAATGTACAGTACTGTAAAAAATTCTTTCGCACCCTGATTTCTCATTTTATTATAGATGTCATTAGTAAGCATACAAACATTTTAGATTTCAAACTTTACTTTATTAACAAAAGAGATGATGTATGCCAGTAAACAGGGTAACATTACATAATATAACACCACTCAGACATATATGATAATGCAGTCTGTTGTGATTTACCTACAAAAACTAAAGCAAATTTGACGGACAAAATCTCAAGAAATACTGTTGCAGATTCTCTAAGATACTCACCAGTTCATTTTCTTATGAAACTGCACAAAGTGTACCTGAGACTACTGGTGCATTTTTTTTTAAAACCAATGAGTTGTCATACAAAATATTGTTGTTTTTTTTTATATGACAGTTTGTTTATTACTGTGTACAGCTCTAGATCCTTTCTGGCATGCATTCTTAAAAAATAAATACCTCCGTTTTATATTTTTATCGGTTTAGAACAAATGATCTGTTAATCCAGAATATTAAATTCCTATGTGGTTACTTTCCTACTTTGTTTTGCTTAGATTTGGCTTGTCATTTTATTGGACATGATGTAAAGTGGGGTTTTGCCCTTATAAATCAACAAGATTCACAATATTTTTCACACACACTCTCACACACACACACACACACACACACACACACACACACACACACACACACACATATATATATATATATATATATATATATATATATATATATATATATATATATATATATATATATATATATATATATATACAGTCACTTCTGTATACATAGAGCTTCATTTTAAAGTGTTGATTAATTTGTTAAGGGAAAATATATAACGTTTTTTTCTGAAGTTCAGTTGCAAATACTGTCAAAATAAGCAAGCAGAGGGCATTTTGGGATGCAGACATTGGTTGCTTGGTTGCTTGATGAAACCTCACAATATAACTGAGCAATTGAGACTTGCATTAGGATATTAGGGATTAGGGTTTTAATGAGTAATGAGTAATCTGCTTTTGTGTGTCTCTGTGAGTGTGTTTGTACCAGAGCTCCCTGTCTCATGTGACAAAAAAAATGCCAGCATGATCTCTCAGACACACGACCACTTTAAGGACACTAATTAAGAATATAACAATGGCTATTACACAAGCATTAGTTCAGGTCCACTAATTTGATTAAGCAAGCAGCATTTCAACAGAGCTTGTGTTTAGTGTAACAGCACTGGAATATACCACTGTATCATTCCACTCGTATTTGTTGCACTTCTTGTGATAGTTCTAAACAGTTACTACAATAATAGTGACGTCGGCAGAGATATGGTAATCGGGGCCTTTTATGAAAATGTAACTAATGAATATAAATAAAGCAACAGAATAGCATTATTGCTCTGTCATCTGAAGATTGAAAGTTTGAATGCTGACGATGTCAGTCATCCATGGCTGGGAAGCCAAAAGAACAAAACTGTTTTAAAAAGAGAGCTCCTTTCAATTAAACTGACACCAGCCATTCATGGGCAACTGTGAGCAAACGTATGATGAAAGATTGTAGATAGCATATATCATATTATATATTTAGCATATTACACCATCCGATTACATTGCATGGAAGCAGTTTTTAAAAATCTTCGTCTATTTTGACGTGATCTTCCAAGGTCCTACAGGGTCCTCCTGGTCTGGATGGTAGCTGTTGTGTGATAGGGGATAACTGACCTATGGATTGAGAATTACCCATTACTATATCAGGAAAAAAAACGGGGAAAATACCCCACAAAAAATAAAAGCTTGCCAGAAAGGGAAGTCTGTTTCACCACCTTTAACAGGATTGTCCAAATCAATATGATGTGCAAATCAATAGGACGAGCCATAAAGTGAATGAAGATTCTTTTGTGATCTAGTTCCCCTAGAGAGCAAAAATAAACAAAACATTTGCCTCTATTGTGTCTAGAAATGTCAGTTATTCAATATTAATTTCTTGCTTATAGAATTGCTGTATGAAATTTGTACGTAGCTTTATGTAGCAGTTACATAAAGATATTCATTTATAGTGAATATCAGCAGACAATTGTGGCCTCATGTCTACAAACGAATCACAACCGGGCCGATATTCAATTTAAACGCACACTCGCTCTTGTAATATTGCTTAAATGTAATATAAAGAAAGTCATCTTGAGGGCATAAATGAAATTGGAAATTGACCAGACTAACTAACTGACTCTGTGTAAGCACATTATGTATGTAATTACATGGTGGTTCTTTAAAAAAAAAATTTTTAGCCACAAATTAATATAATGAGACCATGAGATATATATCAAGACAAAGAGATAATACTTGGCAATTACTGTATTTTAAAATGTGTGAGACTATAAGAAATTTATGTCCAAACCTTAGCATGGTGATGATTTGTGTCATGAGACATGATTAGGATAAAATTTGCTGCATCAAAATATTAACTACTGACCTCAATGCATTCATTTCTGATTATACCTAATGGCAAAATACCCAACATTCCACCTAAGTGGCTCTGTAGCACATTTATACAATAGGTGCAATTTCCTTCAAAAGATAAAGACTAGCTCTGACACATTTTGAATAGAAAGTATTTGTTTTTGGAGTATCAGTTAACACTGACAGCCTTATGATTGACATATTTGTTCTCACTCTGGGCCTTTCACTTTTAAGAATAGCTATAAGATGTCGATAGACAGTACTCAATCAAGGAGTTTATAAGGAGAAACTGACTCCATTTTAGTGCACATATATGTTTAAATGAATATGTAAACTTGAAAAATTATTTATAATGTCTTATTTTTAAAGACAATTTCAGCCAAGGGGAAACGGTGTGGGCAAGAAATAGATGTAGTCACGTTTCAGGCTATAATTTTTTACAAACTTCCGTTACTGCATCTTCCTTTAATGCACACACAAGCACTTATGTACGTCTCAGAGTCTTCCATGACTACCATTCTAGTTCCATCATAACCAAAAAAACAGATCTGCTGATGACAGCCTCACTCCGCCCCTCAACCAGGGACACGCATGTGTGTATGTTTGCGTGTGTGTGTGTGTGTGTGTGTGTTTCCTCAGCAGCACTGAGGAAAGCAGAGTAGAGCCGGGAGCTGCTGTGGAGGCAGCCATGAAGCCTGTCAAGCAGCAGCTGTCAGCTGGTTCTTTCTGATGCCATCATCTTATCAGCAGGCCTGTCAGTCTTACAGACAGACAGCTATCTAAGGTTCCGCTGACAACGGCTAACATGGGGATGGGAGCAGATCCACACATCCCCCATTTACACAAACACACAGCCTAGCTTCTCTATAAAAGCCCTAAAGCTGATAAACTTTTGGAAAGATGATATTGATCCAGCTGCCTCCACCTTTACTCCAGTACCCTGTGGTTAAATTTTTTTTCCAGGCATTAGCAGTCGAGTACAATAATGAAAAGTAGTAATTTCAAGGCGTAATATAGTATTTGTTGTCATAATATCAATCAAGATGAGTTTGCCGATTAGAATATAGCCTTTAGCGATATATTTGTTTGCTCTATCAGAGAGACACCAGGGACTTATGCTCTTTTATTTCCTTTTAAATGGGAGGTTGAGTGCTTCGACTGCCAAGAACTTGTTTCTGTTTTTCTTGCCCTGTCTAAGTACTGTCTATCAAGCAAACATATGGCTCGCCATATGCGAAGATGTCAGAGGTGTCTTGTTCAGTGCTCTTCCTGACAGGTTTCTTTCTGTAGCTGACTTTATGAACTACAGTCAATAAAGAGTGTTATAGCTGACCCCCCCCCCCCCCCCCCGCATTATTTGATTTGATACATCTAAACATTAATGATGTTTACGTTCTGCCTGCATAAGTGTATTTGTAATTTTCTTTTTCTAAACATCTCTTTCAGCAATATAACCAATCCAGGGTGCATGTCTAAGATGGTTTGACAGAGTGTTCATCATAAAACACATTGAATACTAAATTAAGTTAAACAAATCTGTGTTATAATAACCGGAAGGTAAAACAACGCAGATAAATATGCAGTATTTGCCATAATAGATGGCCTAAAGCCCAGAGGGACTCTTCGCAAGTAATATAGCTTTATAAACAGACTACAAGTGCGGCTATCTTCATTCCTCCTCTCTGGGATGCTAAGTGCTTAAGTAATATATTGCTTTCATAAGAGCATGCAAGATGTGTTTGCTGTTTGGAAATATGCCTCAATCCTTTGGGCAGTGTGATTAGGAATAAAATACTGAGTGCATTACTTCAGAATAAATTCCAGTAGTGACACTGCAAAAAAAAAAAAAGAAAGAAGGAAAGAATAAAATAAAATAAATAAATAAAAATGTTAGTTTTCTCCAGGAAATGTAGACTCAGGCCTGACAAAAAAGGGTGAGTAGTTGAAGCATCTATTCCTAGAACAGTGTCCCCATGGCACACTAATGTATTACCTTTGGATTACTGTAATATCTATCTGATGTATGTGTGCTGAGCAAAGCGCTGGGAATGAAGGCCTGAGCAGATGCAGAAAGTCTTGTCCCTGGAGCCACATAAGTCCACTGGCTGGAGCCATGCAGTGTTCTCCACCTCCCCTCAGTGCTGGAGCCAGGCAAAGTTAATACAGCGCAAGTGTGCTGGTCCAACAGCGGCTCCACAGAGCTCCCGAGACCCACTACAGCCTGCAGGAGCTGATAAGTCAGGCAGCCATTCGTGAGCCCAAATAAAGGCAGTAAAGTTGACTGGTGAGAATGCCGCACAGCCTGGGGTTGGCAGACTGCTCCTCTGAGAAGAAGCGCTGCGACACTCCTTCCAAACACACTCTCACACACACATACATGCACATACGACCCAGAGGATGCATCAACTTTATTCTCTTTCCGTCTCACGTGCACATACAAATATTTATTTTTTCTTGATTTTCCCCCCTATTTCTTTCAACTGAAAAGTAAAAAAAAAAATCACACCTCTCCCTCTCCCCATCTCATGCCAAAATAATCAATGGCTTCCCAGAGCGGCCCGGCAAAGCTGACGAGCAAGGGAGGATACAGACATGGCTCCAGGGCACGGCTACAGATAATAAGTGAGGAACAGTCCTTGGGTATGTTTTACAGCTATCAAGACTCATCATATTTGACATGCATTGTGGTGTTTACTGAGTCCCAGTAAAACCTCCAGCTATACACTTAACAGGGCGAGGCGCACAAGTTCTGAAAACGTTCTGCAAGAGAAAATACAACTATGCTCTTATGAATGTCCCTTTTCTTATTCACGGCACTATTCTCAGTGTTAACACCTGTCAGCTGACTGACTTCTCGTTCCCGGTGGCTTATGAAAAAATTATGGTTATCTGGTTCAGAGTCAACACTCCCATCAATATAAATTCACCATGGTCTTCATGGAACATTAGGTGGATTTCTGTTTTCCCTTCAAAGTACTGCGCCGCAACCGCTGATACATGCTGCAAATAAAGGGAGGGGGTGAAGTAAAAAACACCAAAATGGCTCCTTTAAAGAATAGTTTTTCACTCCTGAATAACACAGCTGTAAATAGGCCATGAAACATTTATTTCAGAGTGTAGCACTCTGAAATGGCATTTTGCGTAATAAAATAAACGTTATTCCATTCATAAATCATGCCAAATTACAATGCATTAGTCAATAGTTTGAACTTTGCTTAATATTTTAGTCCAAAATATGGAGGGATATGTTTGGGATATCTTACATTATAGTATTTTATACAGCTACAGTTTTCATTCTCCCTTATGTATAGAAATCATGGTTTTGCAATAATGTGAAACAGATGACAATAAGGCGTTTTCTTTTTTATTATTGGGTTAAATTCAGATCCGGCAGTATCAGCCTGATCTTCTATATTCTGGCTCTTGCCTTTAAACTAGAACACTTCAGACTTACTCTGTACCCACACAAAAATAATCTAATGAGAACTCTCTTTCTATCTCTCCCTCTTTCTCTCTATCCTGCCCTCTCGGTCAGTCTTGGCAAGCCTCAGGACACACAGGCTTAATAATCAACTCAATTAAGTAGGGCCAATTGCCATAGCAAATTGATCCAGGTTATAACATTATCATTAGCACTTCAAGTATGGCAATTATTGGACATTCACAAGCAGAGGCATGAATAAGAATAGGACAAATTAGTGACTTTGGACAAAAAAGGACATCCGTTTCAGACGCACTAGGTGGTGTAAATAGCCCTGGTGTCAGCATTATGGAGATAAAAGTACTGAAACATCCTATCACGTGTGTCAGCTTCTCTCTCCCTGTGGTTAAGCTGCACAATCCATCAGCAGACAAATGAGTGGTGCATAATATTTTTTTATTTTTGTTCTTTTTTATTATTCTTAACTAGTCACCTTAGCTGGATATCTGTGCATGAAACTCTGACTGTCAAATTCACACTAAATCACTTCAGGTACAGAAAACTAGTGACAATTATTTTTAATGCTGACTATGTAGGTGGAAGTGTTAGCATGTTAATGTCACAAAAATGTGAAACAAAATCACACAAGAGTGTGTGCGCGCGTGTGTGTGTGTGTGTGTGTGTGTGTGTGTGTGTGTGTGTGTGTGTGTGTGTGTGTGTGTGTGTGTGTGTGTACTGTAGAGCTGTGACTGACAAGAACAGGCAGCCGTCAGTAGTGAGTGATATACACACTGAAACAGCACTGCCAAGCAGACAACCTGAGACAGCCACGACATAGCAGTGGAAGCCTTCCTTTCCTCCCTAATTGTTTCTGGAAAAAAAAAATGACATTTGTCTTTTTTTTTTCCACCTTGGTTCAGGTGTCAGTGCCTTTCAGATTAGAAGGCTTGCAAAGGCATGATTGCCCCCAAGCACCTTATTTGATATTTTGAGGAGTGTCATTTCTTCTTGTGCCTCTATAGAAATTGAAATCTGTGTTTATTTTCACACAAGGTTAATAGAAAAAGATGCCTAAGTGCACCTGCCACTCTAATGTAAATTTATGCAGACATGTGTAGTGCAGCTGTACAATACAGAAGAGGTATAAGGGCAGGATCATATAATGTATCATAAATCAGATTATCAAACTGAGCCAGCATGCCATTCTATTTCCAAAACAAGTGTACAATTTTTTTTTAAGAGGTAACATTTCATTTTCATTTATAGTGCTAAATAATAATAATAATAATAATAATAATAATAATAATAATAATAATAATAATAATAATAATAATAATAATGCAGGGTTTTTTTTAACTCCTGGTAAAGAACAGAAAATTAATAACAATGGTGATGTTTTCAAAATGCTTAAAACACACCACATACAATTGCTTTTAATTATTTAATCTTACCATTCATATACTCATTAGTATACATGTACTATATATACATTATATAGACATGTTTGTTTTTTTTAACATGAAGTGCAACAAAAACAGTTCTTGGACAGTAATGGTGGCGTGGAACAGGAGGCCAACTGTACACTAAAATGTGTTATTATGTAGACAACACTGCCACTTGGTGCAAAACAACAAGAAAAGCATTTTCCACTGCCTCATTCTTTACCAGTGTATTTAACAATCTGCTTTTTATATTTGTAGCAGGGCATGTAGCACTATTATCATTTTAATATAAGATCTCTGTCATAAGCATACATATGTATATATTATATATATATATATATATATATATATATATATATATATATATATATATATATATATATATATATATATATATATATATATATATATAGTCAATTTTAGAAATTGATGAGGTACAAATCAAGATAAAAAAAAAAAAGAACAAAGAGCATGACAAATATATTTACATTTACACTTACATTTTCTCACTGTAAATGTATGGTAATAAGCTTAATATTTTGAAAAAGAAAGAAAAAGGAACCCCAAAAGAAAAAAAACAAACAAAGTGCTTTCTGTAAGTGCAAGAACACCAGCTTTAAGAATATTTGATGTGTTTGTTTCTCTCTTAGGCATATGAATTCAACTTTGCCTGTGTTGCTGAGGTGGAAAATAATCCAAAAATCAGATTCGTAAACTTTGTGAGAAAAACTGTGTGTATGTATATATATATATATATATATATATAATTGACAGTGTAATGCTGTAAAAGAGAAAATTGTTTAATGCATAAATATACCCAACAGAATCCATGGTGCTTTTACACAGTAAATATTTTCCATGTTACAAAGGTAGCACCATTTCTATTATCTTTATTTACTTCATGTTGATATCAACTTGCTCTAGGATACATTCCATTAAATCCATACCATAAGCTTATAATCATATTCATAATATTTGATTATACAGTTGTCTGAAAGAGTTGTATAGCTCTTACAGTAGTACCTGCTATTTTATGATACAGGAAAATTAAATTGAAGTGTCATAAACAAACAGCTCATGTATATATATTTAATAAAAAGAGATAATTCCCTTCACAAACTGCTTGCCAATATGAGCGTGACACCTTGACAGGTAATGGGTAATGCCACACCAAACAAAGTTAGGTATTAGGAAGGAAGGCACAGTCCCCAGGTGGCAAGATCATGTCTTCAGGCCTTTAGGAGGTCTGTAAAGGAGCACATGGACAAAGCCATATCTATACAATGTGCCACTGAACACTAGCTGCTTGGAACAAGGAGCAGAAACAATTAGCGTCACATAAGCAGCCGGGAGCAGTGAGGAAGAAGAGGGAGAGAGGATGTGAAAACAGAGCATCTTATTTTCACCCAGCGGACGTGAGCGACACACACACACATACAGTGGCAGCTCCATCCCTCCTCCCCTCCCTCAGTCATCACAGGAGGCACGGGCAAGTTTCAGAGACAGCAGCAGTCACGGCTCATTTCACTGATACCTACGTGTGGGCAGGGGGATTTGTTTGCATCCGCGCATACCTAATTAGAGAAGCGGTGAAGGAAGTATGCCGCTCCTCCGAGAGTGCCCCACCATCCCACCTCCAACACTGGGAATATTTTACTGACATCCCGCTCCTGCTTTCGCGCACAGACTCACACGCAGACGAACTCTGAGTCGCGCACACACAGTCTTAGCTTGTTTTGGACTGTGAGTAATGAGACGAAGTAAACAACTTTTCATGGAGGTGCACACACTTTGGAGACTGACAGCAAGAACTTCACCGTCATATGTGGGAAGATGATCCACAGGCACTATTGTACCTGTGGCCAATATTACACGGTGCTAATAAATTAAATCGATTTTACGATGAGACTTTAGTTTAGCACCGGTTTAGAATTGCGTTCAAATCTGTAAACAGTATAATTTAGAGTCAGTCATTAGGCGGTAGTAAAAGTTATTATTTTTTTTAAAGCATGAGAAATCCTCATTATTTACAATGCAATAGAGAGGTCTTGTCCAATAGGGGGCAGTATAGTAATATATTTGCAATATAGCTCACAATTAATCAACAGTCTGAGCTCCAGTCTCAGGTCTGCCGACTACATTTGTTCTGACAGAAGAAATCTTTTTTTGGCAGTAATGTGATTTTTGTATACAACCACAACAACCACAAATTGCACAGTGTGTCGTTTTCTTTTTTGATAGATCAGGTGATCTATACACATTGGGTCTACAACAGAAAATCTGTCCAGAATCTTTGTTATTAATCTGTTTATATGTTATAGATCATTTTTCTGCATCTAAAAAATTCCACATGTATTTTATAGAAATTTTAGCACTGTTCCTAAACTACAAAGCATTCCATTAAACATTTGTATTTTTATTCGATTTCCTATATAAATTATTGCCCTTAATAAAATTGCATGAAATGCCTTTAAGACTCTAGAAAGGAAATAAGAATTGACTATGTTGGTATAGGAAGATAATTGAAGCCATTTTTTTTTTCTCATAAATGCATGCCTTGAAGTACTTGTTAACAATGAATTCATTTATCAAAAAAAATATGTCATCATTTTAAACTATTATCTATTAGTAGATACAATTAACATTGAACATACAGGGAAAATATATATATAATTATAAATTAAATCCATACATAAAGTGCAGCTCAAAACTTTTAGCAGTAAGCTTCCACTTTCCTTAAATAATTCACACAGATACAGCCTAGTTTTGTAAAAATCTATATTTCGATGCTTTATTAAAAACTAGGGTGTTTTCCAGCATCCTACCTACTTTGACATATAAACATTTTTAAAACAGTTCCAGTCAACTAATTTGTTTAACTTAAACTCAGCTGAAAGTATCACTCCACTTGTCTTCCACTTGTCTGTGTTCACTATGTAATTTTTTTGTTCTGTACAGTAGAGTAAGTGACATCATCAGCAGGCATGGTGGAACAATTTTTTCATGACTATAACTTCTGACTTGAAATGTAAATGTGCATCAAAAAAAGTTGAAAAAGAACAAATAAGTGAATTCCATCAGCTACACTATTAACAGGAATGCACAAATTGTTGTAAACAGCCTAGCCAGCTGTGTATAGTCCGTAGTGTATCCAAAATATTAATTCATTTATTTCATGATTAATAATCTTCTTATTTATAAAGAATCCAAACAGAAAAGTGTTTACACTCTCAGCAGAACATCATAAGATCTTATCAAATCAAGAGAACATCAAATCAAGAGAGTGACACAGCCATCCATGCCCAGGAGCTCAAGAGAACAAAACTGGGCATGATATCAGTGAGGGAGGGGTGGCATACTCTCTGTCCCCTGTCAATCAAAGTGGCACTAGCCAATTACAACCTCTGTGAGCTCTAGGATGCAGAAGGGAGTTGATAGTGCTCTGAGTGTGTTACTCCCCCCTCAACATTACATGAGCATTCGACTGGCTTCACTCGGAGAAACCATGTGATAGCTTTCACTCTCTCGGGTTGGTAGCTGTCATGTGACAGGAGAAAGCTGCTGATGGGTGGGAATTGGACAAGACTAAATTAGGGGGAAATTGGGGGAAAATCCAAACAAACAAACAAACAAAAAATTCAACAGTTGTGGTGTAAGCAAGTGCAATGTTTGCACTGATTTCACCTCCAGCTATTTCACTGCTGGCAACACTGCTGATTTTTACCCACTCACTCATAACGGAGTCAGAGTCCTGGAAATTCCAAATGTAGCTCACATATAAATAACACAAGCAATGGAATTCCCTAAATATTAGACTAAATGTTATATAAAGGCAAAAATCTACTCTATGGAAACGTTGTCATAGTACACAAGTGTATATCTCTAAAAAACTCTAAATCAGTTTCAAGCATTGTGTATTTATTTAGCACCCTAATATTACATACATGACAGCTTTTGCAATGCATGCAATAATATGAGTGGCTATTTATTATAATATGTCAGCTGCTTATATATTTTATTTTGGATTTTTTGATCAAAGTTTATGACTTTGCACAACTCCTGGATATTATTTCAACATCACCAAAATTATGCACTTTCACAACAGATGTTCCTGTTTACCTGGAATAGAACAAACATGCAATCGACCTTTGCTTGTGTGCATGTTTGATATATAAATAACTCATGCACTGACTAGTCACCGGACTAAGGCACCTGCTGAAAACATTAAAAGAAGCTTCAAAATGATTTTTAAGATTGTTTTCCTAGTTTCCCTTTTGCAGGCGTTATCAGGTAAGCCTTAAACATGATAGATAGAACAGAGAGATTTTAATAAGACTTAAGAAAGGTTGATTCTACATTTGCAATAATATTACATTAATATTATAATTAATATTTACATTTGAACAGCTGTGTCAAATAAGTGATCAACCTTTAATATCAACATCAACGTCAATATTACTCACACATTTATATGTATTACTTGCGAATGATCGTTACTGAAAAATCATTGTGCTTTAGCATTTTGCAAATTCAAATAATTTTCAGTTTTTCAGTTTAAATTTCTCGTTATAAACCTTATACGGTATGACATCTATTACAGATGCACTAGAATTTAACATAGGTTGTGTAAATGCAACAATTTCAAAATGTTACTAAGATAGCATTAAAAACTATCCATCTGTACAGATTTTTAGATAATGTACTGTGAGTAAATATTTTATATATTTATATAATGAAATAAAAAAAGGACTATTATACTGCAGAAATTGCCTATTGAGGTCTTTCAAAAAAACATTTCCCATTGCCCACATCCTGCCAGTCATTTTAGATTAAATGTAGTTACACTGTTGTGTTTTGTAGTAAAATAACTTATCAGCAGTTTGGAGTTTGAAGCTCATATATTTCTCTGGTCACTTCTGGGACTATGAAGAAAAGTATTACTTTGTAGTACTGTAATCAAGAGATAAAAGACAAAGGAAAGCTGTACTTTAAATATCAGAATTGAAGCACTTTCTATCCAAATCTCTGAACAAATAATATTGCTCATTTATAAGTTTTCATATTTTGCTAAATGTTTGCAAAAAGGTGTGTAGCATTAATAATAATTGTTATTTAACATTATTGTGTTTTAAGGAGCTGGACCAATCAGTTTTATCGGCAAAAGTCACAAAGGAGATAATCAACTGCTCAATTATGTGGTGAAAAATTCTCTAAGGGAGCATTCAGTGCTGAATAAAGTGTACCAGGTACATGTACTCACATACAAATACTCAAATTGCTAATTTTCTCTTCATCCCTTTAACAAAATTACAAAAATCACCAAGATAAAAACACAGAATTACACACACACTTAATTCTTCAAGCCTGTTTGATATTAGACACTAGAAGCCAGTAAAATTTACCCTGAGATCTAACAAACAAATGATAAGAAATTGCATGTGCATCGCATCTTTATCTATGTTGCCCAATGCATTATTTTTTTTTTTAAATAATCTTTATATATAATTCACAAAGAACAATGGAAGATCCCTGGAACCTTATGATGGTGTCACGAGAACAAGCTCAGCTCATGGCTAATCTAATAAAACTGATTAAAGGCAACAAAACCATTGAAATAGGTGAGAATACAAGATCACATTAAGAGCTTATATTACTAGACACTCAAGTAAATAACCAATGCATGTCTCTGATAAAGTGAATCTGGTTCCTTTTCTCAGGCATGTATACTGGATACAACACCCTGAGTATGGCTTTGGTTATTCCTGAGGATGGCCGTGTGGTGGCATGTGAAATCAATGATACTTATGTGAAAATTGCCAAGCCGTTTTTTTAAAGAGGTTTGTAAACATAAGCTACATAAAGCTTGTAAAAAAAAAAAATGTATATTCTCTGCTACTTTGAAGATCTTTCAGGAGCTGGACAAATAACACACAAAACAAAATCTAGTAAGATTTAAAAAAGAACATAAATTTTTTTATATATATATTGTTTGAAGATTACTGCTCTATTTTAAAGAACTGCAAGGTAGTGAGCCAGATTGATTTTCTCCAATCCCCTGGTGGACAGACTAAATGTAGCCTAATTACCTGGAAATTGAAGAGATGCCGAAATGTCTATCAGAGATGAGAGAATGCTGACTGTAGTAGTTGTTGCTGTCAGCTTCGGTGTTGGTGTCGACACAGCTTGCAAAGTCAAGCATCACGGTGTTTTGCTTTATCTGTGTTTTTGCATCCCAAGGGCAGAAGGGCAGCTATTGTACAGCACAACTATTACACAAATCAAGAGTAAAATTGACTAGTGCAAACTTCTTTTTTTCCAGGCAGGAGTAGAAAATAAAATTGACATCAGGCATTAAAATGCACTTAGAACCTTGGGTAATGTTGCTATATTTCTGCTTTACACATTACTTTTTTTTTCACTCTATGCAGAGAAAACCTACATGTGTACATGTTTTGATCTTTGTACAGATGACCTCCTAGAGGCTGGTGAAGCTGAAACCTATGACTTTGTATTCATTGATGCAGACAAGAAAAATGTAGACAATTACTATGAGAGATCCCTCCAGCTTATTCGTAAAGGTGGCATAATAGCTATTGATAATGTAAGTATTATGTAAATAAATAACTGTATGTGCCTGCTTAATGAATACAACATAATCAACAAAGATAACAATGTCCTCAATGACATGCCACAAACATACACACACAAACACACACTGATCTAGCATCCATGCACTCCTCAGGTCCTTTGGGGAGGGAAAGTCATAAACCCTGACAAAGATGACGTCACCACCCAGGTCATTGACAAGCTGAATAAGAAACTCCACAAAGACCAGCGAGTGGATCTGAGCATGCTCACTGTGGGTGACGGCCTCACATTGGCTATTAAATTATAATTGTTATAGCCATGTAAAAGACCTTGTATAAATGTTAATGATAAAAAAATTCAATCATATATTATGTGACTGTTTGACTCATAATTCACACAGACATAATTCAGCAACTTACTGGTCTCTTCTTCTTGGCTTGAGAAATGTTGAATAAATTGAAAATTCAGTCTTTTCTCTTTAACCACATACTTTTTAAAAAATCTGAGTGGATTTTGTAGCCGTATAATTGCAGCTGAATGCCTGCAGACTGAAGGTTTTTAGTGGTTATTTTTCATATGGAGATAGTTACATTTGTACTCCAGCTGAATGGGTTTTTACTGTTAAATTACATAAACAGTATTTCCAGGCAAACCACAAAAAGCAAAAATGATATTTACCTTTGCTACTTTGATAAAGAGATAGATAGATAGATAGATAGATAGATAGATAGATAGATAGATAGATAGATAGATAGATAGATAGATAGATAGATAGATAGATAGATAGATAGATAGATAGATAGATAGATAGATAGATAGATAGAACTTTATTGTCATTGCATAGTACAGGTACATAGCAACGAAATGCAGTTTGGCATCTACCAGAAGTGCAAAATGTAGCAGTCATGCAAAAGTGCAAATAAATATATGGCATATTTACAGCAAGTTATAGTGATAATTTTTAAACATATGTAAAGTAAATAAATACAAAGGCAGTAACAGTGCAGAGATGTGTGGACATCAATTTAGAGTACAATTATGTATGTTACACAAACTTTTTTTGCTTGTTCCACAGGTTTTTTCTTTGTTTGTTTTCGGGTTTTTTGCTTGTTCCGTTATTTACTTTTACTTGAAAAAGTTACTTGTGTTTGTGTATTATTTGTATTGCATTTGCATATAACAGTAATGCGTTTGTGTGGAAAAAATGGCCACTAGATGGTGCCAACAGTCCGTTCTTGTCGCTTGTCAGGCGACCTTCAACAGTGTCTTTTTAACTAATATATCCCTTTATTCTAAACATAATTATTAACACAATCATGCGTATGAGTGAAGATTCAGTGTAAAACATTAAATAACGTTCACCTCAAATGTCTGTAGTTAATTTTTTTCCATGACTGTGTCCAGGCGTGACAGGAATTCTGGGCTTGTACACGTGGAAAATCAAGTTTCGATTATGTTTTTGCAGAAATAGAAAGTGAAACCTAAGTCAGCTCTCTGGCACTGGCTTTACTCTACTAACTCTTCACCAGTGGTTTTCACATAACAGTTTTTTTAAGGGTTTGCAGTACAAATCATCAGACAGTGAGTAGCTATATATTTTACACACTATTATAATGCATGTTCACTACCAGAAGTTAAAAACCTGAGAATGAAAATGATGTAAAAGCTGATTGTCTAATGTTTTATATATATATATATATATATATATATATATATATATATATATATATATATATATATATATATATATATATATATATATATATAGTGTGATGCTTGTAATTGTAATTTTATTGGTTTTAGTGGAAACTGCTAATTTGTTGCCATGTGACTGGTGAAATTTTATGTTTAGTGGGCCAATAGTACGCCTTTAGTAATGTCTACTGACATTGGACACAATGAGAGACCATTTAGACATCATTAGGCATCCAGGTTCCAATAGGTTTCTACAGTATTTTCTTTGGTTTGATAGCAATTTAACACATTATGCCATAAAAAAGATTTGGTAATGGTTTGAATTGTTACCAGATATTGTGGTGAAAACCATTGGAATTCCTGTGATGTTTTGTATTTTTAAGCAGGCTTTTATTTGCTGTCTACAGAAAAATGCTTGAGGAGGAACTTAAGAAACTGGAGTGCCACTTCACTTGGGACTTACAGAAGGAGGATGCTGATCTCAATTACCTGGAGATCAAATTCACAGAGAGTCTGTCAGCCCAAACCGATCATGGAGGGAAGTCTAGACAGAGAGAGTTAAATTTTTGTGCTTACATTTATCACTTGCAGGGTTTCAGTGACAAGGCACGTGCAAGTTTGGAAAAAGCGAAGGAAACACAACATGAGAATTCCTACAATATTGTCATGTATGGAAATTTAGCCTGGTTATGCCATCTAATGGCTGATGATACTATGGCCAAAGTGTATTTGGAGAAACTGGCACAAATCTCTGGAGAATTCTCTTCTCCAGCAGGAGAGTTGCACCGTGAGGTCTTGAGTGAAAAGGCGTGGTCTCTTCTACGTTTCTCAAAAAAGCACTACGTCACGGCAAAAGAAATCTTTAATGCGGCTCTACAGAAAGAACCAGAGGACAAGGAGTGGAACACTGGCTATGCCTTCGCTCTTTTTCACCTGGAGGGCTTGGAGATCAGGGAGGAAAAGCGCATACCTTTTGAAGAGTCGCCTGCAGTGAAGCAACTAAAGAGGACCCTAAAACTTGCCCCAGACAATGCCATGATCCATGTCTTCATTGGCCTCAAGTGCTACAAGAATAAGAGAAATGCAGAGGCATGGGTGCACATAAAGCAAGCACTAGACATAGCTCCATATGATCTGAGTGTTGTTCTGAGTGTTGCTAAATTCATGAAGAAAGAGCAGTGCTATGACATGGCATTGGGGGTGCTGACAAAAATGTTGGAAAAAGCTCCTGACTCCTCACGTTTGCATCATGAAATCGCTAATAATTACCGCTGGAAAGCCATGCAGATGGGTGACATGCACAATCCAAAGCTCCTGAGCTTTTGCATACATCACTTAGAACAGGGAGCTCGCCTAAATCCAGATTTCTTTTACCCGCAGATTGAATTAGCAATAAGGTATGCTGAAGTTGGGAGCTACGCTAAAGCAAAGCAAATGTTCCAAGAGCTGTTCGCACGCCCCAACCTGCAACCTGCAGATCTCCAGGCTTGGCACCGTTTCTATGGAGATTTCAATTTGTATCATCTGGGCTCAGAGGCAACAGCAGTTAAATATTACAAAGAGGGTATGGCACTGCAAAAAGTATCCACTGAATGGAAGATCTGCAAAAACAGACTCTACAAAGTCCTTCGCAATACTAGAAACGATGTGTACCAGATTCGAGATTTCATGAACTCTTTAGGAGAAAATAGGAAGAATTAAAATGAGCATTTTGTTAGCAAAAAGATAAACCTTGATATCAAATCACATAGATTTTTCACTAATCATAATTAATGTAAAGTATATTTCTATAGGAGCACTGCTTAATAGTGTATGTGATTTTAAACAGATTTGCTTATTATCTGTTGCATGATTTTAAGAGAATGGTGGCAATTATTTATGCTTTGCATAAAGTTTGCTTTTTAAAGAAAACTGTTGAAGTTATTCGGACTGATTGCATTTATGCTATGATTCCATTATTTTATTTTTTTAAACCTATTGTAGATTTTAGACTGACACTCCACCATTATCAAATCACCCTTTCTGTCCTTTGAAAAAATGACATTTTCTAGAAGCATGTAGAATCTCAGTAGAAGCTGTTCTGGTGGTTTATAGTGGCCCATAGTGGTCATGTATCATTTACATGATCATATTAGGAATGATTTTATGTATATATGCATGTTTATGTGTTTTATATGTTGCACAGATGCATTAAGATTGATTTAAAAGTCTTTTTCATAGATCTATGTCACTTTATTTACTGTTATTATATTTATAAATAATCAGCTGGGCTTCTCTGTAGTTTTAAATATGCCACATATAGGTGGTTGTTAACTGTGTATCACGAAATACATTTATCTGAAGGCATCTGCACTCATTTAAAAACTATTTTATTTAATTATTTCCTTTAATGTACATGTGCTAACAGTTTTTAGGTTTTAGTTTACTATTTAGTTATCTAGAACTTTTCACAGCATTGTTAAAACAAAGACTTTTTGGTAACTGCAAGTTAACTGAGCACATAATTGTCCATATCCCTTAATTCGCTGTAACGTGTGTACTGTTTGGTGTGTGTGTGTGTGTGTGTGTGTGTGTGTGTGTGTGTGTGTGTGTGTGTGTGTGTGTGTGTGTGTCCCTCTCAATTACTCACTCTCTGACTGTTTTGCATGACTGTAACCACAATCCAGGCCAAATAAAGAAAAAGTTTTAAATGCTTTAAGTGAAAGGTATATATGTTGCCTGAAAGAGAGATTGGCAAGTCCAGTTTCCTGTGAATCTTTTTTTGCTTACTACTGATCTAACTGGCCAGCTATACCCTCTTGTGTATTATTGAAAAGCTGACAGTGGGTCCCAAGGGCTGAAGTTTTCATTCTAATGAGGTATACACACAGCAGAAAACTAGCTAACTCACGTTAGGGTAATACTGGCCTTCACCATCAAAACCTACACAAGCTCCGTTTGTTATGACAATAAAACTATGCTATTGCAAACTATGTTTTCACATTATGCAAAGTAAAGTTTAAAGTGAAGTTAATGCTGTACACCAGTACAAAAGGCAAACTGCACTAATATTTTCTGGGAGTTAATAGCAACACATTCCAGTCAGAGTATTGGTTAAAGCTGGACAGCAGACTAAGATGAACTAAAGTGAGAGAGTATATTGTATTATAACCTATAGAAGGAACTAAATGAATTGAAAACCAACAGTTAATGAATGTAGCCACTACAGCCAGACTACAGCTACAGGAAAACCAGAGTAGTGTTATTCTAATTCCAGCCTGATCAACCTGCACATCATTTAGTCACTTGTGCACATCATAAAAGCAATTTTTTTTTGCTTTGATCAAATGCTTTTGTACATTCATTTAATCGATTGTGTAAAATTTTCTACTTTTTCCTGCATTATCAGTTGTTTATGTCATGCTGATCAAAATATATCTTAACCCCAAAAACTGTTTATTGTTTAAGTCATTGAATGTAAAATGGTTAATCCAGTTGTCAGAATCTGTCAAGTTTAAATTCTTGTTGAAAACTTTTTCAAATCTGTCTTGAATTGATGAATTGTGCAGATGAATCTTGAGTTTCAATAATGTAGGTAAGTAAATAGCATCAGATCAACCAATGATCAACTAGTTCTCTAAAACAGGTCAAAGGTGAATCTCGTGAACCTTCGATTGGCCAGCGTGTACAGACAGAGCAAAACCAAAAATTACTATTTCTGAATATGGATCAACCACCGAGAAAATAACGGACACTATTACAATACATTAAAAGTTTGAATACTTTCTGGTCTCTTGCAAACAATATAAATCAAATACGCAATAAAATCAATTCATTCGTGGTGTTGAAATTCATATATACCATAAAGAAAAAAAGCTTTTCAATCATTGTAATTCAAACCATAGTTTATACAGAATACAGAAATTACAGAATACAGAAATTGTGCGGTGCCATACTGACAACATGATTAAACATTTTGATGATTTTGTTTGTGAACAATGACAAATGGACTTTTTATTCTGATGGGAAAGACATGTTCGGTGACACAAATACTTTTGAGAGATGAATTTAGGATTTTGAGAAAAGTACCGGCTTTTGCAAGAAATCCAATGTGTTATGCTGTTTGTACAAATTGTTTTGAAAATGCACTTACTGGTCTGCAAATATTAACAATGATTCAAAATTCTGTCGCTAATTGAATGTTCATAGGATTCACCTTTGACCTGTTTTAGAGAACTAGTTGATCATTGGTTGATCTGATGCCATACACTCGCCTTCATTACTGGCATTTAAGATTTATCTGAACAATTAATTAATTTAAAGTCTTTTCAATTTACAAAATAAAAAGTTCATTAGAAATTTTAGATGACAGATGATGACAACTGGTTTAACCATTTTGCATTCAATGACTTATGCAATGCTGAAATGTTTTTGGGGTTAAGACTATTTGGGTGAAACCAGTATAATATATTTTGACATAAACAACTGATAATGCATGAAACAGCAGACAATTGAACACACTCAACTAAATAAAAATAAAATAAAAGCATTCACAATTTGATCAAAGCAACAAGAAATAGTTTTATAATGTGCACAAGTGACTAAATGATGAGGAAGTAGAACAGGTAGTTTTGAAACTTCCATTTTTGATCTGAGAAATGCTCTAAAGCAACTGAGAAAAATTGTAAGTAAAAGAGAGAATTTCTTTTTTTTTCTGAAGCTTGGTGGGTCAGCTGTGTCCTTTTCAGAAGCAGTGCTCATTTATCACTGAGCTGTTGCAGAGTACCTCTTCTTTTTTAATGAGTATCATAAACATTACATAACCTACAAAGCCAGCTAGCTTCCTAATATATAAGTTCTGATTGATGACTACAAACGGAGTTACTCTGCTGTATTTTCACAGTACATTGTTCAGCACTGTACCGTAATTTAAAGCTTTTCCCCAAAGCTACATGTATCTTCAAGCCCAATGGGTGTTATAGTATTAGCCAATTATGTCTAACTACATGAAATACAGTGTATTAAACAATACTATCACATCATATCATCACAAGACCCAGATGAAATACATATACCAAATAAATAAAAAAAAAAACTTTTCACTGGCTGTTGTTATCTTTTTATTAAAACAAACTCAGAGTTAGGTAGTTATACAAACTGCACAATAAGCTAAACCTAAATGACTAGAGAACAATTAATAACATCTACCTGTTCAGCAACAAAACACACAACACTCAATAATATCTCATTCAACACCTCAGGTTTTCTTTCATTAATTAGCTTTATTGGACTCTAATTTGCTTTTTCTTTCTTCTTTTTCCTCTTTCACTCTCCTCATTGACTACATGTGCTTTCCACAGTATAGTCAACATCTTTTCTTAAGTCTGTATGTTTGGGATGAGCTGCATGGTGTTTCATCATATGCATACAACTTTCCTACCAATTCTGACCGAAAACCCTGCCATTGCACTGACTATCAATTACTATACAGTGTACAGTTGGTTGTGACTTGCAGATAGATAGATAGATAGATAGATAGATAGATAGATAGATAGATAGATAGATAGATAGATAGATAGATAGATAGATAGACAGACAGACAGACAGACAGACAGACAGACA
This sequence comes from Silurus aristotelis, assembly GCF_946808225.1. Classification (NCBI taxonomy): domain Eukaryota; kingdom Metazoa; phylum Chordata; class Actinopteri; order Siluriformes; family Siluridae; genus Silurus; species Silurus aristotelis. The sequence goes on along the minus strand of NC_139577.1, from coordinate 15,544,540 downwards.
GACAGACAGACAGACAGACAGACAGACACACTTCTAGTTATGTCTTTAGTTTTTTACAATCAAGGTGGATGGATTTTATGACGTCAGACTGAGCGCGCCCGCCGGCGCTGCTGCTGCTGCTGATGATGATGCTGAGCTGCTCATTCTGTGCGTTACTGACACCTCAGTTCTGCAAGCTTAACACATCGCGCAGTATATAAAACCCCGGCAACTCTGCGAAGGGAAATCAGTACGCCTCTCAGCATGGATCGTCTACTACATGGACCCAGCTGGAGACGCGAGGAGCAGCGCTATCAGCCAGCTCCATCCTCTCAGCGCCTCGCAAGGACACCTGCGCTCAGCCGAGCCGGCGGCAACGCGGGACCAGCTCCGAAACCAGGCCACAGCTCGCGCCACTTCTCTCCTGAGCTGCCTTTGATGATGACGAACGAGAAGGAGCTACTCCGCGGCCTGAACGACCGTTTCGCGGGCTTTATTGAGACAGTGCACCGCCTGGAAAGCCAAAACAGAGCACTGGAGAAGGAGATCGAGGAGATCCGACTGAAAGCAAAGTCGAACACGGCTCTGGCCAAGCAGTATGAGCCGGAGCTGCAGGACCTGAGGAGGCAGGCGCATGACATGGCCATGCAGAAGCATCAGATTGAGCTGGAGCAGAAGCGCGTGGAGGACGAGTTTAACGCGCTGAGGGAGAAATGCGAGCAGGAGGCGCGCAGCAGAGCTGAAGCCGAGGAGAGCATCGCTGCGCTCAAGAAATACATCGACAACGCGTATTTAGCCAAAGAAGAGATGGACAGGAAGGCGACGGCTCTCGAGGACGAGATCGAGTTCCTCAAGAGAAACCACGAGGCTGAAGTGGCTGAGATGTTGACCCAAATGAAGGAGACGCGCGTTCCTGTGGAGGTGAAGGGTTTCGGGAAAGGAGAGCTCACCGCGGCGCTCAGGGAGATCCGGGCACAGCTGGAAGGTCGCGCTTTCTGTCCAGACAGCCACAATGAGCAACGCTTCAACAATCAGTTGGCCAAACTCACCAAAGCTGCCGAGACAGACAGAGAGGCTCTGATTGCCACCAAAGCTGAAATCAGCCAATACAGAAAGCAGCTGCAGAGCAAGAACGTGGAGCTCGATTCAGTCAGAGGAATGAGAGAAGCGCTGGAGAGACAGCTGTATGACCTCGAGCAAAGACATACCGCGGAAATCCATCACTACCAGGTCAGTCTTTCATTACACCTGGAAAGCCAGTGTAGCACATAACAACCGTGATGCAGAAACTGTATCAGCTTAGGTCCAGTCTTAATCCTGCCATGTTACATACTTGTTACATCATATGTACAGTATTAAGTGCAGCCATTTGTTAGTTAAAAGCTGCAGGATTTAGTTTAATTACATTTTATTTCTATAGCGCTTTTAACAATTGACATTGGTCCAAAGCAGCTTTACAGAGGAAAAGGTTATACAATTTCTATTTATATGTTAGTCCCTATTAGTATAGCACTTATAGTAGAAAGGACCTTGAGATGATCCAGACTCAGAAGAGAACCCATCCTAATCCGGATATGCTCACCAGTGACCTAAATAAAAATATTTTATTGGACACGCTAAATCTTTTTCATTTTTTTCTGTTTAAAAAAAAAAGTTTATTCTGCAGTTTCTGTCTATTCAGTTTCTTTTTCTGCTGTGTGATTTTTAACAGGACACCATTAGAGAGCTGGAACAGGAGCTGAAAAACACCAAATATGACATGAGCAGCCATGTGCAAGAGTATCACGGTCTGCTGAATGTAAAAATGGCACTGGATGCTGAAATCTATTCATACAGGTGAGGATCACAATACCAATATGTTTTCAATTAAATGAAAAATGCGTCGAACAGCTGGTTAAAATCATGTTGTCCTTATGTCCTCCTGCAGAAAATTGCTGGAGAGTGAGGAGTCAAGATTCTCCACTCTTTCTGATGCACAGATACCAGTGCCGTATGTTTACAGGCAGTCACCCATCTATACTCTGCCTAGTGTCCCAAGGGTGGGCGGAGTGACTCGAAAAGTAGAGCCACAGTACAAATTCGTCGAGGAGATTATAACAGAAACAACCAGTGAAGACATTGAGATTTCAGACACAGGGTCTGAGGATGCTGAAGAACAAAGGGAGGGTGAGAAAGTGTGTAGTGAGAAAGAGAATGCAGATATACCAGAGCCAGGTAAAGAAGACTTAGTGGAAGAAAAGACCCAAGAGTCAGAAACACAGGATAAAACAGAACGACCGGATGAAGAAAAGCCAACAGGAAATGTAGAGGAAGAACAATCACTAAAAGAGTCAACAGGTGTTTCTACAGAGCTTAAGGAAGGTGAGATTAACACTGAACCAGCACAAAACAATGTAACTACACCAGAACAAACTGAAGAGAAAGAAACAGATCAAGCAGACAAAGAAAGTGATCCAGACTCCAAAACACAGGAGCCAGATTTAGATATAAAACCAGAACAAACTCAAGCAGAAACAAGCACCAATGAAGATGTAGAAATGGTAGCTCTCGACACCGAAAAACAGAAACAGGATATAGCAAAAGAAATAAATCAGGCCAGTATGGAACAACCAGAGCCAAAAGAGCAAACAGCTACCCAGGAAGTTATTACAGAGCCAGGAAAAACTACTATGGAAGAGATACCTCCAAAATCCGAGAATGAAAAGGCAAAAGAAAAGACAGAACATGTAGCTGAGCCTGAGGATTCCTCTACTGGAAAAATGATGGAGAAAGACAGAGAAAGTGATCAGTTGAAATCTGTGGAGGTGGACGCATCCACTGCTGACCCACAGCCTGTATCTCAAAAAGCTGAGGCAGGAGAAGAGACACGTCCTAACAGCGAAGCAGATTCAAAGCAGACTGTAGAAACTTCAGAAGCTGATGTACTCGATACTACTAAAGCAGCAAGTGCGCAGGATAATGCAGTAGAGGTGCAAAAAGAGCTGGCAGAGAAAGTGAAGACAGATGCACCGCTAAAAAGTGAGGTAGTTAAGGAAAAACCTGAGGAGAAAAAAATGGACAGCAAACCCGAGGTTGACACAGAAACTAATAAACCAGGAAAGGGAGACAGTCTCCAGTCTACAGAGGCACACATTTCAAAAGAGGATGTTTCCAAACCTGCTGCCAAAGAAACTAACGTTGAAACATCCGAGCCATCTGAAAAGAAGGAGATTCAGACAAAGGACGTGATGGACAGTGCAAAAAAGGAGGAAAGTACTGAAGCAAAGAAAACGGAGAAAAAGGTGGAACAAATGCAAATCAAGGAAGAGCCGGAAAAACCAAGGATTGAGACAAAATCAGAGGGAGAGGCTCCGAAAAATGCAGATGATGCTAAAGAAGATATTGTAGACAAAGATCTTAAAACAGAGGAAAAGGTAACAACAAAAACATCTGAGATACTGAAAGATGACCTCCAGAAGGATACAGAGACAAAATCTGATGAAAAGGAAACAAAAGATGAGCAAAAAACAGAGAAAACACAGAAACCAGAGAAACCAGAGAGAGGTCCAGAGGAGCATATACCGGTGACTTCCGAGGACATCAAAAAGACGGATACAATCAAGCCTGAGGTGAAAGAGATAGACAGTAAAACCTCTAAAGATGTGCAGCCTGAGTATAGTGTTCCAAAGATCTCACCGGAAAAAGAGCAAAGTAAAGAAGAGACCATTACAGAGAAAGATTCACAAGTTATCAAAGACACAAAAATTGAGAAACTGGATCAGACAGACAGCAGCGAGGTGAAGCAACCAAGTGTCAAGGTGGACGTGACAAAAAGTCTTCAGGAGGATCCTACACCCCTAAAAGATTCCGAAAAACCTGAGCCTACAGATAAAGGTCAAGCTTTCTCTGAGAAAGGGCAGGACAACAGCATGAAAGCAGATCTGCAAAAAGAAAGAGACATGCCAGCAGTAACTGAGAATGGAGTTAAAATATGAAAGACTTTCAGAGACACCTTCACAGAATATTAGCAATGCAAAGTATACAAGTAATTAGCGGTTTAAATAAATCCTGTGTATGTTGCATAAATGCTTAAAAAAACTGCATGAAAAGATAAATAACTGCATGAAAAAACAACGAGTGACCTGCAGTGTTGACCTACATGCACCATAAGAGCTGATATATGCAAGTGTGCTGCTATTTAGGTTAAAGCTAGATTGATGAATTAAAATATATACACATATATATGTATACAGTACAAAACAGAATGTATATGTTTAAATGAAAATATTTTGCTATACCACAACTGCTTGTTAGGTGAATGTGTATATTTAACAGAATGCTCTATATTGGCAGAATAAATATTGTTTCAGCATACTACATTTGGTTTTTGGTGTGACTACTACTTTTCCCTCCTGCCTGTCTAACAGAAGTTCACAACAAACATTTTTATATGGTGCAGATATAAAATATGAAAGTATGACTCTATGGATGGATAGCAAGAGTCAGATACATGATAAGCATTTTAGTGTTAAAAACAGGTCTATGGAGTGCATTACGGACGAAGAAGTGTTTTGTATCTATGGTGAAACTAATATTAATATAAAGAATAAGACATACACCGAACAGGTAAAACATTATGACCACCTTACTAAAATTGTGTTTGCTGCAAAAACAGTTGTAACCCTTCGAGCTTTAACAGCATTAACCTCTTCAGCAGATTGAGCTTCAGGACTGTTGGATCGGACCACACGCACCTGCATTCACTCCCACCTGCATCAATGAGCCTTGGCCGCCCATGACCCTGTTGCTGGTTCACCACTGTTCCTTCCTTGGAACACTTTTGATAGATACTGACCACTGCAGACCAGGAAACACCTCTGAGCCAATCCTTTAGCCCTCTCAATTTGATTACTCAAACTCACTCAATTTTTTTTTTTTTTTTGTTTCTAACAAATCAACCGTTCATTTGCTGCATATTCTACCCACTAACAGGTGCCATGATTTAAAGATAATGTTATTGTTATGTTGTCAATGTTATGCCTGATCGGTGATTTGATCCTTTAATAGTTAAAATTAATGTGGGCAGTGTGCAACAACCGTTGCTCTTCTTCATCCTGCAAGTAAATAGGACCAAAGAAATGCAGAAATTTTCATGTCAGGAACGCTACAAATCTGTCATTCAAACGTCTGTGAATTGACTTGAAATGAAGCCGTATGAGTGCAAAATCCTGTGATTTGCTTTCCAGCAGGAATTACTTTAAAATCAGTGTTTCATGTTCAAGATAACCAGAGCCAACTAGCAAACCCATGGGAATCACTACATAAAACAAAAAAGCCCAAAGCAAATGACAAATCAAAAAGAAGTGCTGAATGGAATAATTGTTTGGAGCAAATTTTAAATGAAGTATCAAAAGGGCCAGGGTTGTTTAGATGTGTAATGAGGACAGACACTTACCTATTTTCCCAAGAGAAATCTCCTCTAATAGGTTAGTGTATATTTTATATATATCGCTATCTATCAAGGTTTAAATAATATTTTGTATACACATTATTTTTTCATTAATGTAGATTGCATTCATATGTTTAACTTACTAATTGAAACTACATTCTTGCTTAAAAATAATCACAAAACAATCAAACGGGGCTCAAAGACTTTATTGAAAAGTTTACACACACAAGGACCTCTATGGTTTTGTGTACACATGACCTCAGCAAGTCAGGTTCATAAAGGTGAGACTAAAAGCTTTAGATACTGAACTCACATCCATTTTGGCATTACCTTAAGCTTCACCTAGTCATCTTTGCAGAAAGAAAAAAACAAAGCAAAAACAAAAAACCACAAAGCCAGCCATACTCCCAAACTGGTTCTTAAATCGCTTTCATTCATCCATTTAGGCCACCCAAAAACTGCTCAGTTTAAGGGCAGGTTTCAAGTACAAGTGCATCTCAAATCCTAGTGGCTGACAAATGGTACTATGGAGCAAGTATTTTCTGTGTATGTGGACAAAAAAAAAAAGCATTGTTTAAATAAGCAGATATGAACTTTAAAATGTAGTTAATGTTTGCACACATTATTTTTAGATGACTAAGGAATACTAGGTAAACAAGCATCACATTCTCCCAATACCTCAATAACTTACTGCAGAGAATATTCAACATGCAGACTTAAACACACATTGGTATGCAAGTAGAGATCATTAAATAGCCAACGGAGTGTGAGTTTCAGATAAGAAATCAAATTTAGCAGCAGAACCAATAAGTGACTATGTTTAGGAGCACTATTAACCAAAAAAACAGACACCACAGGGGGAAAGAATGAGCAGTACTGCAATGGTTACTAAAAATGTTTGTTGGAGTCTTTGAACACATCCCTTCCCATCCAGAATTCCCCTGCTGGTTAAGATTTAAGGCCAGATTCCTCTGATATTCCCTTGTCCCTGATGTGAGCGAGTGCAGGACTTCTAGGCTTCCAGCTCCAGCCCCAAACCCAGCTTATGGCCACCTGAATTGATGCTCTTTCCATCAACCAGGGCAGACAGGGTCAGCTTCACACCTGCACAAAACCATTACAGCGTTGTTACAAGAAGGCTCCAGGTTTGCTTTAAGCATGACATTATTTTACACAGAACGGGAACATGAAATGTGCGTTTGAAAGTCGATGTGTAAAAGCTAAGAAGGATCTCTCCAGACCTTTAGTTACAGCCCATATGTTTGTGTGTATGATCATTCCCATAATATAAAAATTATTGCTTTTCATAAACATTTAACTGAAAGAAAGACCACCACCATACCTGGTCTCAGAGTCTGTGTGTATCCAACACCCACTAGGCTGGTATTGTTCACTTTGGCCTGCAAAGATGATATTTAAATCCCAAAAATTATAAAATCACTCTTCACAATGCTCATAGAAACAAAAATACACTACAAAATGATGTACCGTGTAAACTGCTCATGGCACAATATAAAATTATATAATATAATTAATTGTCCAAGTTACCTCAGAACATTTCTGAGAAAAGATCATGGACTCACACTAATGGAGGCATCCTTGTCCAGCTGGTACTTTGCACCGATACCAAAGCGTGTGCTGTTACTGCCTGCGGTCCAGGCCAGGTTCACCGCCGTCTCCATCTTATCACTCACTTTCTGGTAGATCGAGCCACCAAACTCTGAGCCATCATTACTGCAGAGAGCAGGACTACAGTCTTAGCGCCAACAATGTGCGTACGGTTTACTTCACTATATAATGACAGATATTATGATACACAATGACACTATTACTGTGTGCACTCATTAGACAGGCTGTACTTACACATTAGTGTGCAGCTGGAAGTCACCAGTCTTGTAGCCTACAGCAAAGTTGTTCTGGGTCATCTTGGACTTGGCTGTATCGAAGGACATCTGGTAGCCAGCAAGCCATCCTTCATAACCAACCACACCAGCGGCATGGATAGTTGGACCAGCAAAGTCGAAGTCAACATCGCAGCCCAAATTGACATATTCCCGTTTGTAGGCTGTCTTGACTTTTCCACTTTTCTTGCTAATAAAAAGAATTGTTTTTGACAAATGAACATTCTGTAACAGAATTTTCCAGGGCAGAATTATAATTATAATAAATGACAGTAAAACCCTGTTGTACAAGCAACTAATAGTACGAGCAAACGGAGACACAAACTTGCTCTGTTTCACGAGCAAATTTCGAAGGCACGAGCAAACCCACGCTGCCGGATCCCCGTTTTCAGCCGAGGGAAGTATCAGTTGCTTAGTTGATGACGTATCACTCGGTCGCTCTCGTTGTTCAGTGCAGCAAAAACAAACTTTTTTTTAGCGTTATATTTTTATTTCACTAGAAGTCTTGAAAAAATATCTCCTAAGAAAATCAGTGATGGTGCTGTGAAAACGAAATTAAATAGAATTACCATGGAAACCAAGGAGGTTACGAGCATGGTGTGCGTCTTACACTCGCAATCAACCACTACCACATGGGCAAGCATTAAATTATGTTTACATTACGGTAATTTGTGGTGTATTTATTTGTTAAAATAGGCTACAAATACTTTAAGTGCAGAAATCTCGGCACGAATTAAATTGCTTTTACATTCATTCCTATGTGGAAAATTAGTTTGAACGTACGAGCAAATGGACCTACGAGCAATTTTCAAGAACGAATTATGCTCGTACAACGGGGTTTTACTGTATAAAAGCAGTAAAGAAATGAACCATCACAGCCATGGGCTATCACACCTATATGTATGAGAAGAACCAATCCTGCATAAACAATGCAGGTCAACTAAAGATTAAAAAGATTACTAGACATTCATGGGAAGTGTTATAGTAAACCTACTAACCCCACTGCAGAATAAACCTATATGCACTTCAGCAATATCTAAAATAAGGGTTTTAAACACGAATGCTTGACAATGCTGGTGGAGAGAATAATGGATTTCTCTCAACCTGCACAATAAATCAGGCCATTCATTTGGCTGTAGTCAGCATAAATACTGCTATTTTAGCAGGCCAACATTTTAAAATAACTACAGGAAGTGGCACAGGAATAGCGCAACTATAGGGAAATTGCTGGGTTTTTATTCAAATAAATACTACTTCTACATTATTGCACAATGCAATAAAAAATGCAAAGGGCCACCATTTAACTCGCAACAACTAACAAAAGTATTTACAATTTTCTAATGATGCAATTTTCAATAAAATGTAATCCTAACAATCCCAACAAACTTTATCTTCACTCATGAATCACACTGGAATCTAGTATATGTCGTCAGATTCTAAAATACTATTTGTAAAATGGCAAAAAATGCGACAACAGTGGAAAAGGGTACAATCAAACCAAAAAAGTTGTAGCAAACACTCGAAGCATTTTGCATAGATTTCGTTCACAGTGCATTAATGAGAAACCCGTGTCCATCAAAACAAGCCTTATGCTGTGCTAGACAGTTGTTAATGCAGGAAGCAAAGATGTCAATAAATTAGTTTTTAGGTCTTTCATATTTCGAAAAGCTAAAATTATTGATGCACTACATTTTTCATTTTTTTTTTTCTTTTTAAATACATGGAACCTATTTATGCCTCTGCCACTGATGTGTAAAATCATTTTAGAATCAATCCAAACAGGCTCAAGGTCACAGCAAGGTCAAATGAATTAGTTTTTATCAGCAGTATTGATTTGAAGTTCTTTTATGGCACACGTTAGCATCAGGAATGACAAGACTTGATATCCGGGACATCCCTGCTGATACAGTAAGCATCAAGTTCTATTTGTTTTAATGCATATTGTGCTCATGTCATCAAACCTATCCCAGAGAGATAGTTTGCCTAGAAACAGGCAAAAATCCCAGCTAAACAGCCTCGCATTACATAGAAAACAAAAGTGCAATAAAAAAAACAATACAGTAACCATAATTTGGGTGTAATTTGTGACCTTTTCCGAAGTTGACCTTATGACTTGCAGGAAGCCAAACACAAAACAAATAAATTTTCTAAATGGGTTTTCTAGGCACATTTGGCTTTTGCTAAACACACACGCCACAGATAATTTCTACCTAAAAAAAATTGACATTTCTATACAAAAAGAACACCACACACTGAACGGTGTTTTCTTTATGTTTTAGCTTGAAATTATCCCAAACTTTGTTGTTTTCTTTGGCCTGAATCTATGGAAGCCTATTTCCACCACATTAAAAAAATGGTTTGCCTAATTCCAACTTTTTTCCTCGCAATTGTGACTATTTCTTGTAAACAGTCAACATTTTTGGTGCATCCACCGATAACCATGATGTCGGTCTGACGTTTGAAGCGGCTGTTTTAACAAGGCCTCCTCTACTTGATCTGTCTTGTTCCGTCTCCCCCAGGAATCAGAGGCTTATTTAAATGGACTAAACGAAACATTAAGGCAAATAATTTGCCTCGTTGATTTGTTGTATTCAAATTACCTGAGGGATTGTTTCAGCCCTACTGTCAAGTGGCTTCTTGCTTGAAAGGTATGATAGGTGGCCGTACGCATTGCAATTTCTCCTTTCACCTGATGGTGGCAGCAGAATATATAAAATGCACAGGTCTTTTCCTTCTGACTACACTGGCATGTTAATTACCATGTTGAATCATACTTGTTCATGGCTACAGCCCAAATTCATTCAATTAACAGCAGCAATTGCAGCAATTTATTTCACAGTTCGAACAATTTAGATGCAAATTTAAATTGAAGCTAAATAAAAAAATAAAATAAAGTTTAAGCAAAAAAATAAATTTTATATATATATATATATATATATAAAATCTCTCTCACACACACGATACGCCTTGCTTCTGGGCTTACAGAATATAATGTCTGTGTGAGGGCCACACTGACCAAATACTCAACTCAAAGTGTATCAGGCATGTAGGGCTGGCCATGATTTAGCACTCCTGCAGAGCCATTAATCGCTGTCTGTGATGTAGGTGTCCACCATGTTTCTTCTAAAGACACACTAACCTTATGCACTGTAGGACCCAGAAAGTGTTTCTAAATAAGACAATCATGTCTAACCTGTCTTCAAGCTGCCACTGAGACTTACACAAATGTATTCGTTCATCAGCAAACTATAATTTCATAATAGTTAAATAGTTAAAGCCTTTACAGATTAAAATATTTACCCTGTGTTTGGTGAGAAAGTTGTATCAAAAGTCAGCTTCAGCCCTTTTGCAATCTAAAAAGTCAGACAGAAAAGCTGTTAGGAGAAATGAACCACTGAAATCCATCATACACACAAATCTTCCTCAATTTTGTGATTTTCTGCAATCAGACCTGGTCTTCAATGGTGATCTCTGTTCCTAGAGTGTTGTCAGTGTTCCATTTCTCAGTAAAGGTCAAGCCATACTCAGACCTCTTGTATTTCGTTTCTAGACTGCCCACCACTTTGCTGGTGTCGGTGTTGGAGGAACCTGAAGTCTTGAACTCCTGCACAGAAAATAGAATACGCACAACATTTTACCCCACAGTTTCAAATTTCACAGTAATTGAATAACAACTTCATTGAAACTGTAAATACAACAGACCTAGTCCGTGCCATGTAATTTAATCTACATTTTAAACCCCCCTAAAAGATAATGGCACATAATTTATAATTAATTCATCATGATTAATTTATTCTAAATATGAAATTACCAAACATTTCCATTCAGAGTAATGCATGCACAAGACAATGAAAATGTACTTATATAATCAAAAAAACTCAAAAGTGAAGCATCATGCACTTACCACTCCACTGGCTGATTTTGTCTTCACATCAAGTTTCACCAGACCAAAGCCTTTGAACAAATAAAACAAATTACAACAAGGACCAACACAAAAATTACAACAAAAAATTACTGATTTTACTCGTTCTGTTAGCGAGTCACATTACCATATCCCTTGTTAAAGATGTCCTTGGCAGATTTTCCAAGATCGGCGTAAGCTGGGGGGACTGCCATTGTCTGTGAAAGAATACAGAAAGAACAATAGTCAAATGACAAAAAAACCCCACCAATCATAAGTAGATCACACCCATAACATAAAACACAAAACACACCAACTGCTAATTGGCATGAGTACAACATTCTTAAAAGAGGCGTGAATAAATGCCCATAAAACACTATCTCTGGTTTGCCATGTTTCCTGTCAAAGGTGCAGTACTATTTTCCTATTGCACACACACACACACACACACGGGCGGTGTGACAACAGCAGGCCACACCTTCACGAGTCCTTCGAGAAAAAGTGAACACAATCAAATACACTGACGGTCTGTAATACTGGAACATATCCCTGTCTGTATATGAGGTACCATATTCCGTTAGGCATATACTTCATGCTTAAGGCCTGGTTGACCCATCATGTCCTTGCAACCCTAATGGTCCAGTGTTTCAAAGGATACCTTTGCAATATGTTCTGTTTTAGTATTAAACCACAGATGGACAGCAGACTGTATGTGAATAGGGTTTGTCCAGTCGATTTGGGTGTGTGTGTGTGGGGGGGGATTATGGGGGGGGGGAATTATTTAGCTTTTTAATTAGTTACTAAACCTGACTCGATTTTCATTTCCTTACACCATCAATACCATATAAACGAACTAAACTAAAGGGATAAAAGGAAAATAATGAGAGGATGCATGGACAAGGTTAAAAGTGGAAGCCATCTTGGCCAGAGACCGGCGGCTCACACTGACGTGCTGCAGTTGTATACCGGCAGATCCCCACCCCCTGACCATGCGCTAATCAGCACGTTTCACCCTCGCCCTTACACATTTATAGTTTAATTTACGATATTCACAGTTTGGTCCAGCTTTCGCTAAGATTGTGACACGATGTTCTGGAAGGTTGTGCAATTCCACCCCCAAAAAAACTGAATTTCAATTAGCTAAACTGTTAGCTTGCTAGTTATTCTCCAGCTAATCAAAAAAGCCGCAAACCGGAACTCATCCATGAAGGACTTTTACTTTCTTTCCTATTAAAGAATGTTGATAAATAGGCGCATAATCCAGGTTTTCTTCTTGCATGTGCCTGCTGGAAGCCTCACTACCACTACTCCTCCACCTTTAACCAGGTGGAAAAAGTCACTCACTCTTACTCACGTTAGCAAGCAGCACGCCTGTCATTGAGCAGGCTACAGCCACGAGCTGCTCTCAGCACACCGACAAACCCTCACAAAGCTTTAACCACGTCACACACGGACTCTGACTGAATGCCGCTTTATATTTTTCACTGAAACCCCTAAACCCCGGCTCCAATATCTACATGTATCTAATAATGGCTGCAGAGCCCAGGCTGTCATGTAGCCATTGCTAGCTTAGCTATCCTGCTAACTAGCGCGAGCGTGCTAACAAAGTGTAACCCAGGGTTATACAAGTTCCAAAACGGCGACTACCAAGAAGCGTGCAGGTATATATGATATTTTAGATCTCCCCTGTAACTCACCTGCTAATAGATGGATATGTGGATTGACTTCAATAAGTTAAATTAAATGAACCCCAGCGCTGAGCAGCCACGGAGATCCGAAAGGGTTGGAGGGCGAGCTGAAGGAGACTGTACAGCACAGATATCTGGCGCAAACCGATATGCCGCCCCTGCCCAGTCGGAATTGCGCATGCGCGCCTCTAACACGCATGCGCACAACAAAACCAGGCAGGGGTGGCTAGGACTAAATTCAAACCAACTCCAAAATAGTGCACTAAATAAAGTCACAAAATCTGTGTTATATTGACTAAATAGTGCTCTTATATAGGGAATTAAGAGCTATATGAAAGGGTGGTTTCCAAACCTTTTACCTTCCATGAAGACATAGTGTCAGTCTGTAGTGTAAACATATATAATATAATGATATAATAATGTAATTGTGGTGTTTTATTTTCCAAACACACCAACAAAAAATGCCATCAAAATGTTTTGCATGCGTGTCCAGGATACAGTAATACTAATACTGAGTCACTTCCTGTACAATATTGGAGTCATTTATAAGGTGATCTTGGTCCTCCATGCAGGACCTTCATGCTCCTGCATTTACTTCTGTTTGTATATGTGAGTGTCTCTCTAATCCAGATTGCAGGTCGTCTTTCTTACAAAGATTCAAAGAAAGTTACTAGTGTTTAACAGTTGATTTTGAAAGCACAAGAAATCGTCTGATTTGTGCACTTCTACACATGAGAGAGTGTTTGCACTAATTTGTCTTAGGCCCTGGCAAATTTCAATACATTTCATTCGGTTAAACAGAGTATTAAATAAGTAGAATGCACAAACCATCAGCAAGTATGTGACTATTGAATCTACAGACACAGGTTCGAAACTCCTGAGTCTGAAATATGTTTGTTGCGCATGTTCTGGAACATACAAGGAAAGCACGTGAAACCACACAGACAGTAACCTGAGCTTAGATTTACACCAACCCTGGAGCTGTGAGGCAGAAATACTCCCTGCTTCAACACTGGGTCATCTAAACTCATTCACTATTGAAGGAGTTTTGGGTTTGAGGTATCTCATTCATAATTTGCTTGCTGATTCTATTCAGGTAGTATTTTTAATCAACAGTTTAACAATAGCTCATAACGGATTTAAATGTGTCAACTAAAGTAGTTAAACTACTATTTATACTGTTTTCTCGAAATAAATTATTCACAAATGCAACCTATTTTGTATTTAATTTGTAGGCTTTTGCAAGTGTACTTGCTGAAAATCCTATTTCAGATATGATCCCCTTCTGCTGTTATAATAACCTCCACACGACTGAGAAAGTTTTCCACTAGATTCTGCAGCCTACATGTGAGGATTTCTGCTCATTCGACAATAAGAGCATTAGTAAGGTCAGAGTCTGATTTTGGATTTTCTAAAGGTTCATTAAAGTTCATCCTTTTGATTCGGTTGAGGTTAGGGCTCTGTGCTGGATACTTCAGTTTCATCCAATCCCTTTGGCAAACCATGTCTTTCAGTTTTTCTGAGCTGCTTTGAAACATTTCTCGAATTATTATTAATACAGTATTTGCAAACCAGTAAGTGCATTCTCAAAACAATTTGTACAAACAGCACAAAACATTGGATTTCTTGTAGAAGCCTGTACTTACCAGGCAAGATTCACACTTTTACTGTACTGTACTAGTCTTCGTTCATTTTTTAGTTGTTCATTCATTTTCAGAATGTATAATTGTTTGTTTTGCTCTGTCTGTTTACTCTCCAATTGAAGGGTCACAAGATTCACCTTTGACCTGTTCTAGAGAACTAGTTGATTATTGGTTGATCTGATGCCGTACACTCTCCTTCATTAGTGACATTCAAGATTCATCTGCACAATTCATCAATCCCCCTTTCCCAAAAAATATAAAAATAAATTTTAGATGACAGATGATGACAACTGGTTTAACCATTTTGCATTGAATGACTTATACAATGAACTGATGCTGAGGTGTTTTGGGGGTTAAGACTATTCAGGTGAAACCAGTATAATGTATTTTCATCAACATGACAAACAACTGATATTGTAGAAAACAGCAGACATTTGTACACAATCAACTAATTGAATATATAAAATTCAATTTCAATGAATTCAAAAATTCTAATCTAATTGTTCATTATGCAATTTCAGGTCTACGTGACTTGTTTTTTTGGTGTACTCTGTGTTCAAAACCAGTTTTTATATATATATTTATCTGGTATTTATTAAGTTATTTATGTATTTTGCAAGCTGCACATGGTCTGAGTTGAGTTTGTCACAACTCATTGCAGAAAAACAACGAGTACTTTAGAATTTTTAAATGTATTTTATGTTGACAGATATCAGCTATGCACCCCAGAAACAAACACACAAAATATGTGGTGGTTATTTGTTTAAGGCATTTGTAAAAAATTTGCTCAGTTAAAAACATTTGCTTCGAACCGTAAATAAAAGTGGTTACAGGCATATCTGTGTACTGCTAAAATAAAATACAACTCCTAATCAGAACACTCGCTTGCCATCTTCTGGTCAAAGTATACAATTGCAGACACACAGAGACACAGACACAGACACAAACAAACACAAGTAGATTTTAACAAGTCAAGAATTATTATTGTCCATATACAACCATATACAGTGCAGTATACATTAAAACGAAACTTTTCTCTAGGACCAAGGTGCTACATCAAACAACATAAATACTAAAAATGGAACATGGAACCAGACAGAACTCTAAACTATAAACACAAAATCATATGTGCAAAATTTAGTGCAAAAAAAAAGGCACGAGACAAGGAGACAGTAGACACAGTAACACTGTAGTGCCAACCAGTAGGCTACAGAAGGTTGTGCACATGAATTGTCTGTATATATATATATATATATATATATATATATATATATATATATATATATATATATATATATATATATATATATATATATATATATAAACAAATAAAAAAACCTGTACATGTAAACATTTGGTTCAATGTAAACATCAGGTACAACAAGTACAAAAATTCTTTGTTACTGTATTTAAGTAATTTTTTCTGTTATTAGTACTTTTCTTCATTATTTATTTTGCACTTTTTACTTTCACTCAATACATTTTTTTACACAAATACCTGTACTTTCTACCTCTTACATTTTCAAACCAGACTTGTTACTTTAGTTTTAATCTACAATGTTAAATACAGGTGCATTTCAATAAATTAGAATTTATTGTAGTAATTCAATACAAAAAGTCTAACTCGTATATTATATAAATACATCACACACAGACTGATATATTTCAAGTGTTTATTTCTTTTAATTTTGATGATTATGGCTTACAGCTAATGAAAACCCAAAATTCTCAGAAAATTACAATATTGTGAAAAAGTTAAATATTGGAGACTCGTGGTGTCACACTTTAATCAGCTCATT
Source organism: Silurus aristotelis (assembly GCF_946808225.1). NCBI lineage: Eukaryota > Metazoa > Chordata > Actinopteri > Siluriformes > Siluridae > Silurus > Silurus aristotelis. The sequence continues at coordinate 15,528,201 of NC_139577.1, read as the reverse complement.
AAATCCAAACACCTGCAAAGGTTTCCTGAGCCTTTAAATTGTGTCTCAGTCTGGTTCAGGCTACACAATCATGGGGGAAGACTGCTGACTTGACAGTTGTCCAGAAGACGAGCATTGACACCCTGCACGCTGAATTGAGTAATTAAAGCAAAAGGAGCCCCTACCAAATATTGAGTACATATACAGTAAATCAAAATACTTTCCAGAAGGCCAACAATTCACTAAAAATGTTTTTTGATTGGTCTTATGTAGTATTTAAATTTTTTTAGATGTGTGAATTGGTGGGTTTTTGTTAAATGTGAGTCAAAATCGTAAAAAAAATGAAAATAAATAATCACTTGAAACATATCAGTCTGTGTGTGAAAAATCTATATAATACACAAGTTTCACTTTTTGTATTGGATTACAAAAATAAATAAACTTTTTATGGATATTGTAATTTAATATTAAAATTTTAATATTCTATAGGAGACAGATTACTAGACAATATTTTGACATTTGCTGAGGGGTATGTAAATTATTGTTGAAGCCCTCTTCTTTTCCCAAAAAAAGAGGAGTAAAAAAAAAAAAAGAATCGATGCAATCCTCCCTTCTCCCCAAGTGCAGCACCTCTATGCACAGCATGTTCTGCATACCCCATTTTAGCACCTCTACCTTTAACATTCAAACTGCTTCTCTAAGCTGCACGTGGGTGGTCTCTCTTTTGGCCTCATGGGTAAGACTTTTTATACAGTGTAAATATTGTCTACACAAACCTCAATGTGTGCATGTGAAAGGTCCTGTAAATGTTCTATTGTTGAACTCAGAATGAAGTGAAATCCAGAGTGTAGTGAAGTTACACAAAATATCAATAGCAATGTTTTGACCTTAAATCTTAACATTTAAAGTAATCTTACACACTCATAAATGCTGTTTTTGATTAAATAATAATTATAGGAGCCTAATGTCCCATATGGTTTTTCTCTCACACACACACACACACACATAAATTAAGAAACAGAAAACAGCCACACTGTTCATGCTAATCTCTATAATTATCATTAAGAAAAAAACTAGACTAGAAAATAAAAGAAGAAATACACCAGAATATGTACAACACGTTTAGTCAGAATTATTTGGACAGCATCCCCGAGAAAACCAGCAGCATAACAAGCAAGCACACAATGAGTTACACAGTCTAATTTAATATTCACACATAAATCATTTTAACTGACTTATGAATTTTATTTTCCATTAAAACATATCTCCCTTAGTGTGTAGAATAATGCCAGGCCTGTTGAAAGATTAAACCCCTTTAACAAGAGTAGGCACAACAAATTTTCTCCTGCTAGGGGGCACTAACATCAAAAGCTCTGACTACCGGATTTCCGGTGTTGCCTGAAGTCAAATATTTCAAAATAAAAGTGCACATATGTAGTTAAAAGGGCAGACGGCAGCTATGATTGATGTAACAATCACAAAATGACAGTAACAATAGGAAGAATGTAAATGCCCTCTTGGTAACTATTTACAATGTAGAATTAAGTGGCAGTCTGCCAACGTATTGGGGCCAATCACAATCAATCAAATTTTTTTACTGATTTAAAACCTAAGACCCCGGTCTTCATAATGAGCAGTCGAAGATGCAGGTCCAACTTAACCTTTGGGTCAACCTGGTCATGGTGAAAGATGTGCAGTTTGGTATAAATTATCAAATGCTGCTTTCAGAAAATCCTGTTTAGTGCATCATTGAATTACTGCTCATTGGGCCTTATTATGCTCATGTGTCCCAGCAACCAGCTAAAGGCATAAACAGACCACCTCGAATTTTGCTTAACAAACACTGCAGGCTGCGCTTGGTCAGTCCCTCCGTTGGCTTTATATGTAAAACATGGTGTAGATTTAATATTCAAATGCTCTCCACACAAATCTTGGAATGTGCATGTGCTATACACGTTTTCTTTTAGCTAGAATCAGAATTAAGTGCAGACTATAGTGCAGTTACACAATGTTTCCAGAAAAACAGCACATTTCAACATCTGTGAAGGCAAAATGCTTTTGAACAGAGGAGGGAATTAATGAAGTACAAATACTTTGTTACTGTATTTAAGTAAAATGTTCTTGTATCAGTAGTTTACTGCAATATATGCAATACAGCCATTATGGTTGCACAAGCCAGTGCACTCTTAGTTCCAGGTTGGGAACATTTGTTCTTATAGCAGCTCTCCTCACAACTTCAGTTTTTTGCCTTCATTATTACTTTCATATTACTTTTAAAAAGGAGAAGTGTAGGAGAGTGGATGTTAGAGTTGGTACTTTAAATGTTGGTATTATGATGGGTAAAGGGAGAGAGGTAGCTGATATGATGGAAAGGAGAAAGGTAGACATGTTTTGTGTTCAGGAGACCAAGAGGAAAGGGAGTAAGGCCAGGAACATTGGAGGTGGGTTTAAACTGTTCTATTATGGTGTGGATGGAAAGAGAAATGGTGTAGGGGTGATCCTGAAGGAAGAGTACAGTAAGAGTGTAGTGGAGGTGAAGAGAGTTTCTGATAGGGTGATGAACGTGAAGTTGGAAGTTGAAGGGGCGATGATAAATGTCATCAGTGCTTATGCTCCACAAGTGGGTTGTGAGATGGAGGAGAAAGAAAAATTCTGGAATGAGTTAGATGAAGTGGTAGAAGGTGTACCTAGGAATTCTTTTAGATATTGCTAAAAACTTTCTTCCAGCTTCTCCCATTAGTTGTCGCCACAGCGGACCTTCCGCATGTTTGATTTGGCACATGTTTTTACGCTGGATGCCCTTCCTAACGCAACCCTCCCCATTTATCCGGGCTTGGGACCGGCACTAAGGCTTGTGCAACCCTAATGGCTGGGGTTGGTTCCCTGACCGGTGATCGGACCCGGGCCGCAGCAGTGAGAGCGCCGCATCCTAACCACTAGACCACCAGGGGACCTTTTTTTTTTTTTTAAAGGATGGAAATGGCAGTGGTAAATACTTATTTAAGAAGAAGAAGGAGGATCATAGGGTGACATAAGAGTGGAGGAAGGTGCACACAGGTGGACTATGTTCTATGTAGGAGATGCAACCTGGAGGAGATTGGAGACTGTAAGGTGTTGGCGGGGGACAGTGTAGCTAGACAGCATCGGATAGTGGTCTGTAGAATGGTTTTGGAGGTGAAGAAGAAGAGGAGGAGAGTGAGGACTGAAAGAAGAATAAGATGGTGGAAACTGAAGGAGGAAGATTGTAGTGTGAGGTTCAGGGAAGAGGTCAGACAGGGGTGAAGAGGTGCTGGATGATTGGGCAAATACTGCAGAAGTGATCAGGGAAACAGCTAGAAAGGTACTTGGTGTGACATCTGGAATTAGAAAGGAAGAAAAAGAAACATGGTGGTGGAATGAGGAAGTACAGGACAGCATAAGGAGAAAGAGGTTGGCAAAACAGAATTGGGATCGGCAAAGTGATGAGAAAAGTATTCAGAAGTACAAGGTGATGCGGCAGCAGGTAAAGAAAGATGTGGGAAAATGCATATGAGGAGCTGTATGAGAAGTTGAACACTAAGGAGGGAGAAAAGGATTTGTACCGTTCGGACAGGCAGAGTGACTGAGCTGCGAAAGATGTGCTACAAGTTAGAGCAATAAAAGATGGAGATGGAAATGTGTTGACTAGTAAGGAGAGTGTGTTGAGAAGATGGAGGGAGTATTTTGAGCAGCTGATGAACGAGGAAAATGAGAGAGAAGGTTGGATGATGTGGAGTTGGTAAAGCAGGAAGAGGATAGGATTAGTAAGGAGGAAGTGAGAGCAGCGATTAAGATGATGAAGAGTGGAAAGTCGGTTAGACCAGATCACATACCGGTAGAAGCGTGGAGATGTTTAGGAGAGATGGTGAGAAAAGGTGAGAAAATGCCTGAGGAATGGAGAAGTGTGCTGGTATCTGTTTTTAAGAATAAGGGAGATGTGCAGACCTGCAGTAACTACAGGAGAATTACGTTGATCAGTCGCACCATGAAGTTATGGGAAAGAGTAGTGGAAGTCAGGCTGAGAGAAGAGGTGACCATCTGTGAGCAGCATTATGGTTTCATGCCGAGGAAGAGCACCATAGACGCATTATTTGCTTTGAGAATGTTGATAGAGAAGTATAGAGAAGGTCAGAAGGAATTGCATTGTGTATTTGTGGATTTAGAGAAGGCATACGACAGAGTGCCAAGAAACGAGTTGTGGTATTGTATGAGGAAGTCAGGTGTGTCAGAGAAGTATGTGAGGGTGGTGCAGGACATGTATGAGGACAGTGTGGCAGCAGTGAAGTGTGCAGTAGGAATGACAGACTATTTCAAGGTGGAGGTTGGACTGCATCAAGGATTGGCTCTGAGCCCTTTCCTGTTTTCAGTGGTGATGGACAGGTTGACTGACGAGGTCAGACAGGAGTCTCTGTGTACTATATTTTGATTTGTGGTGAGAGTAGGCAGCAGGTTGAGAAGAGCCTGGAGGGGTGGAGGTACGTGCTGGAGAGAAGGGGAATAAAAGTCAGTAGGAGTAAGACAGAGTACATGTGTGTGAATGAGAGGAAGGGTGTTGAAGGTAGAGGAGTTCAGCTACCTGGGGTCAACAATGCAATGTAATGGAGAGTGTGTTACAGAAGTGAATAAAAGAGTGCAGTCAGGGTGGAGTGGGTGGAGAAGAGTGGCAGGAGTGATTTGTGATAGTAGGGTATCTGCAAGAGTGAAAGGGAAAGTTTATAGGACTGTGGTGAGACCTGTGATGTTGTAAGGTTTAGAGCAGGGGTGGCCAACCAGTCAGAGACCAAGAGCCACATTTTTTACTGTGTTACCGCAAAGAGCCACATCATACACATGGGCACACATGAACATCACCCATCCCTTCCTCTTACACACACACACACACACACACACACACACACACACACACACACACACACACACACACACACACACACACACACACACACACACACACACACACACAGTCAGTTCAACCCACAATCAAGTCCACAATCAAAATTATAATAATTTACAATAGCGTTTTTCTTTTATTATGCATGTTGCTTAGTGGAAGTTCTGGCATTCCAGGTCAGAGTGCAACTGTGATTCAATAGCCGTATTAATGTCCGATATTCTGTGTTCAACAGTGTGGCGGGATAGTTGGACGTCTGATACAATAGGTTTTAGTTTGTCATTTTCAGAAGACAAGATTTCAACAAATTCACTGAGGCATTATTTAACAAACTCCCCTTCATTGTATGGCTTTTTAGCCTGTGAAATGTTCCAAGCCAAATAAAATTTTCCAAGCCAAATTTAAAGCTAATTTTTTGGGAAAACTGTATCTGCTTTTCTGCCTGACTTTTCAAAGTGACCACATTGTGCTTGTGAAGTTCAGTCCCTTTTGGAAATTCCTGGTTGATGTTAGCATGGAGTGAGCTGAAGTGGCGCTGAAGATTTTAAATGTGCTAATGACGCCTGACATAAGGCAGAATGACTTGCCATTACGTTCAACATAAATATTAACTCTCCCACTCTGTTAAAAACGTCATATTTTCTTTTTGCTGTGCATTTTTTCCTGCCATTTTGAGAGCGAACTTGACACAAACTTTTTACTTACAATTTTAGTAAACAATTTGCATATGGAAGTTTGTGTTTGTGTTTTTTTTTTATGTGCGTGTTCGCTTCGCTTGAGTTCAATACGGTATTTTTGTCAAACGTGTGTATGTGCGTGAGATGAAAATACCGCAAAGTTTCCCAGTAGGGGCAAGATCATTTAAGTTTTAAAAATACCGTATTGAACTCAATGGAACTGAACATGCACATTAAAAAAAAACCACAAACACAAACTTCGATATGAACGTAAGAGCTGCATGAAACCAGCCAAAGAGGCTCGAGAGCCACGGGTTGGCCACCCCTGGTTTAGAGACAGAGAATCTTTAGAGAATCTGTACTTTTACTTAAGTGAAGGATGTGTGCACTTTTGTCATTTCTGCTTTTGAGGCTTTTTAGGATGTAACACTAGTTGATTTGACAATAATCACATCAAATGAGATGAGACAAAATAATTCACAAGTATTAGATGTCACTTACAACAGAGAAACCCACAAAGTTTTTCTACTGGAATTTTGCCAAACCTAAAGAGAGGTAAAGATATTGTGTTGTGGACTGCTATGACCGAAATCAAACTGTGGGAATACATTTGGGTACTGCATACAAGGAAAAATTCATTGGATATTAAAGTTGGACTTTAAAATTTTTATTTACAGCAATTTCTCCATTTGTGAGTAGCTCATTTTTGACTTTTTCTTTGACAGCGTGTTCAGCAAAGACTTTCAGATTTCGTTCTTTTAATCACAGCTCATGTTTGAGGGTTATTGACACCATGTCTTCTGCACTAGGATCATATCCATTAGACAGAGAAATAAATGTGGAAAATGCTTCTGAAGCAGAAGAAGCTTCAAGTTTGAGTTCAGTGGTGTATCTTTCTACAGGTCAAACATGAGTGTCTTTTCAAGATCGGATCATGTCTTCTATTTTATAATAATGCTGATTGGTGTTCAAATTTTTTTCAGCGTACTTCAGATGTCTACATTGAAAACAGATCTGAGGTATGATTTGGAATGAACAGCTGAAGACTGCAAAAAGACCAGGCAACATTTGCTCAATGTAGCCTCAGATTCCTGTTCTTGGCAGAGGTGGAATCTGATGTGGTGATCTGTTGTAGGTTATCCACCTCAGAAATACTTTTTAATACTTTCTCACAACAATAGTGAATAGTGGTTATTGAAGTAACAGTAGCTTTCAGTCTGGCCATTCTCCTCTGATCTCTTATGACAACAAGTCGTTAATATTAACAACTATGCGATAGTCACTGAGAAGACTTTGTGCTTTTAGGCAATTATCCATATTCTGGTGATTGATGGCAACATTAATAAAGCTATTAATCTGCATTTGTTTAATTTTATGCATTGTGATGCTGCCACATGATTTGCTGACTAGTAAAATTCTCACCATTGTTTAGGCAAAAGACCAATAAAAGAAAGCTGAGGGTTTTTGTCTCACTCACAGTAGCTTAAGATGATGTGTAAAATACAGACAAATCTGAAAGATTAATACTTATTTAATAACTACATTAAACAAACAAATCTTTTAATCTTTCGTTTTTACCACACGCGTCTCTCAAAGCGACTTTGAATGCGAAGGCAGTGTTTAACGTAAACAGCTTTAGGAGCCACTTCAATAGACAACCAGATGCTGGTTTCATCAAGGTTTTATTTTATTGCTCCATTTAATCTCCCCTTAAAAACACGAAACAACATCACTTACATCTTAATTAAGGAACTTAAAGTTAACCTCTTAAAAGCGTAATAATACTGAGAAAAAAAATGTACAGATACATAAAATACAAAACTATACATTTAAATTACAGTCTTTTCAGTTTCACAAAACCATACTTAGCTACTGAGAAAGCCACAGCAACGTGTTCAATCAGGTCGACTGCTTCTCTTTTTTCCGACACAGTGCTTGTGAAAGGCCTTAATGACATTTAGTAGCCGCGTGAAAACCGAGGAAATGGTAATTCCAAGAAACGAGTGATGGTTTCAGTTCTTTAGGCAGTGTTGTGTCAAAAAAAAACAACCACCGCTTTATAACAGCAGTACAGATTGTGGCCAAAAACAAAACACCCAAAATGTCTCGTTTGCAACAATGTATAGGTTTACTTCATTTTATTTGGTTGCTTTACAGTCTATATACTCAAATATGGGAAATCAAACAAAACAACGCACATCAAGATTTTCATTAAAAACATTATGAAAAACTACTTTTACTATTCAAAGAAAAAAGGTCACAGAGAAGAATGGAACACAAGAGGGCTAGGAAACAGTCATGTTGACCACATTCAAGTCGATTCAGTAGCAATAAATTGCAGTTTGCAAGGAAAACACTTTTCTGAGCATGTGTGTCTTCAGTGTGTGTGTGTTAGCAAAAGTGATCAATCATGTGATCATCAGAGCTCAACTACTAGCAATCGGCAGCAGTGAAGAATGAAGAGACAAACAGTACAATTACTGCAACAGATTAACGCTAAACAAAGCAGACACAATGCAGCAAAGCTGATACCTGACAATGCAGATGTGAAATTACAATACAGTAATAATACCTGGTTGAAAAAAACATTACAGTTTAAACTTAATTCAATATTTTGTCAATGGTCCCACACTACTTTAAAAAGGTTAAAGGAGCCAGCTCCTATTTATCTCACCTCTGCACTGATTTTTAAACTAAAGCAAAATGGATCAAATATCAAATCTTAAAGGATGCCAGGTTGCAGTTGGGTAAAACTTTACAAGCTTTCAAAGGGCATTTTTTCCACAGTCATCATGTAGCAAAGCAGTAAATGGTAGAGATCCAACATAAAAAAAAGTTGAACGATCCAAGAACAATATTATATTAAGTGTGCAACATCGAATCTGTAGTGTTATTTGCATAAACTGTAAAACTAAAAACCATGTAAAAACTGGAAAAGGACTAAAAGACTGATCCCATCAACAAACTGTAATTGCACTTTTTCATTTTGCTCGAATTGCACCAAGCTTTTAGGGTACGTTAAAATCTGTATAACAACATGTAAAATGTGATCTCTGCCACTAGATGGCAGAAGTTATGCTCTGATTGCAGGTTCGCCCTGACTTTCTTACGTGACAAGGAAGAGAAATGGGATCTGTTCCTTCAAAAACCCCTATTGCATGAGAAAATGATGAAAGTCACAAATTTCCCAACATCTATAACTAACACCCCTCACAACATTTCTATGCTTTAAAAGAAAGTCTGAGAGTCTAGTTTTGGGACTCCATGCAATAAATTCTAGGGAATACGTAGATTTGTCCTAGATTTACTGTCGTATTTAGAAACCAACAAAAACAAACACAAAACAAAACAAAACAATATATGCATGCTGACTGTAATGAGAAAAAGAAAAAAGCTAAATGTTGACAGGATACAGTTTCTAAAGCCACATGTTACATGTAAAAGTGTATGTTTGTGTGATTGAAAAGAAATTTTTTTAACTATGAAATCATAAATAAAAATGGTTGACTTAGGCAAATAAGCTACTCTTTTAACCAGTACTAAAGGAACTGAATTCTTAAAGAAGGTGTTCAAAGTAAAGACTCAATATAAAGATTCATTAAAGTATAGAAAAACACAAATCATCTCGAAAAGGTGTCATGATTCTGGAACTTAAATCGCTGTGGAAATAAAATGGCTTCTAACAGGTAATGGATGAGATTTTTTTTTTTTAAGCCCCCAAGAGGAACAGTTAGGGGCTGATGGCCTAGACAGAAACCATAGCAAAAAACTAGTGGTCAACATATTCATTATGGGCCTGCCACAAGTTACAGCACTAGCAAATATGCTTTAGCCCTTGGTAGATATTCAGTGATTTGATTTTGAATAAGTAAGTAACATTTAGAATAAGTTAACTATCAGATAAAACAAAAGAAAAAAACGGATCAACTCAGAAAATACTTCCTTTTATGAAAGATGGCATGATCACAAAAAAAAAAAAAAAAAAAAACGTCCATTTTCCCTTATAGCTCCTCAAATTTCCAGTTTTTACATCCAAATTTTTTTTTCGTGGGAATAAAAAATGTCATATAAAATGTGAGAAAATCTCTCTGTTTTTTTCCTGTTATGTATATATATAAATGTATGGGTATTAAAAGAGGAGAGCCTTAAAGAAGGAACAAAAAAGTGCTTAAATGCATTGTTAAGGACTCCATTTGAACCAGCGCAGAGACACATTACTCACACACAGGGTGAGCACAGATGCACGCAGCTTGAGTGGTGCTTCACACATCTCATACAAGAGCAGTACAATGGCAGTAGTTGGACCTGGCGCACACCGACTCAGAATGGCTAGCCAACAAGTTACAGGAACAGAACAGACAAAACAAAGAAAACACCTAGAAAAAAAGAAGGAGTTCTGTCTCAGTTACTCTGCCCAGCGCTGTCTGTTGCCCCCTGTATCCTGGCAGGAGGCAAAGCATCATCTGGCCCCACGGAATTGGACTGCGGATGCACCCCTCACATGTGCAGTATCTCCATGCTGTAGTCCTCAGTCTCTGTGTACTGTGAAGTGTTTGTGTCTGATTGTGCTGGCCCAAAACCCTCCTTGTTTTCCAAGTTTGGCTCCATAAGTAAAGGTTTTTCGAAAATATTTTTTTTATAGGTCTCTGGTCGGTTTTGCACATATATGACTCTGTTGTAGGCCTTAAGTCTCCTCCACAGCTGGATATAGACTTTGCATTGCACGTACATGAAAACCAGTCCGCCAGTGAACCCGATAGCCACCACCACAAGCTTTGTCCAAAAAGGCCACTCCAGAATCCCTGCAGAAAACAGTAAATGATCTTGTGAAAAAGGCCAGGTTTAATGTCGTGTTAATAAATGAACCAAAAGAATTACATTACAATTGATTTTTGGAAGAAAAGATCAAATCATATTGAAAAGAGACATTCATTCCAGGACCAGCCATATGCTCTCAAAAACACAATGACAAGTGCTACAAAACACCGCATCATTTCTGTGCACAAATACAGTATGATTCTGGAGTGTTAAACATTCTCTAAATGTCAAATCGGTCACTGTGGTCCGGCTACAGGGTGGACACCAGAGGAGCTATGACACTGGAATCACAGACAAGATGCTCCTGAAAGGAATCCCGATTTTCCACATATAGCATTCGAACTCATCTTGAGAGTGAGCGTGAATTTTAAAGTATTTTAAAATTCTAGAAAAAGCAACGGAGGCATACCTCTCTATTATAATGTTTCTAATAATGCAATCTTTCCAGTGGCAGTCGATTCCTTTCAAAGTAACGAATGGTCTGTCAGATGTGGTGGAGGTTGTTCCAACAAATTATCAATGCAATAAAAGGTTTATATCTTTATAGAGCCTTTGACAGGCAAATATAATCAAATCAATAATTTTTCACATTCATTTGAAGCAAATCACTTTGCTATTTGCAGTAATCACTAATCAGATTGGGAGGGGACTGGATGGTACTGTGGTGAATCATAATTGTCTACTGTGAGCTAGAACACAAGGTACTCCTGAACATGGAATATAATACTGTACTGCTTTGGGAGGCTCCGTAAGTTAGACCAGGGTGCAGCTTTAGTGTTCCTGACATGGTGAGCAGGAATAGAGTAAGGAGACAGGGGGTTAGTCCTGAACATATGCAGATCTCCCAAGAGAGAATGTGCTATACGCTGAGAAGAACGTGGGCTTTTGTTGCTCTTTATTTATTTTACGTCATGCCATTTTTTTTTGGTTATTTGAAATGCACACTGCTGCTGTTCTTGGGATTGGATTGGAGTTTACTGATCAGGTGTTATTATTACAACTTTTGCCACCTTAAGCTGCATGTTGCTGATTCTACAGTATATATTCATGTATCAAAAATCAATTTTTACCATCATATATGAAACACATGGTGCACAATATCTCAATTTTACCAACCAATTAGCGTTTAAGGCTCAAAATGATGGGTGAATCTCTAGCAGGCAGAGAGTTGAAGGGAGAGGGTAGAGAAGAGGGACGAGAGACTCAGACATTTGAGCAGAAAGGAGGGTGAATCAGATATTTAGGCAGAGAGAAAGAAAACAAACATCTGAGCAGAAAATAGGAGGAATAAATTGAAAATATAGATATGTAAGAGCCAGAGTCAGAGAAAAGACAAATCAGATGTTAAAGGCAGAAAGCATTTACCTGGTATTCTCCTGGCTGCGTGGTTAAAAAGAGTTTATTACTATTTCACTACAGGTGGAAGCAGGAGGCATGAGTAATTGGGAAGGGTACTGTATTCTAATGCCAGTTAAATTACATTCATCTCTATTTATCAAAAACACAGGCTACATAGCCACACATTGAAGATGATAATGGATATTCATATGTCAGGTATAAATGAGAGTCATGAACTAGTCTAATTTCAGAACAAGACAGATGTTCATACATTGCTTAGAATCATCAACACTTCACACTGTTGATTTTCTTTTCAGTAACACTTCAATGGGAGCAAAATAACCCTACAGGAAAATCTCCAAATACAGCAGAACAATGGGATGTTGGTGAGGTAGGTTAGGGAGGGGAGAGAGAGCTGGTAGAGGCAGCTGACCTTGTTTGATCTCCTCTGCAGTGCGGTCGATCAGGACGTACAGTGACCAGACCACACACGTAATGGCAATGACATGGAAAGTGACAGAGCACATGATCTTCCTCCTCTCGCTGGCTGTCATCTGCAGCTTCTCCCACTGTAGACACAGAGATGGAGGCAATAGTTTATACTGGGCTCTTTAAACACCTGAACTTTTTTCCTCTGACATGTGTACAATAACAACAGATGGTATTTACCCCCTTATTGATGGCATAACAAATGGGGTTTACATCAGAACCCATTCCGTCTGCCTCGCTGGCTTCGCTGTATTGCATTACAGATTACACACACCCTCACGCACTTGGCCTTTCCACTGTAACCTGACAATAAATATTTAATGTAGCTTTCTGCATGATCTTACAGCATCAGTTCCATGGCCTGTGTTTCAACAAAGTGTTACTAAAGTCCAAATATTAAATCCAATATTAAACTAAATACTTAATTATTAAACTTTTGTTTCTTACAATTTGTTCAATGTAGCCAGTTATAGTTCTCTGCATTAATTAACTTTTTATTAATTTTTTATGTCAAACAGCTAAACCATTCTATTTGTAAATGTTTTTTGCGCCAACAAAACAAAACACTGAGTCACTAACAGTCAGACATCATCAAGGACAGTGCTGTGATGTTGCTAAAAGCCTCTGCTTTAAGTGACTAGTGACAGATTGTGTTGAGAATAAAGACTACTCGGCTTTCTAGATGGGATGCTTTCACTAAAATCCACAAAATGATCAACGCTTCTGCCTTCAATAATAGACCCCTTGGTGTTTATAAACAAAAAAGCCAAGGAAGAAAAGAAAAAAAAAAAACGATGGAGGAGTGTAGATACAACATGAAGCGACTTGTTATAATCTGACCAAAGAATCCACTTTGAATAAATCTGATTAGGGAATTCGAATAACATGATGTAAAATGTTACACACTTATTGTTATACATTAGCACTAACAGCCACCATGTGGCTAATACAACACCAAGTTATTTAACACTAGAGAATCCTTATGGCTTGAGATCCAGTCAGTAGCTAAATGATGCAAAATGTTCAGACATACAATACATCAAGATCTCATACATACTAAAGACATACAGGTCTTGTGATGCATGAAACTTTTTCTGTTTGTGGGAACGTTCAAGCCATAATTTTTTATGATAACAAATTTACCTAGCTAAACCTGTCCATTATAGACAACTCTTAGATTTATAGTTTCTTCATGTTTACATCAGCTATGTTTGTTAAAGTAAAATTAATTAGATGAACCAACAAGCTAAAGTTGATAAATTCTCAGTTAGCCTGCCAGCTTCAATGATATGAGATGAAGTAGGTGCTGCCAATATTTTTTTCTGTTGGATTATAAAGGTGTACAATTTACTATTATGTGTTAAAAACAAAAAAATGTGTTTATGAAAACCTACAATTCTGGCATTCAACAACAAATAATTCAATAAAAATCACCATAAAATGATCACACATTAACTATGAAATATTAAATCACTATAGCATCTTGTTTTTGCAACCAGGAGGCATAGATAACACCAGAGTGAAGTGTTTTACTCACACACTACACAAAGAAATTACCCTTGTTATTCTTTACTCTTATTTATGTGAAAAAATTACATATACTATATATATATATATATATACACACACACACATATATACATACACATATATACATACACACACACACACACACACACACACACACACACACACACACACACACACACACACACACACACACACACACACACACACACACACACACACACACACACACACACACACACACACACACACACACACACACAGTATGTGCAAGTTGTCTATACACTCCTCCTCCTAAACTGTATGAAAATGTTTAATATGTACTGGGATATTGCTTTGTGCTTAGAACTAAAGCTGCATTTATTAAGCTCTGAAAATCAGAACCACTGATTGCAGGATATCGACGCTCTGCGTTTGAAGATGGATTAGAAAGACAGCACATGGACGAGAATGGCGTCACTGTGAACAAGGCCAGTGTTTCCAGCTGGTATTGTGACCATACTGCTATCTTGCATAACTCACAGACATCTGACCTTGATGTGTTATAAAAGCTGAAAGCCTACAGTGATACAAAGCCGTCCTGACTGACGGATGGTCTGGATGTGATGCAGAACACAGGAAATGTATTTAGAGGTAATCAGTAGCAAAATTGATTCTCGATTCCTGCTTTCATTTAGTTGCTTATGCTAATAAACAGTAAGTGTTAAATGATTACAGGCCTTGTAGAATGAAGACACACTCAAGCCTGTTTTGGCAGAATGCGGTCTTCTGATCTTAAGAGTGTATGGGAGAAATTAACCTTTATGAATGAAAAAGAAATGGAATTACTAGTCAATTAAAATAGTACTGGTGCATTTTCAATGGTCTTTGAAATGAACATGGCTACTGCAGAGTGTGTGTGTGTGTGTGCGCGTGTGTGCGTGTACCTTGCGCAACGGCTTTAGTTTGGTCTCCATGATAAACTCAAACTTGCAGAGCTCACAGCAACGGGTGTCAGAGCTCTTGATCCACTGCTGCAGACAGGCCTGGTGCACAAAGCGCAGGCTGCCTGTGCAGTGGCATGGCGTGATCAGTGGACTGTCCTCATCACCCTCGCAGTGACAGATCCTGTACGACAAACAGAGGAGAGAGGTTCACACTTGCATCGAGAGCTTGCAACACTTATAACATGCACACAAGGCTTGCATCGCAGCTGCAGCGTACACAAAGTTTTGCCCCGAAGTTCAGCTGCATCAATGCTCTGATAAAATAAATAAATAAATAAATAAAATAAATAAATGCTGTGGAAGCATTCTGTCTCGAACTATCCGCACTGAAGCTCATCTGACATGTGATGCGGGCTGTCTCTGAGTTTTTACATATCTGCTTTCTCTACAGACACTGTAAGCTGATCCAAATAAATGACAGCACTGACACTACATCAAAGCTTAAAACCTTCTACAAGATCTGCAAGCATCATATGAATTCAGAAATATAAAGAATTTTAAGTGGGAAAGTAAACAAACAAACAAACAAACACACACACACACACACACGCTTGCTTTAACAGACTTGTGTTCAGCCAATTCCTTCCTTGCACCTTCACCTACAATATAGAAGCTGTGATATTTTAGAAACTGAACCAATTAAACAATCACGTGGATGTGCATGTGTAATAGTTTCCACACACCCGTACGTGTTAATCAGTTTGCCTTTAGGTAAATTTAGCAAACATGCAACCTACCGTCCATTCAGTTTTTCTAAAACACTAATCTCATGATGTAGGATCAATTTGATAGACACAAGATCCTCAGAAGTGCATGTAAATCAAACCAAAGATCCCTTACAGCAGCTTTAAACATTTGGATGGGGAATTTGGAGATTTAATGTAGGATCTGTTTATTTAAAAACTAAAAACTAAAATAAGACAGAAAGCAGGGGTCTGATCAAAAGCAAAGAAATCTGTTGTGAGCCCACTGTAGTCCACCAGCTAAGAAACAAATAGACAGATGTAAGCACTGCCATTATTTATTAGGTTACAAAACTCATCTGACAATGCTGGCAACTGTGCCCCTGTGCTGCTGAGAAATCGAGCAGTTCAAGGTGACTCTGGAAGCAGTTCACATTAAACTGAAGCAGTTCAAACATTCCTGAAGCTCTTGGAGGGACGTCGCTTGAAAAGGATTTTCTTCGGTTCTTTTAAAAGTTGCTGTGAAATACAATAACTGTGGAAGGTTTTTAATATCCTAAAACATTGAAGGAGTTACAGAGCCAGGCAAACACTTCTGATTATAGGTTTATAAGAGCAGCCTCCAGTACAGCCGGATTGGGAAAGAAGGCTTAAGAAGATAAGAACGACCCGACGGCAAACAGCACGTCTGCATGTAACAGAGAACAGCACACCTTAGCAGAAATATCAGATCTGACAACTGTCCAATCGTTTTCAAACCGAGTTTCTGACAGGCAACTCTTTGGCAAGAAACGTGAAAGAACTAATGCAAAGAAAGAAGGCCACCACTATAAGTGTCAAGATGTGGCTTTCTACAATGAACATGCAAGATAATGACTATTTCCAGGCTAGTCTTATCCAATCCAAGATACAGGATTAAAAGACAAATAAAGCTCCTTCAGCACATAGACTTCCTTACAGATAGCAGAGCTTTAGCAGTATTTAGACTAATGGAGAGGAGCAGGTCATTTAGTAGCTGTCAGCACTAATGTTATATGTCTTTGATAACAGGGGACATTTCATTTTGCTATTCAATTCAGGAAGCTGATGAGTGTCCAGACTTTGCAAAAACCTCTAGAGGAAATGGAACTGAAGTCGCTACACTGAGCTCCTCGCACATTACAATCTTTAATCCAGCAGGCGACTTGATTTCAAGCATTAAGAGTTCTCCATTTCTGAGGCACTATGAAATTCTCAATAACATGAACAGTTATAGGATAAACAATGTGACAGATGCTTCACATTTGCGGTGAAGAGACAAGTGTGAAGTGAATAAAACAAATTTGCATGAACAAATAGCAACAAAACTGGTTGGCAGGATGAAGAGAACAGCAAATAGGCCAAATAATAATTTTAATTAGTATACACACACACATTTTTTTAAATATATATATATATATATATATATATATATATATATACACATACATACATACATACACACACACACACACACACACACACACACACACACACACACACACACACACACACACAACCAGACCTGCTGTATCCATAATTAAATCTGCTTTTAAAAGCATTATACTAAATTCAGCTTTTTAATCCTCAGTACAAAGACAGACACCGGGACATCAGAGGCAGCATCCTGTCCTTCCGCTTTGTTTCAGTCAGAATATCTTAAGCCCATGACACACTCACAGCTTCCCAACGATTAGACCGACTCAATCCAATTATCACATAAGACGTTCCATTTTACACCCCGTCCTTATTGACTCAGGTAACAGCTCCTGGCTCCCAGTGTTGACTGTGCAACCTCTGACAGAGTTGCCAAAGAACAGCAAAATAGTTTCACTGAACAACTGTTTTATATTCAACAGCTCTAACCTTGTCTTAAGCATCCACTACAATCCTATACATATGATTTAACTACAGTACAAAGACTGCAGGCAGTTCTCAGTATACAGAGATTGATGGCAGTCCAGCCTAAAAATATTACTTATTGTGTTTTAAAAATAATATTCCATAAAGTGTCATACTGACTAATGATCACAATCTGACCGGATTTCTTAGCAAACCGTAATATAACCTTAAGGCTATTTTTTTTTGCTCACAGATACAGTCAAGAATTCATCTATCATATAATGATAACCTATGCATATTCTATATGCATATTATGCATATAAGCTCACATCCCTGAACAGAGACATTTATATTGTGCAAATGCTTTCTCAAGCTCATGCTGCATATTTCTAACAGCATCACTTAAACCCAAACACATCCGTGCACTGCCCGTTTGAGGTCACCTTCACTATGAATCAGGCCAACTGATCCATATTCTTGAGCTAGTTATTTGCAGGTCTTGTAAAGTAGACACCGAAGAGAAGGCCATTAGCAGCCCTGTGTAACTGGGAAGAGCTGATGAATCTGTGAAATGCTGGACTACGCGAGCAGCGATTGGACTGTTAACTTTTTTTTTTAAAGCCGAGTCAGACAGCATACACATCAAAGGCAGCGAACTTTACTAGAGAATGAAGTCATGAAAACAGCAATGACAAATTTGTTTTCTTTTCATACTTTCACTAATATTTTTAAACAGCACTGATTAAATCGAAAACCCTAAAAAATTATGAGCAAACTCAGACATGCAAACACAAAAGCAGACTTTAAACTGCTTTAAATAAAATTAAATTGCACAAAAAAAAGCCATCAGAACTAAAATGGACAATTTAGAAAATCAATTCTTCTATTCCTCAATTTGAAGTTTTCTGTGGTTTAATAGCATGTCTAAGTCAATTACCTAGCTCGGAAATGGGCTCAAGGATGAGCTGATAGAATTGCATTAATCTTGGTTTGCTTTTAGCACCTCGTGTTTTGCAACTATGACCTGTGCCGTAATCGAATCTCCCACATACATTTTCTCTGACAAAACTTGGAAACGTTCCATGAATTGACAAACTGCAATAGGTCTGGTCTACTGTTTTCCTTTGGACAACCTCTTGCTATTATTTTCCACAGCGAAAATCTATACACTATGCAACTTAATATACCATGCTTGCATCAGCATATACAATACAATACAATATTTACTAAAGCACAATGCTATTACTTAATGGTTTGCTTTACTAACTGACTGTAATTAGCAGAAAAAAAGAAATTTAAAAGGCAGCAGAGCAGCATATGAGATTTAATCATATGGGTGGAGCCATAGGGGTTGTGGAGACTGTTGGAAAGGCAGGTGGGATGATGGGATTCTAGAGATGGAGCACTTTTCTAGAGAAAGGGTACATGAGTAATTGACTGAGTCGGAGAGGAGAAGCCTCACCAACCTGCAGCAATCCCCAGTCAGAGAGTATGGCGAGGGTGGACCTTTTTTCTCCATCAGTGGTGAGAAGCAGCCGTCCAGATCACCGTCCTCCTCCAGGAAGCAGAGAGGAGCGTGGTGATGCTCAGATTTTAGCCTCCAACTACTAGACTCTTCCTCAAACACATCGTCATCACCCAGCTCCTCAGTACATACCCCATTTACCTCCGGCAAGGCACTGGATGGCTTTGCACAGGAGGGCGGTTCGCCCAGAGGCAGACTGCCCGTTGTGGAGGAGCGAGGGAATGGGAAGAAGAAGCGCAGCAGATTGGAGGTCTTCTGAATGTCAGCAGGGTGAGCACTCGCGTAGCCGTAGGTGGTGGAGAAGGAGGTGTGCTGAGTAGAGTAGAGTGGAGGCAGGTGAGTCAGCTTGACTACCAGAGTCTTGGCTTGGTGCCCACTTTCTACATCTCCTTTCATATCGGAGTGCAATTCACCATCTGAGCGTGTGCGTTCAGCAAACTGCAGGCTGCACCGCCTGTCCATCTTCTGACCCACGTCATTCAGAGACTTGGAAAACTTGAGCGTGCCGGCGTGCGGTCTGAGGTTGACCGAGGGCTTTAACAGGGAGAGCCACTCGGCCCCAAACATGGATTTATTTTTGGGTTTGATGGGCGAGTCGAGACAGAGATTTGTCATAGTGATGCTCTGCGATGGCCAATGCTTATCATCGGAGTTGAGCAAAACCACAGCTGTCTGAGCAGGTTTCTTAGAGACCTGCCTGTAAGCCGGAGCGCTAGTGTAAGAACTGCACAGCAGGACATAAAAACAGACAAAAACACGGGACAGAAGCAGGGGCGAGAGACAAGCAGAAAGAATAATGAAACATCGACATGCAACATGCAGTACACAGCATGAGAACACTGAGCTTTAAAAATTGCACATAAAAAAAAAAAAAAACACACAAAAAGCAGTAGAAAAGTATGAGTCAAAATACCAGTTCTTAAATAAAAGCTTTAACCTCTGCTGGTTGCTAGCATTATAATTTTCATGACTAATGCAGAGAACTACCTGCTTTGAAGCGGCAGCAGCACATGAAGGAGCTCATTTTAAACATACAGACAAGCTGGTGGTACCTGCAGATGTCCTGGTTTGAAGGCGTGACTGAAGTTCGAGGGAAGCTGATAGGGGTGTTCACAGAAGTCGGGCTCCCTGCCTTTAAGAGGACAAAAAAAAAGAAGAAAAAAAAAAAAAACACACATTCAGGTTTTAAATGAGAGAAGTAGACACACTGTCAGCACTTTAAGTCATGTTGCAAAAACACCACCTGAATTAAGGAAATGAAAGTTTCACAATAGCTTCGTACATCTAAATACTGAACAGTTTTATTTTATATGCAATTTGCACTATTTTGATTTCATGTGACACCACAGAACTGTAGAAATTGTATTATCATAGATACACATGCCACAAGCCAGGTTTAATTTCTCTGTGTCCAAGACCAATTAGTTATTGATTCACAGTGAAGCACACCGAGAACTTATATGGCCCAGAGCCTGACAGTAATCAATATAGTGTGAAATGCTGACCTTTTGAAAGGCATGGACACACACACACATTAAAAAGGGCTTTTAAATAATAATATTTATATATACAATTATTTAGAGCAAGCATTCCAAATAATGCAAAGAAAATACTGATACTGCTAGTAAAGTCAAGAAGAATCGAACCTCGTCGTGCCCCAAGTTTTTAATTCTAAAGAAGAAAACAGAGGGTGAAAATTGCTACTACATGTCGCAGGCATATTTACTGCTCTGTTATCCTGCGAAGATGCAGGGGTTTCATGTACTGCTGAACTCCACTGCCCCTGTACAAATCACTGTGTGTGGAAAAAAAGATGAAGTGTGTGTGCGCGCGTGTGTGTGTGTGGTGACTAAGCTCAAAATTTATATTGAATTATTACGACTTCCTGCAGTTTCACTAATCCCGCAGGAGGTAATCAGCCCTCAGTGTGGGTATTTAAACATGATACAGGCTCTGGCATTTAACAGAACCCCACATGCATACACACAAACACCTTACAGGAACAGTGTCTAAGACTCCAGGCAGGTATCAAAAAAAATAAACAGGACAGCACTGGACTATTTTGTTGAGAAACACCTGTCTAGCTTACACTAACACACAGTAAAAATGTCTTCTAATACTCCTACGCTGCATGCTCATGATTCAGATTCGAGTATCAGGTACAAATACAGCAAACAAGTCTCGATTTTAAAGAAAAGTTGCCTATACAGGACCTGCATGTACCATCCCAGATCAAACCAGACTGCTGAAATTTGTGGAACGACACAATCCATGTTGAGTAAACATTGTTATTCAAAAATATTACTGCAAAGTAGAGGTGTGATGGTAAACAAAATTCACGGTTCGGTTCAATTTCAGTACATTAAGCCGGAAGAAATGCAGAAGTTTAAGCCGGAAGAAATGCAGAACATACTTGCTTCTCGGTTTATTATCAAAGCAGTTTATTTTAGTTATAGTTTAGTTATTATAGTTTTTTAGTAACATTTGCAAGCATTAATAGTTTCCCTTTTTAATTCAAATTGTAAATAAAATTCCTGTTCAGTTAAATAATATAGACAATTATATTGTATAATATAAAAAAATATAATATATACAAATAAAAAAGAATAGAATAGAGTAAATCAAATGAATGTAATACACTTTATTATAGGCAATCAATGTAGTAATTGATTTAATTGGCACAAATTGAATTGATTACATAAAATTTAATAAATGGAAACATCTAATTAAATAGTTAACATTTGTTAGATACCATTTGGGTAATCCTAATGTGTATATACAGTGAGGAAAATAAGTATTTGAACACCCTGCTATTTTGCAAGTTCTCCCACTTAGAAATCATGAAGGGGTCTGAAATTGTCATCGTAGGTGCATGTCCACTGTGAGAGACATAATCTAAAAAAACAAAAACAAAACTGAAATCACAATATATGATTTTTAAACTATTTATTTGTATGATACAGCTGCAAATAAGTATTTGAACACCTGTCTATCAGCTAGAATTCTGACCCTCAAACACCTGTTAGTCTGCCTTTAAAATGTCCACCTCCACTACATTTATTATCCTAAATTACATGCACCTGTTTGAGGTCGTTAGCTGCATAAAGACACCTGTCCACCCCATACAATCAGTAAGAATCTACTACTAACATGGCCAAGACCAAAGAGCTGTCCAAAGACACTAGAGACAAAATTGTACACCTCCACAAGGCTGGAAAGGGCTACGGGGAAATTGCCAAGCAGCTTGGTGAAAAAAGGTCCACTGTTGGAGCAATCATTAGAAAATGGAAGAAGCTAAACATGACTGTCAATCTCCCTCGGACTGGGGCTCCATGCAAGATCTCACCTCGTGGGGTCTTAATGATCCTAAAGAGGTGAGAAATCAGCCCAGAACTACACGGGAGGAGCTGGTCAATGACCTGAAAAGAGCTGGGACCACCGTTTCCAAGGTTACTGTTGGTAATACACTAAGACATCATGGTTTGAAATCATGCATGGCACGGAAGGTTCCCCTGCTTAAACCAGCACATGTCCAGGCACGTCTTAAGTTTGCCAATGACCATTTGGATGATCCAGAGGAGTCATGGGAGAAAGGCATGTGGTCAGATGAGACCAAAATAGAACTTTTGCGTCATAATTCCACTAAACGTGTTTGGAGGAAGAAGAATGATGAGTACCATCCCAAGAACACCATCCCTACTGTGAAGCATGGGGGTGGTAGCATCATGCTTTGGGTGTGTTTTTCTGCACATGGGACAGGGGGACTGCACTGTATTAAGGAGAGGATGACCGGGGCCATGTATTGCAAGATTTTGGGGAACAACCTCCTTCCCTCAGTAAGAGCATTGAAGATGGGTCGAGGCTGCGTCTTCCAACATGACCATGACCCGAAGCACACAGCCAGGATAACTGTAAGAGTGGCTCTGTAAGAAGCATATCAAGGTTCTGGCGTGGCCTAGCCAGTCTCCAGACCTAAACCCAATAGAGAATCTTTGGAGGGAGCTCAAACTCCGTGTTTCTCAGCGACAGGCCAGAAACCTGAACAATCTAGAGAAGATCTGTGTGAAGGAGTGGGCCAAAATCCCTCCTGCAGTGTTGCAAACCTGGTGAAAAACTACAGGAAACATTTGACCTCTGTAATTGCAATATTAACATTGACTTTCTCAGGTGTTCAAATACTTATTTGCAGCTGTATGATACAAATAAATAGTGAAAAAAAATCATACATTGTGCTTTCTGGATTTTTTTTTTTAGATTATGTGTCTCACAGTGGACATGCACCTACGATGACAATTTCAGATCCCTCCATGATTTTTAAGTGGGAGAACTTGCAAAATAGCAGGGTGTTCAAATACTTATTTTCCTTACTGTACGTGTGTGTGTGTGTGTGTGTGTGTGTGTGTGTAACAAATGTCTTTATTCCTTCCATCCTTCATTCATTTACTCCCTCAATATGCTGAATTGTCAGTATTTTCTCCTTTTAAGAGAAAGAATTTTTCATTTTAAGCTGTACATAAAACGAAAAAAAAAAATGTGGTAAAAATGTGCGCAAAACATTTTTTTTTACAAGAGTTTTACAACGCATTATTAATAGTATTTCTGGTACAGAGTGTGTAGTCACTCTGACACTGCACTCACACTTTTCTTTTTTTTTTTTTCTTTTTTTTTTTTTTTTTTTTTTTATACCCTTGACCTTTCTGTGTATCTTTAATAATAAAAGTTTAAAAAATAATAATTTACACTGCGGTTAAAGTGTGAGGCAGAGAATAAACAAACTTGTGGTAATACGTTCGTGAGGGAAGTCAAATTTTAACTATGTTACCGAAATGGAAAGCATTAACTTCAAAGCACAGGGAACACAAAAACAATGCACATTTAAAACAGAAAATAAAAAAGGAGAGAGGTGTGTTAGTCACTAAAATCTTTACACCTACTATTTAATTGAAATGTATTGATTATACTGGACAATAAAAAATTAATAGGGAGACTGCTCTGATCGCTGAGCATATTTGTTTTAACATCATTGGACGTTCCATTCATATAGTTATTCGTTTTTGGAATCTTTTAAATAAAGGTTAAAGTTTTGTACTTTTTCCCTTGTATGGACCAGACAAATGTTCCCCCAAGGTCAAACTAGTCAGTCAGATGTTCATATCTAAGTACACAACAGGATATAAACCTAAGATATATGCTTTAAAAATCCATCACTTATATGACCGAGCCCACACCCTGAGGAGAGTACATACTCATAAATCTAATCCCGCTACAGTAGTGAGCCGAAGTCTTTAGAACATTGCACTTAATGCTACATTTCTTAATGGTCATCGTTTTGTGTACAGTCATTCCCAGTCCCTCCTATTGGGTACTTGTCATTTCACATGGCCTGCAGACAAGCTAAAGTGCTCATCTAACCACAATATTCCCATTTTGAGCAATCTGCCTCTCAAGGTTTTTTCTGCAAATTATCATCTCTCGCTCTCCTCGGAAGGTTAATGCTTATAAAACGATATTTTAGGCTTAAGGGGGCAATATAATAGCGCAGAATCTATTGACCCTAAAATGAGTTTCACTGCTATTTTATAGTGCTCTATACAGGGAAATAATAGGGTGCCTGGAATCAGAATGATATGCTTTGTGTTCTGGTTATGACGTGCATAGTATATATTACATCACACACAAAAAAAGGCCCCTTTACAGCAAGGCCCCTAGGTTCTAAAACCACAAATATAATTCCCAGAAACAACTGAAGCAAACAAATACAAATAATAATGCCTGTCAACATTATTTACAAAATGATACCCTTTATTTGCCTTTCATATTTTTACAAGCGAGGTTTATATTTTGCATAGCATTGCTACCCAACAGCTCTTTGTATATAGAAGTGGATTTCCTCCAGGTTTTCACATTTTCTTCCACCTCACATTGGTAGTTTGGCTATGATAAATATCTGCTAATTATGAATGTGTATGCATGGTACCCTGTAATGAATTCAAATAATTACAGTTTCGTTATTTTCATATTTTTCCATATTTTTATTTAAAACAGATCCTCTTGAAATGCACCGAAATATGTGCATAACACTTGCGTATTGTCTAGAGGCATCAACCTACAAGTGTTTGGGCACAGTTAGCCAAATGCAAATAATGCTGCCTGTCATCTGCTCACTCTGCTGACAGGCACATGGTTACAGGAATGTTAGAAATAAGTACACACAGATGTAACAAGCAAAAAAAAGTCACTCAACAGGGTGTGAGACAGAAAGAGAGGAAGAGAGGAGACAGACAGACAGACAGACACAGACAGACAGACAGACAGAGACAGACAGACAGACAGACAGACAGACAGACAGACAGACAGACAGACAGACAGACAGACAGACAGAAATAGTAAGCGAGAGAGATGATATAACGTATGACACAGAGACACTTATTTGAGAGAAAAGGTTTTTGCCACAATAGGCACAATGATC
This sequence comes from Silurus aristotelis, assembly GCF_946808225.1. Lineage (NCBI taxonomy): Eukaryota > Metazoa > Chordata > Actinopteri > Siluriformes > Siluridae > Silurus > Silurus aristotelis. Next base: position 15,502,941 of record NC_139577.1, on the reverse strand, counting down.
ACACTCTGAACGGTTCTAACAGAAGCCCACTGTGGTAGCTGGACTGATAGCACAGAAAATGAGAGAAAAAAATAGTGAAGGAGACAAAGAGAGCGAGAGCGAGAGCGAGAGAGAGAGAGAGAGAGAAAATGAAAGAGACATAGAAGCCGAGAGAGATTCTTAGCAAGAATACACATTTGAGGTGTTATCAGTTAACATGCCCTCATGCACTGTGTGTATATACGTGTGTGTATGTGCTGGATGGTATGCTTGCGGTTAACAGAACACAAATGTATGATGGGGCATATTTTCTATTATTTATATTGCAGCTGATTAAATGGCTCTAAAATGATGGGGTCCTTCCACAGAGATCTAATGCTGTCTGCATGTAAACCACCGCATACCGATTCATTCCGAAGCTAAATGAAGACGTTTAATCTGACTGTGTGAACAGCCTCAGTGTTAAATGGTGACAAATTTAGAACCACGGGTGATGCGGTGTCAGTCCTGCTTGTGTTTTTATCTTTAGCCGAAAGGCTCTAAAGGGCTCCCATCAGTGTTAGATGAGAGCAGTGGGGTCTCAAAAGCTGGATCACACAGCCTTTCTGCCAAACCACCAATTCACCACCTAGATGATATCTATTAACACATGGAGCTGGTTTATCGGCTAAGAGGTTAAGAGGCTCATAATGCCGAGTTAGTGCACTTGTGCACAGTTAAGAGAACAAAACCTGTGCCAAAGTGATAGCTTTTACCCCGCCTGATCCCTGAAAAATCCCACTCCACTGAGCTTGATTCAGCCAAGACATGGCTGCCCTGCAGTGTGTATAAAGTGGGTAATTGTCTGTGTTTGTATAGGACAAATACAAAACTATAGCAAGTGTTTCCGAGCTATTTTAGCAAGAATTATTTCGTTCATTTGTTAATTTGTTCATGCGTTCATTAATTCATTCATTTAGTCATTCATGCGTTCATTCATTCAAGGGTAAAAGTCAGAAGTGTCAATTATTTTGACTCATGTCTATGCCAATAAAAATAATTGAATAATGTTATAAATAATAATAATTGAGTGCCAATTCTTCCTTCAGCTGAGGCAATTGTTTACAGCTTCCAGCTATGCGCATGCATAGCAGCCCGTCCTCCGTTTACACAGCGCCAGCTCTTTTGTTCTAATTGAATGACTATATTTTTATTTTTATGAATTTCTTTTTTTTTTTTTTTTTTATGTAAATAACATAAAACGACAGGGTTTAATAAAACTTTCTTGATATTTGTATTCCCTGAACAAAGCACCTCTGTAAGTGGCTCTGGATAAGAGCATCTGTGCAATGCAGTAAGTCTAAGTGCAGTAATTATTGGAAATATAGGAATTCAGTCAAGTACCGATTATATTAGTACGTATTCTTATGCATAAATTGACATACTTTTAGGTGCATGAAGAGAATACAAATGCTTTCTGAATTTATACAATTTTCATGAATACGAAAAATTCTTGTATGAATGCACATACAAACATTCTGAGATTAATTCGGTTTGCATCCGACTTGATAAATAAGACCCATTGTTATTAAACTGACTAATTTTTTAGATTTAGATGATAAATTTGAGTTAGCAAAAAATGAGGTTTGCTTTTTACCATGGTTTATGTATTGCCTTCCCTATTTCTCTGCCTCTAAATTATACAAAATGTTCAGACCATCAATCTCCTGAGCCTGGTACAGTCTAAGTGTCTGAGTCGTGCTCACAAAATAGAAATGAGAGATAAGATTTTATAATGTGAGAATTTTAGATGCAGACCCCCTGGAAAGCACTAAAGTTCACCTGTCCTCAATCTCTTTCTCTCTCACACACACACACAGACACACGCGTGCGCAAACAAACCCACAAATGCACACATACGCATACGCATACACACAATCATATAAACAAACACTGTGTAAGAAGGTAGGAGGAAAACAGATTTCCATACCTTAGAAATGTTGCTTGACCTGCTTGCAGAATGACCCAGTGGTTTCTCATTCTGTAAAGAAGAGAAGAAGAAGAACAGTGTTACCACAGAAACAATGCTCGTGCGTATCGCCAGCATTGGAAATGACAACCTTGTTGAATGTGTTCTAAATAAAGCAACCGTTTTGAAATATGATAAAGGTTCCTATTTTATCAAATCTTCCATGTCAGCACTTTTGATTCCATGCTGTCAGTTTGGATAAATTACAAGAGCATAGTCAAAAAATGCATTTGTGGAACATTTAATTACCTTACTGACAGAGAAAATAACTTGGAAAAATAAAAAAAAAATATGTCTGTATATTCTAAACCATCAATATTTGCTAACAGCTTTACATGACTACTATTTAAACCCATTGAATGGAGTCAAGTACGAGTAGAGAAGAAGAAAGATCTGTAAAGAGGATTTAGCTGGCAAAACAGCAGACGTTCTGAGGGCCTGTTCTCAAATAAGTTTAGCTGCTTAAAAATGAATCCCCAAGAAAAGAACAGTTATCAAGCCAGAGCATCCATCAGCAACTAGCAAAAACCTTTAGAGCCTTCTGCATGTTTCTCCTGTCTTTACTTTGAGGCATTCAGGAGTAATTTATAGAATTATGACCTTTTTCAGTTGAAAATCACACCAGTAGTGCAAGAGACTATAACTGGCCTTTCACTCAGGGTAAGAAGGCCATTTCTCTGATTGGCATTTCTCTCCTGCATGTCAGTCAGATAGCGCTAGCCAATTGCAGGTGATCTGTTCTCTCATCCTTGTGACATCTAGCAGTAAGAGTCTCCTTTAAGTGTGTTCAGCCTCCGTGTGAGTTCACAGGAGTGGAAAGTGATTTATTTATTTATTTTAATATTCGATTTTTCCCTCACATAAAAGACATCTAGCTAAATAGCAGGAATGATCATTGAGACAAAACAAGATATAACAAAGGCTGCTGCTTACAGACACTACAACTCTTTCGAAAGGGCTATTCCGGGAGGCTGGAACAATACAATTACCGTACTTTAATTTCCGGACTATAAAGCGCACCCATATATAAGCCTCACCCACTGAATTTTACAAATATTTTTAACATAAATAAGCCGCACCTGTCTATAAGCATACACTACACTGTCTACACTAATGTACTTTACACAGGCTTTAATGAAAGACACGTTACACACGGTGTAACAGGTGAAATATGTTGTGCTTCCTTTAGGAGCAGAGCGGTATTTTGGGAATAGGCTGCCACTGCATTCTTCCGATATTAATGCATGTGTTCAAGACGAGGATTATGTCCTTATTATTTTCTGATGCTCATTTCTAAGTTTTTTGACTATCCCTTAATGCTGTTGCCAAGAAAAATAAAAAAAGCATGAGTTTTGGAAACCTGTCTGTGCTCATATGATTTCTGTTGCAACTGGAGTTAGTGAGCTCTCCCTTGACTCGGACTCAACGCGTTACAATGGCTTGTATCTAAACAGTAGCCTACCAAGAAAGTAATTGTTCACTGTCCTTCTCCTTCCTTTCACAACTATTTCTCTCGGGAGTTTATCTTTTGGCATCGTCGTGCGTTAAAAAAAAAAATGTTTTTCTCCCGATGCCGTGCAGCTCAGAACACAGGTGAGGTGCATTTTTTTTGTTTCCGTTCGGAAATTTAATTGGTCTAATGTTATGTTGCTTAGCTTTTTGGCTTGAAGTTTGTGAAACCGAGAAAAACCCAGGAAAAATTCATAAATTAGGTGCTTCGTTGTTTAAACCGCGGGGTTCAAAACGTAGGAAAAAAGTAGCGGCTTATAGTCCGAAAAATACGATAGATTTTATTTGCATTGCGCATTTACAAATACAAATCGGCACAAAATGAGTATATATCCACAACCACATTGAGCAAGCAAGAGTCAGTACCAGTTAAAAAGTCTAGCAAATGAAGAAAAAGGAAGAAGAACTGATAGTTGTGGATGAACATGAAAGACAATGATGAGTTGAATATCAGCAGGCAAAAGACCAAGAAACCAGTGGTACATTAGTGTGTTAATGAGATGGCAGACACGAGTGGAGAAAAATCTGATTAAAGCTAGCAGAAATTTTATTTTATTTAATTATCTTTACCTATATCCCTGGCTCAGGTCCTGAATAAAGCCATACTACAAGGCCTTGAGGCAGAGTGCTGAACACATTCATATTTAGTAGCAAAAAAAAGTATTATATGTGTAATATTAGAATATCCAGAAAAAGTGTAACATTGTGTTGAGATGACATTAAAATCAACACAGGAACACAAAGGCTGTAATTTGTGATTGGTCTGTACACCCACATCCCATTGCAACTGAAATTGGAGTGCTCATTTGTAGCATGGGGCAATTATAACTAGGGATGCTAGATTTTGCTGTACCAGGTATACTAATACACATAATGGGAAAATTTTAGTCATTATATTTTGGAAGCCAATGTGATGATGATCTTTAACATACAACAAATTGTGTCTGGTGTGACAAATAAATGCAGATATACACATACTGACTGTTGCTTAGTGCTTAATAACCTATTCACTTTCCCTATCAATGGAAAGGGACAACCACAGACAAGATTGTTGCTGAAAATCACGTGCTGGATGCAGCACAATAGTGACACTAATATGGCGAAGTGGCTGTTGCAGTGTTTCTGGGATTTTTTTTTTGTTCTTAATATCACTAAAACATACCACAGGTCTCTAGCCATCAACAAAGCTATGGACTAATGACCAATGAAGGTTGAAGGACAATTAGCACATATTGTGTACAGAAACAAATGTGCTGTAGTACACAGTGTGTCGTGCACTCAATCTAGAGCACTAGTAATATATTATACACACCAGCAGGCAAGAGACTAAACAGTGATCCGTTTTCTATAGTCAGTATAGCAAATAAGAAAGCGTGTATTTTTGAAAGCTAGACCTACGTTTAAAAGCAAGCATGAGCTTAAACACACACACACACACACACACACACACACACCTGGACCAAAACTCCATGTCATGTGACTAATTTTTAATGCACATCTTTAACAGGCTACGCAGAACTTTCAACCTCACTTAAGACACACAGACAAATGAGGATTACACAGACAGACAGACAGACACAATCACAGACTAATTCAGATAACCACACACACACATACACACACAGATAAACAGGACAGACACACACACACAAACAGATAACTAGAGTTACACAGAGAGGTTCTTGCACATATACAAGATAAGCCATAATAGGGACACACACACACACACACACACACACACACACACACACACACACACACACACACACACACACACACACACACACACAGCTTAACATCTCTGAAAAGAAAGAAGGCTCTTTTCCAGCTGTAACCATCCTTTTCTTAACACACACACACACACACACACACACACACACACACACACAAACATAGCAGGCTCTCTGACAATAAAACTGTACAATTCAAGCCCTCAGTGTAAAAAAAAATAAATAAAAAAAATAATAAAAAAGACACAGTTGAAGTTCATCTCAGCTGAGAGCTCAGAGTCTTTTGCAGAACAGTGTGATGATTCTTGTGTGAATGTTGTGTTGATGTCCTTCAAAGGAACTGCACTAGTTAGAAGAATAGTGTTGCTGCGGGTGAAGTGAAGGAAATTCTGTGTATGGTGGTGCAGTGCAGCAAAAGAAGGACATGTTCTTTAACATTAATTACTCCATCAACTTACTCACAGCTCCTACCCATACACGTTGCCATGGAGATGGCAGTGATGGAGGACTGGGTGTTAAATCCCTGCTGGTCTCTGTTCGGTATGAAGGAGAATTTCATCCATGCTAGCCAGCAAAACCCGCAGCTTTCTTGCCCTCGCACACATCATAATTCTTTTACAGTTTAATGACACAGTCTAACCTCATTTCTATAACTGCATTCATGTGTAAATGTGTTCAAGCGAGAGAGAGAGAGAGAGAGAGAGAGAGAGAAAGAAAGAGAGTGAGACAGACAGACAGACAGATGGAATGCTGTTATCCTGCAAGCCTGCACATTTACAACTTTGATTTGTCTTTATGGCTCATTCTTGATGGAACATTGTACTGATGCTAACACACACCAATTAAACCTCTTTACTACATTAGCAAACTCTGCTTGAACGCTGCACAAACACGACTTTATGCCGCATCCAAAGACATTTTCAGATAGTTTGAAACGCAAACTGAGCTTAATAAGAGCGTCTATATTTTCCCCCAGCACTGAGAGTCTAACGCACAGCGACGGCTTAATGATGCAGGGCAGCAAGTTTTCCTAAAACAAAAACAACTTAACAGAAGTGGGAGCAGTCACATGCTTTTTGCATGGTTTTTTTTGGTGTTTATTGGTTGTAAGATAAAAGAGAACTTTTTTCTCTAATTCCCTTTTATTTGGTCATTTTGAAATGTTTGTAAGCCGGTGCGTAGCTGCGATTGGCTATCAGCTGGAATGCAGAAACTGGCTGCAGTGTGATAAGAGGAAGCAAGCATTAATGTTTGTTCACCACACCTCAACAATTCACTCTTTCGATTTAACACTTCCACACAATCTTATAGCCATGGAGAAGTTTTCTTTATTTGACTTTCCCTTCATCATGAATTTATCATCAGAAACTGCTTTATTCTTTTTAGGGCCGCATAGAGTCTAAAATCTCGAAAATACCGCTAGACCATAATATACGCACACAATTCTTCACTGATTTATACCTAGGGGCAATTTAGCACAGTCAGTCCACCCGTAGGCATGTTTTTTACAGGTGAGAGGAAATGGGAAACCCATATGGTAAAAAGCAGAACAATCCCAGCTCAAAATTGAACCGTGGTCCTTAGAGAGAAGTTGCAATGCTAGCTGCTGCACCACCAAACCACCCTAGTTGGCCTGTAGAGTATTTGATAGTGGACTTAAGAAGGTTCTGCAACACATCCTTCTGCCAGTAAATTACTTTCTGGTATGAAGAAACTTATCTCTGAGTATATCTGAAATTCTGTGTCTAATGTTTGGGATTAAACCCATTACAAGACATTTAAAATATATTAACTGCTCTAAACAGAGTCAGTTCACAAGAACATGTGAGATGATGTTCAAAGGTAAAGAACATGTACACCATGCAGTTTCATTACAAAAAACATTGCCAAATAGTGGCAGGCAGACAACAATGAGCAGCTTTCAGATTGCCATAAGTGCACTGCCAGTACAATGAGGCAGCAAATGTATGCACAGTCCCCGAAGCTAATGAGCAAGGGATAATTAGAGAACAGCAGAGGAGAGCAGAGGAGGGCAGTGGAGTGACGAGAGCACTGCATGCCAAACAAACGCTCCTCCTGCTCAAATTATAGAACCCCTAAGTAGCTTATGCTACAACACCCCACAAATAGGCAAAAGATGAAAGGTGATGTTATGGATGTTGTGCACAAAGAAAGTCTCACTAAATCAATAACCACATGTAGCAATCAAAAACCTCAGATTCAATTATATTTCACTGTGACATTGGCAGGAACATCATCCAGTTTTGCAGCATTCCCTGAAAATTAGTGTTACAAAGTGTCACACCAATAAATAAGTCAGTGTGTATGTAACGTATGCAGATGGGCCAGTTTTGGGCCACTATCTCCTGCACTCATCTGTGAGTTTGTTTACAGACTTGGACAGTTGATTTATGTGGCCACTGAAGAAGCTCTTTTAGCTAAATTAGCAGGTTTTTATTTATGGCATATTTTGCTTGAGGCAAATCATTGGAATTTAAAAACATGTACAAGATGTATGAAAGCAGTATAATCTCCAATGAACATCCTGAACCCTGAATTCAAGGACACACAACAGAAAACATTAAAAGATATGTCTGAAACAGCTAGTCCTGTTTCCAAGTGTAGTTGTCCCTCCTCCATGGTTCTCTCACTAGTATTATGTGGGCCTTCTTACAAAAAGGAGCCAACATCTTTAGTGACTGAATGACTGGACAGCTGGGGTTGTTAGCCGTGCATTGAATTAGTGGCAATTGTTGAGATCAGGTCTACACTTCCTCAACCTGCTGTTCCATGTCCTGCTGTCTCATCCTTTATTCATCTCTCTCTCGTGCTCGTGCACAGTCTATTTCTGCCAGCAAGAAGTGCCAAATTCAGAGACATTACAGACTTAAGTGTTCTATATTAATAATAATAATAATAATAATAATAATAATAATATGCCCCTTTTCAAATCGAGCAAAAAGAAAAACGAATACAATTGTTTAGCGTCACTGTGATGGTCAGGTGAGAATGTATGCCATCCCTCCCTCCCAGAGAATGCAGCCAATTTTACTACTTTGGCTCCTAGACATGAACGGCTGTGACATCGTTGGGCAAACACTTTTCTGTCACGCCACTTGAGAACCCGGTCCTTTCATCATCTTAAGGCCAAGGGAAACAACAGCAATTTTCCCTCATCACTGTTGTCACAAGAACATTCTCTGTATAATATTTTTGTATTTGCACTGTTCATATCTGGTGTCATAATGAAGACACTGAGACGAGATGGAAAAATTTAATCCACCAACCGAACACTATGTGAGATGCTCACAGGGTTGGATAGGGCTCACATCATTGGCATTTGAGAAACTGACCGTACAGAACATGGCAACGAATCTCCTGACAATTGTTTAGAGAATACTTTAATGGCATGTAAATTTGATAAATACAAATAATTTTACATCAAATGCGGTCAGTATTCGATGGACTCTCAGCTGATTCACTAAACCAATAATGTCTTAAATATATTACTAATCATATCAGGTCGCAGTAGCAGTGTTTGTTGTGTGGGGTAAAACTGGTTCGAATTGCTTTGGCAGCTTTGACTCAGGGCAAGTCAGGCCCTATAGCCTTTCAGTACTTCATGAATATTTCACCTAAACCCTACACTACACTACACTACACACACACACATTCATACATACATACAATGTCCATGAGGCACCTGCCACTTCCAACCAGCAGGAGCCTTTGACAACTATTCACACTCAAAACTGTTTCACAGCTATGCAGTTAGCGCGTAGGAGGTTTACAGCAAGTCAGCTGTGCCTAGAGCTTGCCATCCTGATTACAGAATTATTTTTTTTCTTTCTATGGGAGATTATTTTCTCAACACTATTACTGTCTATTCATTAGCACACTTTAAACACTGGAATTATTCCAAACATATCAACCTAGTTAAGGTACAATCTGAGAAAGTGACCAAGATGTACCCGACCGCCAATATACAGTGCATTAAAATTGCTTCGAGACAATTTTTGTTTACATGAGACTGCGTGCATAAAACAGCACATGTCTACAGAAGTCCTGACTGCTGACTTCTCAAACAAAAAACATTCATTCACGTCACATCAGCCCTGTGTATCAGTCAATTCAATTTAATGAATCTGATGTTTTCCTGTAATTAGTCTAATAGAATATTTCAGAGTCACATCTAATCACTATGACAGATCAATCAAAGCCTAAGCAAACACATAATCGTACATTAGCCAACCTGTCACACTAGTCCTTTATATAACAATATGTTGTTTTATAGAAAGTTTAATTGAAAGGCTTGTCATAAAAGCTGTCCAGATGCTCATTATTTGACCACTCATCTCTGAAAACATACCTCGAGTGGGAGGAAAAAACACTTTATTTTAGGGCATTTACAGTTAGAAAGAACCTGCCTCAGAAGCGTCTACAGTACGGCATACTTTTATACTCCTAAAGCAAACTATTACTGTGAACACCTAAACATTATAATACAAATATTATAGACCATACGAACACACTTCCTGAGCAGAGGTAATGTGATCACGGAGCGCTATGGGAAAAGCTTAAGCAAAAACAGAAGCCACTTTGGAAAATACAAACAGGTACTAAAAAAATTTACATACATTTCACAAGAAACCTTTTGTTTGTTTCATCCTGTTCAACATTTAAATCTCACATTTCCTCCATTTTTTTAAGCTTGCAGTAGCAGCCCACAAGCCATGGTCGGCCAATGTCAGCATCATGATTAGCATTATTAGCATAGCAACTATTACTTAACTAACTGCAGTTAACTAACAGGCTTGCAGATGACACCAGAGCTGAGAAAAACACAGATGGGGGAAAACTTTGAATACGTCTTATTCTTATAAATACAGACCCTTGGTCAGAGAGATGTGTGTGAGAACAGGAAGCAGTAGAGAGCAACAGACTCCTCCTGTCCTGCAGAGTAAAACCCTAATCAACCTCTGAGGATCAGACTAGTGTAACACGAGACTTGTGAGTCTTAGCTGTGGGGAATTCCATTTGACTGTATAAACAGCCAACATTAACGTCCATATATGTTCATCAGTGTCTTTAGAGGACATAGACAGAGGGACATGAAAAAATGACTAAAGTAATGACTAAAATAATGTCTGAATTAATAAGGTGTTATTCAAGCCGCTTAGAAAAGTGATGCGTTCAATTCCCTAATCTGACACCGCAAGTAATTCCACCCCTAAAGCAAATCTAAAGTGTAGAACCATTGGTGCACTTACTTCGTTTATAACAAGTTGATCCCAATCATCTCCTTACTGACTTGGGCCTATGAATCCTAATCAGAGTGTTCACACAGGGAGCTTTGTACTCCTTGCTCAGAGGCAGTCCATCGCCTTTTATAGAGAACAGAGGAAGGAGTTGTACTGTATTTGTGTTCTTATCAATCATTAAAATACACTGATAAAGATTCAAGGGCACTACATTGGTCACGTCAACGACGTTGAGACATCAAGTCAATAAATTCAAATTTAAATAGGAAAATGACCAATACATGACATTACATTGATGTTAGACCTATCAGTAAGTACAGAGCTGACTCTAACGACAGATTATTTAATCTTGTACCCACTTGAAATGTGTTTATATGTGACAGTGTGGTTCGTTTTATTCAAACAGGGAGGTAACAGTGCTCACAGTCACTTGTCTTACACACAAAAAAAAATCTGACTGAGCTCGGAGCAAAAAAGATGGACACCTCAGCGAGAGACAGCTGGACATGCTCCTCATCCAGTCTGCCTCTCCCTAACATGCTGGATAAACTGCCTCTAGTCATGTCACACTAATCTCAGTCCTCCCCTCCCCCCGCTACCGGGTTTTCACACAAAGCCTCAAAATCAACGCAGCTAATCGCTAAAGATCCAGATAAAAAAAAAACCCAGATCAGGCTGACACTGAGAATCTGCGTCTCTATTCCAGAGGAAACAATCAGTAGAACCGTGTAGCAGAATTAAAGTGAACAGCAAGCTAATGGCTAATGCCAGCTCAGCTTCGCTCTGAAGAGTGTATTATTCTGTTGTATCCGAAAAGCTGTTAAATCAGTCATAATGGTAGTTAATGGCACTGAGGAAAAAAGTCCACTCAACTGAGGCTTTACACACACAAGCACACAAACCAGAAGCAGACATGAGCGCTGAACCGATCACAAAACAGTGACTTCACAGAAGCTCTCACATGCAATACGAGCCCTAAATGATTTCCACCTCAGACTAATCCAGCAAGAGAAAAAATATATAAATTGTTAGATCACAAACAACAGCAGTGGTTAACCTCCTGAAAAAGACCTATAGAATACAAGATGTTCACACATCACACACTCTGGGATAACACATGACTAAAGTAAATAAAGGAAGGAAATGAGGCCACAGAACTCATTTATATAAATGTAGGTACAACTGAGCTGTACAGACACACACACACACACACTCACACACTCACACACTCACACACTCACACACTCACACACGGGCAAGCAAGAGAAAAGGCAGCAATCCTTTATCGAGTCTCACAGCTAGAAGAATGAGAGAATGCACAGACACATAAGCAGCTCATCCTCCTCCAGCAGGCCTTGCCATAACAACAGAGGCAGCATTGAAGGCTGCATCCTCTGTGCATGAATGTTCCCACACAACACACTCATCTTCAGCAGGACCAACAGTAAAACAAACCAGCACGATCACACAAATTCGAACGTGTATTTACCTGAAGCTTCATTTTCCAACAGGAATGCATCGGTGAATCTTTTGTAAGGGAGGCTGTTACCTCCCTCTCCTTTGCCTTCTCGTAAGCAAACACACAAACAAAGCCTTGTTGGAAAGGTTACATGTCCCCTGTGTAAATCCAGTGGGGGATGAGGTGTTGCTGAAAGCAGAAGTAGCACAGCAGTGGTGCAGTAGCAGGACAAACACAGGCCCCACTCGACAGCACACGTACACAGGCACACATCCAGCTACAGTAGCAAGCTGCCCTACATTCACCTTTCCCTTGTACACTCACAGATACACGCGTTCCCTCGGCCACTACTTGTCCAGGCTTGCTCTAAGCTCTCAAAACCCACCCACAAAACCGCTTCCTCCAGCTGACTCCAATCAGCAGGGATGATCTGTTAAATTATTCATGAAGAGGCAGAGCTGTGGATGTGTTTTGAGCTTCAGCCCTTGTGCTTAAAGCCCGCCTCTCCCTGCACACACTGCTTGATGGTGAGCTCGGAAAAAATAAAGGCCCTCTCTCTCCTCCAAGATCTCAATCCACATGACAAAGTCCTTAAATGTTGCTAAAGACTTCCAGAAAAACATGGTCACGTCTTATTTTGACACAGACGAGCTAAACAGAAGGGCAAATCACACAAAGAAAGAAAGGAAGGACTCACAAAGATAGATAGAAGAGAGGGAGGGGGTAGGAAGAAGTGCTTTTGGGAGCACATAAGGCAGAATCTAATTTGTTAGAGAAATTACCATGGCTGAATCTAAGCCTACTCTACTCTAGCCTGGATTTATGTAGCATTAATCGAACCACGGGGCTCATCTGCTTCACAAAGAACACACACAACACTTTTCCACTGCAGCTCAGGCCCTTCACAGCATGACCAATTCAACCAGAATTTATTTCAACAATGATATAGCCTTGAGACAGCGAATGAGATAAAACAGTCTGTAAAAATACATATACAGCAGTGACAGGCTGCAGCGCTAATGCTATTTAAAGTGTGTCTTAATTCGACGATATTTACACAACCGAGAACACTATTAAAATAACACAATGAAGCATTTGCCATATGAGAAAAAAGATTCCCGATGTTTCTGCCTCATTTGTTTTATTAATTAATGGCATATACCATGTATTTAGCCACTAATTATGTCTAAATGTTACTAAAATCAGATAAACAACAAGAAAACAAACAACAGCTGATCTCAAATCTTTGCTATACATACAGATCAAATGCTGCTTTTTCCATTTCAGTCTCCGATCATATATCAGTACCAGTAGCTCATATAACACACAACACTGAACTCTCTCCAATTCTTTCTCTCACACACGCACACATGTTTAATACTTAAACATAACTACTTTAAACCAATGCTGGTATATGCTCCTGGCAAATTTAGTAATCTGATACTGAAGACAAAGTACCTGAATAAGCACATCGAACATTAATGCGTTTACTACATCAAAACACCTACACAGGTGACTAGATCTTTTTGTGAAACCATAGCTAGCCGCCTAGGCAGCTCCCCAAGTAAGGCTAAGGTTAGAACGAGAGCTACTCCTACACTCTTATAGCAGATAGCTTTATTATCTCAGGCAAATATTTCTTCTGTTTAGAGACAAATTTTGTGACAAAAAACCCCCCAGAAACGAATTTCTAAGCATGTTAAAATATCCACGACACATAACATTTTGTCATCAAATTTCAATAATGTGTAAAATCAAACTCAGCCCATTCATTAATAGATTTTAGAATACAAACAATAAATGATGTTTGGCATAAAAATGTATAGGATTCATTATAGTTCTGAAATAATTCCTCAAACAAAATAACTGCTAAAATGTCTAATCATTGTAGACAGAGCTTTCGAATGCTGTAGTCTGTAAAAAAGTACTTCTCCTTTATACACTTCCTCATCATGAGACCTAAATCAAACTGAAAGGCAAAAAGATGTGTGTGATACAGAGCAGCAGCAGGCACAAGTTTCCTTACTTGTATGCTGCTATTCAGGAAAGCAGCAGGGTGACATAGTGTCATAACACCACGGACCCTAGTAGGTGGATTGGTTACACTAAATTGCCCCTACATGTAAATGTATTTGTCAGGTTGCATGTGCATGGTCCAATACATTGTACTTTACATAATATTTGAGGTGTATGCCTGTATTTTATGACCAGGGTAAAGAAGTTACTTTAGATGATGAATGAGCAAATGCTTATTAAGAACAACAGGTTAAGTCACTTATAAATATGAATAAACACTCCATGCCCATATCACACTTTCTGGACTGCAAATTGTTTGCTATTACCCGGTACGGACTTTGGTCAGTCAAAAGAAGTGCACATGATCCCAAATGGCAACTGTTCCCTGTGCAGGGAACAAAAAGTGAAAATAGTTTCTGCAAATTTGCACATATCCATTATGATTATTTTTAAGAGTGTGTAATTAATTGTAATACATATTACTATATTATATGGAATAATAGAGCCTTGAGTAGTAATAACAATTAAATCAATTAAATCATATACAAAACGTAAGTGACTGGTGAAAAAATATGATTATTAAATGAAACCATAAATGTGAATATATTTTAAGCGTTCATATAGAATTTTTATGTCCGTACATAAATTTGACTAATAGTTTTATCATCAAAGAGTGACATTTTGGATCATTTATGTTGTGCTACCTGGGTTTTCAGACACCTTCAATGGAATAGATTATCTACAATAAATTCGCCAAGAGTTATTTTCCCATCGATAATAAAGAGTGAAGGAGAGAGAGAGAGAGAGAGAGAGAGAGAGAGAGAGAGAGAGAGAGAGAGAGAGAGAGCGAGAGCGAGAGAGCGAGAGAGAGAGAGAGAAAGCACGAGCAAGAGAAATATAGGTAAGAAAACCAAAGAGGTCTGATGTCTGCTAAAGAAGACATCAGATAACCTCCCGGGCATGAAATTGCAATGTAATAGTCCTTTTCTGCTCTTATTCAAAATAAAATCATACATACTAATGGGAGCCAGAGGCCCTGTCTCCTCTAGGGAACTCTCTTCATCAGGTGTGTGCTGGCGATAGATAACTGTTGGGGTGCATACCAAATCAATCAGCTTCAAATCACATTTCTCTGCACTCTGCTTAATATTTTTCATCAGTAGAGGTGAAAGGGGGACACATGCGCACCAGTCTACAAATATAGCACCTTTTACAAAATATACTTCCAGAGTACGCAAACTCATTAATATTCATTAATATTACCACTGATCTATATTTCAGAAATGCCACTCAAACCAGGTATGAACTCAAAACTATGCTTTAAGAAGACAATTGAAAGCACCTGAGTGAAATGCCGCACAACAAAAACACAACAGGTTTGTTCCCTTATATAAGCCCAAGACCTGTCAAACCAGTGGGTGACATTTTAAAACAAATTAACCATGCATTTAAAAAAATTATTTTAAGTACAGCTGCTGGATATAATAAAAATTATAAGGAAGGGAAATTATGAATACTGATGCTCTTAAAATTCAGAGTGAATTAAATGCAATTAAGTGTCCTAATTCACAAAACAGCACATAAAATAAAGTCTTAAGGTTTCTACTCTTAATGTTTAAGCTGCAGGACTTCTCACTAAATGAACAATAGGAATGGAAATAATATTTCTAGCTGTTTCTGGATTGACCTCCCATCATTCTATATTAGATTGTTGGTAACTTTGCAGATATGTCTCATACGTGTGCAAAAAAAAAAAGGATAATGAAAGATAACGAGAGGTAAATTTAAAGACATCTCTTGTAGGATAAGTAGTTTAATAAGTATTAATAGCAATAATAAGCAGTATAGCTGCTCTAATGTAAGTTGTAAGGCGTTTTTAAAAAGCTGGTAATGCTCCCAAATTAGTTTTAGGATAACCATATTCTCGGCTGTGCTGGTATACTGTGACTAAGCATTCCTGTCATTCGCCAAGCGAGGGAACTGCCCAGAACTTCGAATGTCCGAGGCTCCCAACATCCTCAAAAAAAGTGGCTCTTCAGCAGAAAACAAGAGAACAGGCTAACAAATACTAAAATGACTAGCAATTATCTAATAGAAATACTACTTAAGTTAGTTTGTGGTACTCCATAATAATTTTAGAACAATTAAAAGTTGATCCTGAAGATATTTTTCTGATTTTCTTCATTGTACCTGAGCAGCAATACAGATTTAAACATCCCAAGCAACAAGCAACCTGTACTGATGATAAATAACATGATGACAGATATTGTAGAAATCAACAAAAAAAAAAAGTATTCAGATGCTAATAAACTTGCAGATAATGATATGAGCACAAAAGGCTATGCGCAAATACAGAACGATGTGAGGTTCATGTTGCATTCAAATGGCTGTAACAAAAAAAACTGCATGTAAACAACAGAAGGCCATGTTGCTATAGTAACTGTTACATAACAGAATCCCAGTACATAGTGGCAGTTTAGTTGATAGAGTTCACTTGACATTAGCATCATATTACATAATGTTTCATGGAAGCGGCTTGATATTTTTGTGACGTTAAGGTCAAAGCTGTAAAATAGATGAAATTGTAGCGCAGCGTAGTTTCGCAGTTTCCTGCTTAATCTTGGCTCGTTCAGATGAATGTATGTCGACGTGTAAGTGATAGCTGCTGATTTATGACTCCATTTTAACTACACGTTTCAAGGGTCTTGTGTCAGGATCATTCGTCAAATTATTATTTTTTTCCTAATTTAAATGTTACTGACACTCAAAAGATAGTAGATCGATCATTCAATGCTTTAAAAAAAAGCCCATTAATTTACTGCAGCTACACCATGGATACAATCACACCATATCATAAACCAATCCCTGCTTTTTCACATTTACTATTTCGTGGGTCAGTATGTTATAAACCCATAATTTCTAACTGTATGGAAAAGACGAGGTAAAAAATGGCTCCAGCGAGTTATTGATGAAATTGTTGTGACGGTGTTTAATTGGTGCTAACGTAGTCATTCAAAGTATAAACATATCTTGATGAGAGGGTGAGCCGAGTAGGACATTTATAAACATTCCTGTAACTCGTTCAACTTAACAAAATAGGGTTTTTAAAGTAAATGTATCCTGAAACAATAAAGGAAAATTTATAAATCAAGAAGGAAATGTGCAGACTGATAAATGGCACAAACACTGAAAGTTAAAGACAAATGAGAATGTTTTGGTCTACTCTGAAACCTATGACTATAAAAGTGAAATATGAAAGTGTTTTATGAACATATTGACTCATCAGTAAGAAATGCTGCACATGATCAGACATGTCCTTTGTGGGTTTTTTATTTTTTCTATATAAACATTTTTTTCCAGGACATTTAAGGGAAAAAAGGGAGCCAGGCGATAACCGATAACTTCCACAAAATGTCCCGCACCATTAAATGTAACTGGATAAAAAGCATGATGTGCCATTTATTCATAGAATAAAAAAAAATTTTGATTGCTATAAGAAAAATTTAAAGCACTTTGTTACATGCTGTTATGGTATTCATTAATACAGTATTGCACCAGGCTGTCTTGGCTTACCCTCCCTTTAACAGCATGTCCTGACATGTTTTATTCCTTACTTACTGCAGCAGGGTTTGCTCTGATCTGGCCTGTAGCAAAAGTGTGTCCTTACAGCAGATGCCTTCCGCACTGTGAACCCGTACAGAATGACAGGAATAGAATCATAGCTTTACAGTTTTTTAAATAAGTATACGATCACACCTTGGGTAGTCATTATTTTACTACTATTTACTATTTTTCGACATTCTACCCATTTTATCTCTGAGCCAAAACGCAGACGGCTGCAATTTGATCCTCTTTTTATGAAGAAATGAAGAGGATTAAAGTGAAAAATTGAGTGTTTAAACATCATTCCTTGGAGCCATGATTTCACACAACTCCAATAATTCATTCACAGCAGAAAATGGGGAAAAAAACAACTGAAAAGCAAGGAGTCTGTTGTGTATTTCATCTGATACAAGAATATCTTCTAGGTTGACATTTAGGAGAGTCTGTACTCCCTCATCTGGCTTACGATAGGACAGGAATACAATTAACGCTGCTATTGACAGAAGCTTATAAAAAATAAAACAACAAACAACAACAAAAAAAGCAGGACATTTATCTAACCCAGTTCTGCTGGAAGATTAACAGCTCAGACAATAACATTAACAATAACCCAGACACAGAACGTGAACTAGATTTGTAATTGAAACTGAAGAGACAGAGGACACAGATGTACAGAACCATCTCTGTGCAGCTAATCTGTCTCTGGTTGTGTTCTGGAACGCAGCAGGATGAAGACTCTAATTGAGAGAATTCCTAAGGACCAATACGGGGAAAAAAACTGTGCACGAGATATGTTGCGATTACATGCGACATCGCTTGACATTTGAGTTCTGACTGTAATGCAAAAGCGCAGATGTGAAAATAGCATTAGAGGCACGGTGCACCACCGAGCTGTGTGGGAGGTGTTGGATTGTGAGGCATGCCTTCAGTGAACACCACCACCTCGTTTATGGCACCGTACGGCAGGTCATCACACATGTCATTACCTCAGCTAGCAATCAGTCATTTACAATGAAGACCCCAGCAGCGTCTCCCACGCTGCTCCACAGAAATGCAAAAATGTTGAGCCTGTAAAACATGCAAGGCTGCTAAACCCTCCCTCATCCAAAGGTTAATCATGTTCTACACAGGTTTCTGAGAGTCTCTCTCCATGACAGTCATCGGCATGCCAGCTCGAGCAGTTGTCAGCTCCATGAGCAGGATTCCAAACTACAGCTGGGTTATAGCTAAAAATAATTAAAGCCATATCCTTTTGTGGGAGAAAGAACAAATAGTCATCCCCAGAAAAGAACACAGCAGAGGAGAAGAAGAACAAGCAAACAAGGAAGTACATGGCAAAATGATTTTCGCTTTATTCTGTTTTAGTCAGCAAGTTTCCAATGAAAGCAACTCAGTTTACTGTACAATGATTTAATTTGACATTTTTTATGTTGTAAATAAATGGCACTTAGATAAATTATTTCAAAATGTAGCTCGTCTTATTTTTTTTTCTGTTTCATATGTGATCACTTAGTGAGAAGTTTAATTTCACTGCCTGCTGAATGTGCTGATTTATTTTATAGTCGGTAAAGATCTCTACATTCATGATTCAGTTTTCAGATTCAGATGCTAGTTTTCCTATTTGCTGGATTAATAAAATGTACACAAGTAAACATATGGCTAATATGAACCTACTTCACATGAAGTTTTCAGTTTCTTAAATCAATGATCTTCATTGGTCAGGGATTAGTGCCACATTTGGTTAACAGTTCAGTTTAGAGCTAATTTGACATTAAATATCTTCTATCACTTTAGCTAATTAAAATTAAGTCAAATGGTCACAAGACCTTTTCACTCAATTAAGCACATAAAAGTGAAAATAGTCATTTTCTTCCAACATCCAACTGTCTTCATAATAGGCTCTTACAAGGATAGTCATACACAAAGTTTTTGTGGGAAATGTGAGTAGAGTGGGATCCCACAGGGTGACAACAGGACAGTCAAACCTCAGTAAATTTTAGCCACAACTCTGCACAATTTAGTCTTCGGCCTCATTTCACACACCTGATTCAGCTCATGAGCTGAATTAGATGTGGAAGAAGAGGGAAAACACAAATCACTATAGGGATGTGGCCTTACAGCACCACAGTGCAACACTCCTGACCTACAGGAGGATAGCTGAGTACTTCATCAGTGTGCTGGACAGCACCATGCTGTTAGCCATTTTCTCAGTGGCAAACCTTTCGAACAATATTGCACTCAATACTCTAAACCTGGACACGAGTAAACCTTGATAAGCTTACAACAGAGTGCTGAGTGCTAATTGCACAGCCTTTCCTCTAACAACAACAGGGATCTGGTGCTTTAGCTGTAACCAAGTTTGAATAAATAAATCAGTATGGTTAGCAGATGCTTAATTACTTGTATGTGATGAGTTGCCATTGTAACTCCAGCATTACATTTTTGGCATACACTTTCCCATCATTCCCACCTTATTCCATCCAATGGCATCAGCAGGAGTCACGAGTGATAAGAGCCATAACTCACTGATTCCTGCTCTCTCTAAACTTTTGTTAATTAAACAGATAAGTTGTTTTTAAGCGCATTAACTTCAGCAACAGCACTTAGTTCATTAAAGCTGTATGCTTTTAAAAGTATGTGATGATTTTAAATCATGGCTTGATTAACAGGACAACTACATGATACTGAAAAACATCTGGAATTGTGTTTTTCCTCAATGGGGACAAGGCCACATTCATGGACTGTTAATTAACCAGGTTAGTGTTTGGTGTTTGGTGTGTGTGTGATAGAGAGATTTTTTATTTTGAAAAATCTCTGTTTTTTCAAGGCATTAGAACATCTCAAATGAAGCAGGCTAAACGTGGCTTCATCTGTCTCCGGCTATATTTAACACTTGCTCACACCATACTATTTGCACATTTAATGTCAACTGCTGAGAAAAAGTGAAGCAGCCTGGCATTAGTGACGATGCAGGCATGCCACTAATGAGTGCAGGGCAAACACACCTGGACCAGGCTTGACTCCCAGACCTCTGAGGCTGCCACCAGCACCCATAAATTAGCAGTGCGGTAATGAAAATGTCATTTCTCGTTTACTCTGCCTGAAATATATCATTTGCAGCACACCACAGAAATTAGCATTTTAAGGCCATTCGTTTTAAAGCTCGCTGCTGAACAGTGAGTGCATCCATTAGCATTTTGAATGTTACAACCAGAAAGTTTATAATGTCATTCAAATCTAAGGAGATATATAAGGAGATAAAAGATATACTTTATATATTTCCTCTAACTTCGTTTTTACAGATTATACAGATACTACACAGTATTAGCATTTAGCATTAGATTCGTGGTACCTGCGGTTTCCATCTTTCCCGTTGAATTAAGCTAAGTATTGGAGTTCAATTTTACAGAAAAACTTCCTTATATAAACTCTAGATGATTTTACGATAGGAAGCAAGTCTGGCCTCGAGATTAGAGTTAGAAATGAGGATTTATAAGCCATTGTCCATAAGTCCAGTGGCTGTCTTATTTCCCCAGGCAGTAACTATGACAGCTTACTTACTCTAAAGGGCAGACATTGTAATAGATATAAGGTTTTAGTGACAAAGCCTAGATGTGCAGATTTTTAAGGGAATATGTGGACGACAGGAGTTTAAAGGGCTATACCACATTTCAAATGCAATGCTTTAACATGTTATGGACAGCAATATGAATCAGCCTATTACTGTCCTGTTGATTACTGACGGCTAACGAGTTTTCTGTTTTACTTTAGAGACCGAGTTCAACAATGCATGTTCGTATAACTGTACATACAAAAACAATAAAAAGTCCTAGCAGGAGTTTGACACTTCTTGCTTTTTTTCAGTTATGGCTGCAACAAAGCCAGTGACGCATCATCATTAGGGCTGAGACACACCGAGCTGACGTCAAAGAGCTAGCGGCAAACAAGGACTGACTGAGGATTACCTCCTACTCCCTCACGTTTTAAGATTGCATTGAAAGGCACTTCAAAGAGAAACAGCTGATATGCACATACAGTCTGTACCAGAGCAAAAGAAAATGGAGTGGAAATGGTATTCGTAGTAATTTGCAATAGTGTTAGTGGTCGTATTTGTAGCCAAGGGTGACACAGTACTGCAGTGGGGATGGCAGATAACCACAGTAGAAAATGATGAACCTAATATGATACAACATCAAATGGTTTAGTAGCTTTCAAATGATGTATAACTATGTTAAGAAAGTGGGGTACGCCTACTGATAATTTGCAAATGATGATGGCAATGAAAAAAAAAAAAACACAACAGATTTTAAAAAACAGCAAACGAATCATTCTGCTGTCTTTGCTGACACACAAGCTTAAAAAATAAACTTTTTTTTTTTTTTTTTTTTTACATACCTGATGTCTGTCCTTTTTTTTGATAATAATCAAAATTTACTAGATCATAATCTAGTTATAATCAATCATAATTAATAATCATCGTATGATTCCTGCTTTTATTCATTACAATCATTGCCATTTAAATGGCCAAAATGTGTTGATCGTTACACCTCTACTGCTAAATGTGTCATTTGCTTGTTCTGCTTGCTTTATTTATTTATTTATTTATTTATTTTAGAAATGCTTCGCTGAACAAGGGATCACAGATCCCCCTTTCTCTCTCAGCCGCTAGCATTTGATTCATCAAACGTAATGGCTGCTGACATGCGTTCACAAGACACAAAGACTCAGCAAACAGCTACGGATGTTAGCAGCCATCAGTGCTTATTCTTAGGTGCTTAGCTGAACAATTTCATTTGTCTGATCAGCCACTTGGTTCAACGTCTATTAGCTGCAACAAAACTACAAATGAAAAGGCCTATTGGTTTTTTTTTTTTTTCAATAATATCCTCTGAATGTTAACGAAGTGTTCCAAATTGGTGAGTTATCTAAAGCGGATGAATTGCTAAAATTTAGGATAAAAAAATGATTAAAAAGCAAACAATAGTTATTACAAAGTAATTGCACCTTTTTGCAGGCTGATAAATTAATTTCAATATTGTTTAATGTTTGTCAGTACAAAACACCAAAAAAAAAAAAAAACGTGCGACATTGTTTGCATAACAAAACAGCACTGAATTGTGATGTAGGCTCCTGCCTCAATACAGGCAATAAAGTATACACCTAGAACCACTGATACTAAACCTGTGACCAACAGAAAAAGTACAGCTCTTGTTAATCTTACTTTCAGTACTTTGTGGAATGGGCAACAATACCAAGCCTACTGTGAAAAAAATAAATGATCGTGCTTGTAAGAAGAGTATTTTGTTCAATGGGTCAGCATTCTTTATATAGCTGAACGCTGAATGAGCAACACATGTGAGATACAAGTGCACCTTTGAGAACAATGCGATGAGTGTATGTGCTTGGTATGCAAGTGATCCACCGTTTCAGAATATATGAACCGGTCTGTGTCTGATTACAGCTCAAAGAAGCCATCTGTGATGCTGTGTTTTCTTCCCTTTTTGTTTTGATGAGGCAATCTCAATAGCTCATTCACATTTCTTAAATAACATTCACATTTCTTAAATAACAATCATGTGAATTTATTTAGCTTTTTGCTTTCCTGCATTTTACCTCCTAACTCTTAAAATCCACATGGTTCTAACTCATCAGGAGGTCCAAATGACCCCCACTAACTGTTCTCTCTGACTCAGACTTTTTCTCATTAATATGAAATTGCTGCCATTTCCAAACAGCTGTCCTGGTTTGTCTGGTTTGGGTGCCACTGCAGTTTCAAAGGCACATGATACATGCCGGACATGAAAGAATGACTGTCAGGGACAGGAACATGGGACAGAAAGAACATTCTTTTCCGCTTGATAGCTCTGTTCTATAAGAGTCCATGTAAATTTCACGAGTAAGTAAACATCACACATTTGACTTGCTTCCTGTTCTAATTACTAATCCTATTTACATGCACAGAAGGTACTCTTGCTACTCATGACAGCAGTTTGGATAAAATTGTATTGCACATCACTGTCACTGAGAAGAGAATAAGCTCCGACAAGAACCTGATGACTGACACAGAAACCTGTTAAAAGCTAAAAATCTACTTTTAGGGCTCAAAAGACAACAAAATAAATAACTGCTTTTTAGCATTTGTCTATTGTCTGTGACCATCTCAGAGGAAATAATTCCTTAATATGTAACTGCCATTGTCCCATTTCACTGTTTTACTCTACATTGCTTTTGAAGCTCTTTTTGCTCGCCATTTGTTCAAGCAGTAGATGACCAAATTAAAAGGGAGACCAAAAATCTAGTGTAACAGCTGCTGCCTACTCAATAGTTTCAGAGCTCATGACCAAAAAAGAAAATCAGGATAAAAAAGCTTCTTCTGTCCCTGTATTGTACGTGTTCCCAGAACTAGTATCGAAACATGATACACCACTGCTTCTCCTCCATCTCTGATCTGCTCTCCCTGGTTTACCACTTCAACTTGATTTATTCCAGTCAAATATCATCCCTTTCAGACAGGGCCACACTTTTGCCCCAAAGCAAGGACTGAAATTGTTCTAAAGTGCACTGTCTGCAAATTCACAAATGAAGTAGGGAAGTGAAAGAGCCACAGGGCTTGAGCTTAATGGTTTAAATAAAGCCAGTGATCAGTACCTCTCAATTCCTCTGTTCTCAGAAGCATGCATCTCTGCAGAAGGGAACAGGTGCTTAAAGCATTTTCATATCCTATACAGTAAGTAACTATGCGTCTAGCAATCTACCTGGTTTATACTCAGGTAAACACACTTTTACTGGAGGGTGAAATTTGGTGGCAAACTAGAGTGCCATCAAATGCTAAAAATGCTCCGTTTTGACTGAATTCACTAAAAAGATGCAATAATTATAATAAGATTAAGTAACGTTAATTTGACAAGAATATTGTCAAGGAACATTAAGCATACCTTAATGTTCCTTAAAAATATTCTTGTCAAATACAATATAAAACTCCAACTATGAGTGCACCGTTTATGCAGGAAAACTAAAAATGTTGCCAATGCGAAGGATCCTTTGACTGATGATGACTTAGAGATAAATAATTTTCATGGTCATTAGCAGCAAAATTACCTAAATTGGACAGATAGAAGGAAAGCAATGAAATTGTAAAATATAAATTGAATAAGTACCTGAGAGTAACCATTAGAAGCTAATTGTAGTGTCAGGTTCCTTTGTTGGTTTGGCACAAACATTATTTTACAGGCTTTGAATATTTCTGTGTGTTTCAGAGCACACAAGAACAACTTTTACATCTGATGGTAGAATATATACAGTATATCGCTCAGCAGCTCCGTGATGCCTGCCGGAAGTGGCTGCTGGACGAAGACCGGAGTGTCGACGAAATCTTTGACCTCGTCGTGCTGGAGCAGTTCGTCGGACGGTGGAGTGGGTCCAGTGCCAGTGAAGACCACTTGGTTGCATACCCAGGGGCCGGCGAACGCTCGGATCCCACCTCTAACTCTCTATTGCTTTCTTCCCTTGTTCTTTCACACTTTCCTTCCACTCCCCTCCCATGGAAACAGGGCTAATCCCCTGAAGCCTGTCGCACGTCATCGGGCACCTCCTCTTCCCTCTCCTATGTTTCATCTTCCTGTGTCTGTGTCTTCTGTCCAGCAGGTGGGTGACTCGGACCACACAGGTGCAGGGGGTAAGCCTAGGCCGGCCTGCTAGTGTTGCGGGGAGCCGGAGCATCTCCTGGATCAACAGAGTTAGGGGTGATGGTCTGGATCCCCAGGGCGTCACAGGCTGCCCCCGATCAAGCAGGAGCGTACCGCATACCAGTAAGTATCCAATGGGATAAACACCAGGCGTTTTTGAATACCGGCTGTGGCCAGAAAGCTTGGTTCGGTGCAAGGCTTTGAATACTGCACGCTGGGTATAGGTAAAGTGTGTGCTTTACCATATTACACACACACACACACACACACACACACACACACACACACACACACACACACACACACACACACACACACACACACACACACAGTATATTACACACACTAGTGGCCATCACTGTACAATTTGGGGGGAAAAACTATACCGTTAAGGCGGCGGTTAGTCCCCACCTTACCCATCCACTAATTCTGGGAATTAATTGGCCTGCATTTCTTCATCTGTTGGGGGGAATTTGTGGATGAGTCCTGCTACAAGGTGAATCGGTGATTGTACGCTATGTTGGTTGGGGAGACGGTCCCCAGGCCCCGGGTCCCTGGGCCTCAAACCAAGGAAGAAACGACCCAGTTGTTGATCCCAAAAAGCTGCAGAGAGCTTCAGTTTCATGCGGCTCACCTTAACCCGATGGCTGGACACCTGGGACATGAGAAAACCTTGGACTGCCTAGTCGGCAAGTTTTATTCTCCATGCATTTGCGGCAATGTGTGTAGATGGTGTACGGCATGCCCAAAAGCGCCTTTGCGCACATTACCCCAAATCGAGGTGGAATTGACCTCGTCGGGACATTACAGCAGAGTGCACGGGGGCATCGCTTTGTATTAGTTTTTGTGGACCACGCAACGCAACACCCGGAAGCATGGAAATTGGATTGGGGATATAATCGGTCTGTACTAGCGTCTATCATCCTCAGACCGACAGCTTAGTGGAGTGATTTAATCAAACCCTCTAAAATATGATTCAGAACTTTGTTAACGGAGATGGCTTAAACCCCTATTATTCGCAGTATGAGAGGTCTCGCAAGCCTCCACGGGGTTTTCCTCTTTGAGTTATTATACGGCCTTAAACTGCGAGAAGTTCTCGATGTCATTCGTGAAAACTTCACCTAGTAAAAATGAAATTCAATACGTCCTTGACCTAAGAGCAAAACTTCACACTTTGGGCCAACTAACTCTAAGGGGAAATTGCTACAGAGGTTACACAGAGGCCTTCTAGTGGGCGGTCCTTATCCCCCGATACGTTCGGATGGGCCTTCACTCTCTGTTCTGACCACACCCGCCCCAGTGTTTCCATCACATGAAAGATACTAACGTGCGGATCACTTAGTGGTATCTAGCACTTCAGCCATTTAAATTCAAGGTGGTCCACAGACCCTTATAGTTTATATAAGTTATAAACATAAATGGTAAAAATAATTAAAGAATGTAAAAGTACAGCAAATTCTGGAAAAAAAAAGAAAAAAATTTGGATCTGGATTTCATCATTAACACCTTAAACTATCTGACCGTATGTACTTGCAACATTTAAGGAATAACTGTGAAACATAACACATAAAACATTGTGCTGATATAAAGGACATTTTTTCTCTTTTTCCACTGTGTCCTAAAGTTAAGGTTAAATTTAACTTTGCTGTAGTTTTGCAATCATGTTTGTACACCACACTGTCTCACTTATGGTGTGCTTTTTATTTAAAACAAGAGCATTAGCAAATTAACCCAAAAAAACCACTTCCACTGGAATTCCTTTTATTCTGAAATGCATTAATTTGCAGCATCAGGCATGTGTTCACAGAGAGAATATAATTTAGGTTAAATGTCTGTGTACTTTTTGTTGTCTACTTCAGAATAACTTAAACCTAATTAACATATAATTAAAATCTTACATTTGTTCACTCTAGCGCTTTGTTCTTGCATTAAGCCCGGTCTTATAGAGCATGTGGAAATTCATTTATGATTCAAATCTAAAATATTTACGACATTGCACATGTTCCACTCCACTGAGCTGAACACTGAATGCTATTCCATCATTACTATAAAAAAATCAACAACATTTTTGCCCATGGGGTAAATTACATGGTACATGTTCTGTTTTTATTTATTATAATTTGCATAAATTGTGAGCGTTTTTCACAAAAAGCCCTCCAAAGCATGGCAACCAGTTTTAGGATAAACAGTAAGTAAAACAATGGGTGTTTTTTTTAATACAGCATGAACAGGTATTTAAAATGCCAATGAGTAGTAAATGGTGCCTGTGGGAAATTCAATCAGTTAATGAATTCAATCAGGACAATAGGTAAATGATTGGATTATTTATTGAATAATAAATACTGTGGAAATATCTTGTTGAAATGACTGAAAACAAATATCCACAGTAACATTTGAACAGATTAGATTAGGATAAACTTTGTCATTGTGCAGGGTGCAATGAAATGGTCCAATGAAATGCAAATAGCATGTAACCAAAAATTCAAATAGCAATATTTGTATGAATACACATGCATACATATAATATGATGCTTTAGAAAAGGTGGGAGTATGAGGTAGTGAGTAGAGTCCTGCTCAGAGCAACTATAAAAGTGCATTGTACAAAGAAGTTATATGCGTATGTCCGGTGGCCATCAGATGTCTATACACAGATCACAATGTAATTAGACAATAGTAAACATGGAAATTTAGCGCTCTTTGATCGCCTATAATTCTCAATCCCCGTCTCATTCTCTCAGTTCTGATCCTGGCGTTTACAATAATACAACAACAACATTTGGTTGCATCCACATTCCTTTTGACTTCCAAGCAGATTGCCTTCTGTTCAACATCTAACTACACTACATTTCTTCTGTGGCGTCCTTGATATATATGCAATGCTGAACATTACATTTACAAGAGTGCTTTGTCCAAACAATTTACTCAACACAAACCAGACACTTTCTCCTGCTCTTTCGTTTTGATGATAGTCTTCGTCATTTGAAAACTGTCTATAGAGAGCACTTCAGAGTCTGCTTTACTTTGCACACACAAACAAGATGCTCCTCCATGCATAGCATTTTAAGCTTCCTACATATTCTAAGGGTTATGCATGTAGACACACATTTTTCAATTTGGAATAAAAATTAACTGGTTTAATAAAAACTTTTAACTGGGTTTGAATCCACGGATGAATATTGCAAAATGCTAATTATGTATTTCTTCAAATGCATCTTTGCAGACAGAGGCAAGGTTTCTTATAAAAACTCACAAGCCACAAAACCAAACCAAAGCATCAATAATCCACCATTTGTATGTTACAGCGGGTATCAGGTGCTTTTTTGTTTCATACCGTTCTTTTTTATCTAATAACATGCTAATAGCGTCCATGCCCAAAAAGTTTAATATTGGTCTCATCTGACCATAAAACACATGCCAATTATAATTCTAATGACACTTCTTATGCTGCATTTTCTGATATGCTTCCTCTAGCAACAATTTCAAACAGCTGGTTATTATGAAAAGTATTTAATAGTTGCTTTTGAAACTTCCATCATAAGAGTCAATTGAACTGTGCAATTCAAAAACTGTGATCTTTTCCCCCTTCACTGTCTTTACTGTGTGTGGGAACAGTGTGCTCCAGTTCCTGGAAAATATCCAGCTGTTTTACTTTATGCAAATGGAACGGCTCATGTATTTTTATATAATTAATGATCTCAAAAGTATGTGGACACCTGACCATTACTCTATATATCCTCCCCAAATTGTTGCCAAACATACAATTGTAAAGAATGTCTTTGTATGCTGTAGCATTACAATTTAACTTTACCGCTCCTAAACAGCGGAAACCTTTACCAGCAAAATAATGCGCCTGTGCACAAAAGCAAGATCCATGAAGACATCGTTTGTCAAGGGTGGCAGAACCCCGAATGGCCTGCTCAGAGCCCAGATTTAAACTGGAAGCCCCTGGCCTCTTCATCTGACATGAGTGACTGACCTCATAAGTGCCCTTGTGGCTGAATGAGCACATCCCCACAGTCACACTCCAAAATCTAGTGGAACATATTCAAAGAAGAATGGAGGTTATTATAACAGCAAATGGGGGTTGTGATATCTGGAATGGTTTGTTCAACAAGCATATGCGTTTGATAACTCAGGTGTCCACAATGTATACATACCTCAGGGAAACACGATAAGGTTTAATTGCAAACAGAGCAAATACAAAAATAGTAATAGATAGACAGTATGTATAAGTTTGTTTAAAAAAATCTTCTTAAGGTTTACAGGCTATATACAGTACTGGTCAAACATTTGGACACACCTGCTCCTTCAGCGGTTTTTCTTTATGTTTAGTATTTTTAACATTGTACATTTATACTGAATCCATCCAAACTATAAAAGAACACAATTATTTAGTAAACAAAAAGGTATTAAACAACCCAGAATATGTTTTATATTTTAGATTGTCTGAAGTAGCGCCAACTAGCTTTGATGACAACTTTGATGACATAACCTAGAGGTGTGCTTGGGGTCATTGTCTGTTCCAAAACAAATTATGCGAACAAGCGCAAACCAGATGGGATGGCATGTTGCTGCAAAATGCTATTGTAGCCATGGTGGAACAGTCTACTCACCCTCTCAATGTCTTTGTATGACAGGGGGGTTGGAACCAAAAATCTCAACTTTGAACCACAGACCAAAGAATCCCCTTTTCACGGATTTTGTGTTTCTTGTTGTACATCTGAAGTAATGGTTTCTTTGCCGCAATTCGACCATGAGGGCCTGACTCTCGCTGTCATCTCTGAACACTTGATGTTGAAATATGTCTGCCACTTGAACTCTGAAAAGCAGTTATGTAAATCGCAGATTTCTGAGGTTGGTAATTCTAATAACCTTATTCTCTGCAGCAGAGGTAGCTCTTTGTTTTCCGTTCCTGTTATAGTCCTCATGAGAGCATTTCTCCTGATAGTGTTTTTTTCATGACTGCACTTGGGGATGGGGATGCATTTAAAGTTCTTGATATTGTTCAGATTGACTGACCTTTATTCCTTAAAGTAATGGCGGCTTGTTGTGTTTTTTGCCATAACATAGATTTGTACAGTAGTTGTAGTAGTGGTCTAAAGTACATTAAAAATGTAAAAAAAAGAAGAAAAACAAAACAAAAACATTTCAAGTGACTACCTTATGAATCTGATGAGAGAATGACATGAGTGTGCAAAGCTGTCATCAAAGCTACACTTTGGACAATCTAAAATGTAAAAATATACTGTGTTGTTTAACACTTTTTGTATAGATGTTCTTTCATAGTTTGGATGTCTTCAGTATTATATAGCCAAACTTTTGACTGATACTGTCTATTAAAAAAAATTACTCAAATAGCAATGAAAATAGTCTTATTTTATGTACAAGCAAAAGTAATTGAGGGCATTGCCTGCTTTATTATTTAATACTTATTTTTATGAAAAGTGCCAACAATTCTGAAGGACACTGTATATTTGAACAGTTGAAAAATAATACCGCAATACTGAAAAAATAATTCTCCTGAGTCAGGATGTTTTGGTGTATTCTGTCACTTTGCAGACATCCCAAAAAACAGTGATGCAATCACAGCTCTTTGGTACAGCTGTTTGAATAAGGTGATTGCACAGGCCAGTTACACAGTGTGGAGAATTCCCAGATGATATAACAAGTTAAACAAAAAGTTCAGGTGTTTCCTCTGTGTGCACATGGAACAACATGTGATCTGTATAGTGAAAGAGTAACTCATTGGATAAGTTGTTGGACATCTGATTGGAAGATCATGGGTTTAATATCCCTTGAGCAAGGCCCTTAAACCTTAATTCTTCTTCTTCTTTCGGCTTCTCCCATTAGAGGTCATCCGTCTCCATACCCCTCTGTCCTCTACATCTGCCTCTTTCAAACCAACTACCTGCATGTCTTCCCTCACCACATCCATAAACCCCATCCTTGGTCTTCCTCTTTTCCTCCTTCCTGGTGGCTCGATCCTCAGCATTCTCCTACCAATATACCCCCATGTTCCTCCTCTGCACATGTCCAAACCATCTCAATATCTCCTCCCTCACCTCCTACATGCACTAATAAACTAATTTCTGATCCTGTCCATCCTCGTCACTCCCAACCTCAACATCTTCAGCTCTAATTGCTCAGCTATATAACTGTGAACTATGAAGCTTTACAGTGACAAAGCAGTTAAAACAAATGTATAAGTTTGTTCCTTATAATTCTAAGTTTGTCTCTAATGAGCATGCCAGTGCTGACTGTAGCAAGGAAAAACTCCCTGAGATGGCATGAGGAAGAAACCTTGAAAGGAACCAGACTCAAAAGAAAACCAGTCTTTATCTGGGTGTACTGAATGTCCTTTCATTATAGTTTAATAATTGCTAATGTAATGGTAGGTGTGTTTCTGAGCCATTGTAGTAAACTTTTGATATTAATTACAGTCCAAGTCCATCCTCAAAGTTCTTGGGATGTTCAGTAATTTCAAGGATGTTTAGGCTGTTGATGTGAAACCATCCCCAACTGCACAGAGTGGTCTCCAATCGAAGAGAATCAGGTTGGTATCATCCAAAATCCATCTGTAGCCTAAACTTTTTTTTTTTAATGAAACATTAACAAATAAATAAAACCACTTTTCCATATGGAGTTTGTAGAGGAGACTGATATTATATGATCTCTCTGTTTCAGAAAGAGCCCTGAAAACTAACAACTGACAAAAAAGCCAAGCAGATTTTGTTCCACTTGCTCTCTGTATGAATGTCTTTGACTAAAGCAGGTCTTTTGTAACCAACAGCACAGCCTTTGAGAACACACACTGCAGTCTGATTTAACCATCAGGGGTTTGATGAGCCAAGACCTCCACATATGGCTGTCAGCTATTTGAGAAAAACAGCCGTATCACACCTATCAGGGAAGAAGGAAAAAAAATCTTGACTACACTGTGTCCTTCATCAGCATATTCTGATACAAACATAGCTTGAAAAAAATGCAGGTGTACCTTCTAATACGTTGATGACGACGATGATGATTTCTCTTCCAAGGACACATGCCTTAGGAACAGACACGCAATTGGGCAGTGATTAAAAGAATACTTTAGCCAAAATGGCTCTAACGGCAAATTGTGATAATGAGAATGGCATTAGGAAAATGATTTTGTATTCAAGGCACCTTCTAAGAATCCATGTATTTTTTAGTGATTATACACTTTATATAGCCACAGCCTGGAAGGGCAGTTTGTCCTTCTGTGACTGAGGACCCATTATTATAAGCTGAATTCCATTATAGAATATTATAGTAAATTACAAATATAGATAATTATAGTATTTTTAGTTGAGCCTGTAGGTCCCCTGGTGGTCTAGTGGTTAAGATGCAGCGCTCCCACCGCTGCGACCCGGGTTCGATTCCCGGTCAGGGAACCATCCCCAGCCACTCTTAGTGCCGGTCCCAAGCCCGGATAAATTGGGGAGGGTTGCGTTAGGAAGGGCATCCAGCGTAAAACATGTGCCAAATCAAACGTGCGAAGGATCCGCTGTGGCGACCCCTAACGGGAGAAGCCGAAAAGAAAGTTTTAGTTGAGCCTGTCTTCTAGTTCATGTTCAAGTTAATTAACATGGTCTCTGTTTTTCTAGCAAGCTTAATTACTTGAACTGTCATGCTCACACCAGTATAGCACAGCAACGAGTATATTCAGATTTTATGACAGCTCTAAAATACACTTGAGAAAAAGCTCTCTCGCATACACACACCAACTGCCAATGCTCAAAAGTAGATGTGTGCATTGGACCTGGGATTTGCATGTGATTCAACCTAAAAAACTAAACAAAACAAACAAATACACCCCCCCACCCCCTGTATAAAGATTAAGAAATGGAAAAAAAAAAGACCTAAAAGCTCCTCTGCCTTTTTAAGACTTTGAAATGCTGCATCCGATTTCCGGCCAAGTGAATCATCTGGGTTGTGGGAGTCTGCAGAGCATAATCAACAAGTCACCAATAATTAGACACTGTGCAAAAGACAGCTATAAATCCAGTGAGGCTGAGTGAGAAGGAGAAGCCCACCTCAAAGCCTGGAGACAGTCCCAAGCTTCTGTATGAGGATCTTTCAGAGGAGAGGAGGCGGCTTATATCTTATCTCCATATTCTCAGCTCTGCCAGGGAAGACGATGGCAGCGCTGCCTGGCTTCTGGCCCAATTTTCCCTTGTAAAAGCTTTAAACGAGAAAAGCTGGCATACACAGACAGGAAATGATGCCACTAGTGCTAATTAGGACTTCTTTGGGTCAACCCCTTGAGCCTCATAATTACTCCATAAGCAAAAATGGCACCAAATGGCAAAATGTTTTAGCCTCGTTATTTGACCGTTAAAAAAGTCTTTAATGGTTACCACTGTTAGCACGTCCATCTGGTGCAGGAGTGACTGACAGAAAAGGAGAAAGAGATGCACTAAAGCATTACGCCTATAGACAGATAGACAGCTTGTACTAGCTGAACTGACAACAATATTGGCATTTTCACAGCTCAGTTCTTGAGAATGACTGATCCAGTAAACAGGGCTAAATGGATATATGGCTTCTTTCTCAGCATCTGGCTAACTGACCGTCTCACTGACCCTTGGTGTTTGTAATTGTAATAACAGGCTTTCACAGTAATCAACTTCACTTCAGCACAGCAACACTTAAATGGCACAAAGATCCTACTTCAACGGGCTTGTACGAGTGTTGTTTTACCGCATATAATAATCTATTTTTCCTCTCATTCTGGTTAAATAAATTCTCATTTCAAAACACTGAAAAACACCTACCTAATTAACACAAAATGAACTCATTAATGCAAGGCCAGTGTAATAAAATTTAAATGCAACAACATGTATTTAAAGCTATTTCCTTGCCGCTTGTTCTGCCTGGAGGCTTGGAGCATTGTGTCCTCCACTCCAAATTTAATTATGTTTTTCAATACTTCAGCTCTCGAGTGGCCATGTCAGATCTATCGAGAGCTTCAGGGAATCTCTTGTCTGACTCCTCATAAGTACACTTCGCAAAGGTGTATTAGGGGAAGCTGATCTGGCACCATGAAAAGCTATGGAAAATCATTGCCATTGACCTTGAATGCCACTCGTTTGAATGACACGTTGGGTCAATATTATTCATTATACAAAATGGCCAGTGGTGTGCAAATCCAGTCTTTGGACATTTAACACATATGATTCACCAAACATGCTCAACTGGGGATCCAAAATCATTGCAGTCTGCCATGCTGGAGATAAGTGCTAAATCATTCTACCATTATTACTGACAGTAAACATTTTGGTCAAATATGTGTCAAAGGAGTCTCAGACACTCTCTGACATCTTTTATTAACTTTTCTGGCCACAAGCTTTAGGTAAATTATTTGTCATGGATCGCTTTTTTTGCTAAAGATGATGGTTATTGGCCATGTTATATATACAAAGGTTTGTAGACACCTGACCATATGATTCTTATGTGCTTTTTTAATATTAGATTCAACATTTAGTTTCAATTTCCTGTTATAATCTCCATTCTTCTGAGAAGATTCCAAAGTGTGATTGTGGAGATTTGTGCTCATTCAGCCTCAAGGGCTGTAGTACTAATTTAGGGTGAGGAGGCTTGGGGGCAGTCAGTGCTCCAATTGATCCCAAAGGTGTTAATAGGGTTGAGCTCAGAGCTCTATAGCAGGCTACTCAGGATCTTCCACTCTAACCCATGTAAACCATATCTTCATTAACTGATGTTTGAACAGATTTGGATCTCCAGGTTCTAGTGAATGGAGAATTTAATGCGACCACATAAAAAGAAATCCTATACAATTATGTGCCTCCAACAGTTTGGGAAGGAGCCAAAATGGCTGGAAAAGACAGTTGTCCCAATACTTTTGTCTAAATAGTTTATGTACATTAATGAGCTCTACCAGATGCTCTAGCAAATACTACAAGTGTAAGGGTTTGTAATGACAGAAAAAATACCATTTATTGGGGAATTTATTTACACTTTATTCATTAATATTTCGCAAATATTGCAGGTTATAAACTGGCAGATTTCAAATCTTGGCAATCCCCTGTGCACATTAAACTCAAACATGGTGAAAACTTTCCCCTACCGAACACACTGGAGTTTCAAGACATACAATAAAGTAGGGCCTGAGGCTGAGACCCTGAGGGAGACTTACAGCAGCATGTGTGACAACTGTCCATGCGCTGTAGCTACTGATGGATATGATGGATCCATTTGATGGATATGTCAAAACTGAGACGAACTGCTGTAACTGCTCAATACTCAGTAATCTTATTCTGTCGAGCATACTGAAGACGGAGCCACATGTTGAAAAGCAAAATGGGGATGGAAGGGGGGTGAAGGGATGGGTAAACGCTGCTTTTATGATTAAGGATGTCCACAGTGAAAGAAAATGTGCATCAGAAATAACCAGACTGTCTGTAGTCCAGATACCAAAAATATTTTCATCATCTCTGTAAAAGCAGCCTTTTTTTCCACAAAACATTAGTGTGAAGGACACCTGAATATTTTCCTGTAGAGTTCGCTGCAAGGCACTGCAGAGGACAGTGTCTTCAATTTAAACCAGAGTGTAAAACTATTCTAAAAAAAATAAATCGTCATGCTTGCAGTGTATGCAAATAAAGGGTTCAGATTTGTATATTTACTTATAAACAGTGATAAGCACATATTCTGAGCTCTGCAGATAGCACTTCTAATGTCAAATATTGACTAACAGAAGTTGCTATGACTCAACTCCAAAAATCAAACAGCCCCTTGCCTCTTTCAGAGAGATTAGAGTGTTGACGAAGCTCAGAAGGACCCAAATGAGATAGTGCAGGCATTAAACCCCTGCCACTGCACAGTAAATACCCTCAAGCAGCCTGATGGCTTCACTTTTTTTATTTGCAGCGCTGCAAGGCTGATGAGCATTATTAGCATAGCAAACCGTTTAAAAAACCCCAAAGCAATGCACAATCTGGTAAGAGAGATATTTGGACATAAAATGATTGGTTAAATGTTTGCTGCTACAAATAAAAAAAAACAAAGAATCTTGGAATTGTACATATTTCTAACACAACAATTACAAGAAGCAGACATCTGGGGTCAAACAGTCAGTTCTTCTTTTCCAGATAAAAAATTATTACTACTAAAAATGTGGCAGTATTACATAAAGTTTGCAATAAATGTCATTTTAATAAAGCCTACAGAAATAGATGGTAGGTGAAATTTTACTTTAAAATGAGCCAAAAGTGACAAAATCTTATTTGTCAATTTGTTTTGTGTCGTTTGGGGTATTTCTACTGCAACTGTGTACAAGTGTATACATCATTATATTAAGGAATGCATGAATGCATACATTTAATAATTAAATACAGGTATTAAATCATAAATATTTTTTACCATTTCAAGACAAAATAAGATCATTTGAAAAAGCAATTTTGCTCAATGTTTTTTTATTAATGCAGTTCACACCTACAATGCAAAAAAGCATTCAAATAGAACCTGTAAAAAGGTATCCATTCACATACACCTTATCAAGACAATACATACATGTAATTCATTCTCACGTGTTTACTTCCGCTGTAAATTTGCCTGCAGTCTCCCTGAGTTCAAAAGATGTAAATAAGCTACATTACAATAGAAAGAAAGCTGTACAGAATAGGGCAGTGACTCGGCTATAGCCTGATATTCATTACAACAGCAAGATTGCCAGTGTGTATTATTATTATTCTTTTTGTTTTTAAAACTGTTGTATAAAAGCAATGTCCCAATATACTAGCTAACATTTCAGACACAATATGGTGGAATATTTTGTTTATTTTTTGATCCGTTAAAAGAAATAGTTCCCAAAGAAAAGAAGCCACAGCTAGGTAGAACACTGCATGTTGTCATGCCAATGCACAAACCCACTGACAGTCCATACTTAGTGTAGTAATGGTTTTAACTATCGCTAGAATGGAATCATGCAGTGAACATGCAAAGTGTGAGATGTGAAATACCAGTCCAATCAAATGAGTGAACCAGAACTTTCTGTATTAAAATAAACAATTTACATAATCAAAAAAATGTATAATTGTTTTCAACAATATCTTGCATGTGACCTCATTTATTCAATTATAACTTTCAAGATAATGTCTAATGTGTCAGGTTACACATTACACTATCTGGAATCATAAAAAAAAATCAGTGCCTATATTGTAGAATGCACAGTATATTCACACAGCACAAGGGAAAGATGATGAACACAGACTTCCATCTTTTATGTGCATGGAAACATGGTGGCACATGTGGGATCACCCAAACAGCTCTATAAGCCAGAGGGTGATTAAACTAGATTTTTTGAAGCTGTACAATCCTTCTTCATACATAACCGTGATCCAGCCAAAATGCGACCAAAGAAATTGGAAGATTATTGCATGTCATTGGGCTTCTGCTTTTTCCAAAAGTATTCGAAAGGAAGACTGAATCCAGTGTAAAGCGGAAGGAGGAGTTGTGTGCAAGAGGCAAAAGAGTTACATCCTTCACTCATCAATGAATTACAGTTTATGCTAAAAGACCAATGAATACTTCAATCTCTGAAGTTCCCAAACAATGTAGGAGGAACATGAACAATATTAAAGGTCAGATACATCCCAAAACAAAGCCACAATGCAAAGAGAAACACATCTGATAAGTTCCAATCATTATATTTATACTTATCACATGACAGACTGATGTTAAAACACAATGAAGTAACTGTTAATCACAGCATCGGCAATGTGAATGCAGAGTCAAGGTTTATTCAAAATGCAGCACATTTCCCAGAGGTTTCATGGATTATGGTCATTATGGACAAAATACAAATTACTATGTTGCAATGAGTGATAACCGACATTCAGTCTCCGCTGTTTAAATTCCACCCTCACTGTTAGAGATTGAAAGTAAAAGACGGCAAACGTGACAGGGCCTTGTCGAGTTTAACCAAGTTACATTTCCTTCACACATGCTTCATCACACAAACAGAATGAGTGGCTACTCAAGAGCACCTGGGCCATCCAGCCTGCAGCACTCGAGCTTCGAGTTCTATTGTGTGTGAGTAATAGTGCCACTGCTTGGGCAGCATGTTGTCTTAGCATGTCTTTTGTGTTTGGCCACTTGGGCAAAAGCATGTGGGTTTCTTATCAAAACCCAGAGTGCAGCTAAGTGCACGAAGTTAAGTCAGAGAAAACCACTGTGGTCAAGGTGACAAGAGTTTAATCATCTGAACTCAAAATCAAGCAATAGAGCAGCAATTGAAATAAATACTATAGAGAAACAAATATGCATGGGAATTATACGCACCGTTTGTCAAACGGGCACACGCTGTAACTAAATATTGTCCCTATTTTGGTTTCAATGCAGTTACTGAATATTTGATAGTAGTTACTGAATAATAAATTGCAAATTAATAAGCTACTGTAGGTCTTTATGTGGTTTAGTTAGAAGCAGTGCTCTCTCTCTTTCTCGCAAAAGATCTGGAAATTAATGTGACATTTTTTGTCTTAGGCTACTGACAACATACTCATTACTGTCCTCCTTCAATCACCTTTGTCAATCCCCAAGTCTAGAGCAAAAGGCAAGTTTTCACTCCTCCAGCCTAGGGGAGTTTTTTCGGGAGGGTGGTGATGGTATATATTAAGCCTGAACACAATGCCGCCCCATGCAGTGGTGAGTCTGTAAAATAAACCTGTACTCCAACATAAAAAAAAAAAAAATCCCCAGCACACCACATATCAGTCCTTCAAAGTGTGACGAGGTGCCTGCCTGTGGTTCAGACTGAGTCTGAAGAGCATCTGGCACAAAGGCCTGCCATGGCCTTATCTGTAATTACTCTGTCCAGATGAGCCAAGTGAACAACATAGCAGGCCTAAAGCGCTAATGATGCAGTAGAAGCCTTTCAGTCTCCACTAGGCACTAACCACTGGATAAGCCACTTTTCATCTAAGAGTCAGGAAGCTTTTCGGAAGCTTTTGGTTCAGTGTGTCTTTGAACAGAAGTCAACATGGACCTTGTACTAGGAATATGTTCTTTTTTTTTTTTACTTCCTTCATACTCTTGCGTTTTGCTCAGTCATGCAGCTCTAGTTCTCTTACTGGAACCCAGCTGTCTCCACCCATTCCCCCCTTTTGCTATGGGTGGTTTCCTCTAGAGTACACACTTCCTTTAATTCAGCTTAAATCTGAAAGCAAGGAGATTCTGCCTTACAGAGCAGAACTACATAATTACTCCCAGATCTGTGATTTTACAAACAACAAAATGTAAACCTGCAACGGTGCAATAAACACCAGCATGAATCCTGACGGATAATGCAAAGGTGAGAATGAGTTTCAGAGGCCCTTCTGATTGTGGTCCCCCCCTCCCAAAACCTAGTGCAAAATAATATCGTGTGAATATTATTTGAAAGAAAAGGTCTGGACTCTATAGTGTATAAAAGACACACCTGTTTGTCCCGGTCCTTGTCCTTAGCCTTTCCGCAGCTGCCAGACCCCCTGGAGGAAGTGACATCCCGGGGGATGACAGAGATCTGATGCAGTGGCATGTTCATCCCAGCAGGGCAGTGTAGCTCTCACAAACACAGAAACCAGCCCACCAGCAGCAGCATGATGGATTAAACCATTAATCACAACCTGTAAGATGGGTGATAGGTAGGGAGTAAGAAAGAGAAAGAGAAAGAGAGAGAGAGAGAGAGAGAGAGAGAGAGAGAGAGAGAGAGAGAGAGAGAGAGAGAGAGAGAGAGAGAGAGAGAGAGAGAAAAAGACAGAGACATGAAAATTGTGAAACAGGACAGGATAACTTAGTTTTTAAAAAGCTTACCTCAAAAAGCATTCACTGTAACAAATACATTAAATATTCCTCGTACGTCATCAGCGCATTGATTCATTAAGCGTTTAATTGGATCAATGCTTTGTGTCTGTTTTATGCAAAAATGTGTGTGTGACAACTGTAAATCAGCCA
Source organism: Silurus aristotelis (assembly GCF_946808225.1). NCBI lineage: Eukaryota > Metazoa > Chordata > Actinopteri > Siluriformes > Siluridae > Silurus > Silurus aristotelis. Next base: position 15,462,715 of record NC_139577.1, on the reverse strand, counting down.
AAATAGTGACAATTTATCATGGCAGACTCATAAAGCCCCCAATGCACTGACATACGCCCACACGCCCGCTTTCTTTTACAAATAATTAGGTGTTCATTTAAAGAGAAGTATTTGCTCATACTCTGCTGGGAAGTCAGAAATGTCCAGTTATTAATAGCCTGCATTTTCAGTTCTACACTTTTGGCGTTATGACTATCTGTTGCTGCCCTGACAACAATTAAATAGCTTCACCTCAGTGACTCAGTAACCAAACAAATGGGCAAACTGCCACAACGCTTGACCCATAAGACAACAGTATACAGCAAAGAAATACTAAACCACATTAACCACATTCACCAGGAACAAAACAAAGCTAATTATCAGTGACATCATTTTAAAAAATAGGCACCATTCACCCAGACTGTAGATGAGTTCACTTTATGTGGTGATTATAATATAACAATGCTTTTACATTACAGAATATGTGAAAGCTAACCTAATTTTCCCAAACTCCAACTGACAGAAAATGAAAAATCAAAATATATCTCATAATGTGACACCATTATAACTGAACATGCATCCAAAAAATAATGGGAAAACAAGATGAATTTATTCTGTTCCATCTGTCCTGCCAAAAGGAGGGTGATTCACTCAATCGGGCTTCAGTGGAACATCTGGACAGCGTATAAAGGCAGGGCTCTCATGACAGTCCAGCATCAAATCAGTCACACATCCTCATAAGTTATCAATAAGACAAACCAATTCCATCAGAGAAAAACAGCATCTGGTATAAGATCTAGATTCTGTGAAATGTTTATTGCTCACAAAAAAAAGAAGACAAAAATCAACATCTGCTAAAAACATGCTTGGTCCTGGTTAAAAATAAAAAAAACCTTTAGATTATGGATGCAGCAGATTTTAGCCTCAGTGGTCAGTAAAGCTATCTTTTTTCCTACTAAAATATGTCTTTTCATGCACATGCGATCATTGAAATGTACATTTAGGACATTTGTCAGATGCCCTAATCCAGGGCAATTTACAGAAGTATGTATCAGGGCATAAACAGCCAAAGGACAAAAGTGGAGAGACTGAACCCTCGCCATAACCTTACTAGTGTTTAAACAAACCATTGTCTATAAACTCTAAATAACAACATGCAAGACAGAGCATGGCAATGTACGCAAACTGCTTGCCTGGCTATTTGCACTGCCATGCTGTTGTACACTCTTGCCTTAAAATGTTGCCCTATTTTCTGACAAAGCTGTCAGGATTGAAAAAATTGCCATTGAGATTGACAATACAATATCAAGTCTAACTAAATTAGCTTGTATTATAAACTACTCCACTGTAATACAAAGATGTAAAAGCTTGCCTAGCCATCCTGGCACAATACAAACATCAGGCATTCATCTGGTGGGGGAAAAAAATACTCCTTTATCTTAGTTTTCTTTTTTACTCGAAGTCATTAGTCTTGACGGTAAGTCCGAAAATATCCATTCACCATGCTGCAATTCCTCCTTTAACTCCACCACTGCAGAGTGCTACAGGTCACTGAGGAAAACAGGATCTCTTATGAGCTCAACTCGCTTATAAAACCAGCAAACTGAGAGCAGCGCACAGTTTCTACCTCGCATCCCTCTATAAAACTTTAAATGAAGGCATGCACCGTACATACCGCTATCAACGTGTGCACAAAGAATGGTGAATTGCTAGCTGTAGTTTCAGTGTGAAAATATCAACATATTTTTTACACTTATGAATGTGAAATATACTTTTATATACTCATGCGTGACTGTCAAATATAAAATGAGCAACATGAGAAGCATTGTAGCACAATGAAAACTAGCAGTTGGGGCTTTTTAACACTTGCGCTAAAAGCTAGGTTTTGTTGACATTCATTTTGATGAACTGAGAATAGGAAGGACGTAAATAAATGCAGCTGGGCACTATATCAGATTCTGGCTGCAAACTTAATCACCATTTTTCTCTTGAAAGTTTAGTTGAGGGTTTTTTTTTTCCCCAGCAATGCTGAGTAAATTACTTTGCTACTTGAGAAGCCAGTGATTTACTGAGCTACTGCTCGACTGCATCGACAATGGCCCGAGGTTAATCACGCAACGGCTCCGTCATCTGCAGGTCTTTCAGCTTGCCATCTGAGAGAATAACACACTCAGTCATATGGTAATGCAGTGAAATGGTTTGCAATAAAGCTATGTTTACATTACACGCTTCTTCTACAGAATTTCGACTTTTCTGTTCAGATCAGATGCAGCTTAATGGGTCACAATTGCAGCTGCAAGTAAGGAATGAGTGTCTTTAAAGAGAATGCATTTTATGAGTACACTGATTTCACGGGCAATTGTTTCACTACAATACACAGTTTTTATTGGGCTCCTTGCACTTTAGTTCGAATAGATTCCCCAAATATCAAGTAAATCTCCCAATTGTCTCCACTACAGTTGCTTTCCACCACTGTTGCCTTGCCGCACTGCTCTCACTCAGAGACGACATTATTGACCATTTCTATTCATGCCGCATTGCCACATATTCAATTTAGGCCAACATACGAAGGTTTCTCCAGTCTGATTTAAAAAGATCCAATGTTTGTGTCCACACGGTCCAGAAGAAATCTGATCTGTAACATGTTATATAATTTTATAATAATTTTACTGATATGTAAATATACCGCTTAATTTAACAGAGGTCTTCATTAGAAGCATGATACATAAAGCTTAAGTAAAGCTGAACTGCCGAAAACGTATGGGATTGTTTATATTTTTAGACTACCACTTATGACATATATTAGACAGCAAGTGTCTGTTAAACTTGAAGAACATTCAGTCTTAAAACAATGAAAAAAAAATAGACAAGCATACAAGATGGTAATAAAAAGGTTCAATAGGTTTGTGATGCCTGGATGACTGGGTAAAGGCATCCCCAAAACAGCAGGGTTTAGGGGCTGTGCCTGGTATGCAGTGTTTGAAGAAGACATGTAGGTAGATGTTGTATGATGCCCTGGGCAATGTTCTGCTGCAAAACTTTGGGTCCTGCCATTCAAGTGGACGTTACTTTCATACATAGAACCTAGCTACATATTAGTGCAGACCAAGTACAGCCCTTCAGGGCAAACGGTTTTACTTTAAGCAAAAGCTGACGAACTGTAAAAAATGTTTAGGGATCATATGAGGAACATTATGAAGAATTCGAGGTGACATTAGCTCCAAATTCTCCAGATCTCAATCTGATCTCTGTGATGTGCTGGAAAAATAAGTCAGATCCATGGAGTACACAGGACTTATAGGCCTCAATTACAGGCTGTACTGCACTGTTTATTATGGCTGTGATAAAATATTTTATTCAGTAACAAAAGAGGTGAGAAGGAAATTAAAAAACAATTAGGGCTGCTGCGATTAATTAATTTAGTAATCGAGTATTATTTAATTGATTAATTGAGAAATTGAATAAGATGCACTTTTTTGTGAAATTGAATAAGCTGCTTGAAATTTTTCATGAACTAAATCCCTGTATTTATCGACCGGCTTTAAAAACATGCTCCAATACCTGCTTTACGCAGCCACTGTGGAGGGACTTACTGAACGCACTGTATATAAATTAAAATGTAAAAATCAATTGCAAATTACTTTAAAAACGGTAACCGCACTTTACAGTGTTTCCTTTATGTTTTAGTTTGATATGATCCCAAACTTTGGACATTTTCTGGTGTTTTCTTTGGCCTTATTCTTCTCCTCGCCCTTCACTGTTTTCTTCCCGTTACTCTGTTTTTCATTCTGCATCGTCTTCTGTGTTACCTGTCCAGAGCGCTCCAGAGTTAAGCGGGTGGTGCGTCAGTAATAATGGACTACTAATCAAACTACTCGAGTTATTTGAGGAATCGTTTCAGCCCTAAAACCAATCATTATGATTTTGAAAGCACTACTAATCAAGCCGGGAAGATTTGCATATGCATACGTGCTGTTCACACACACACACACACACACACACACACACACACACACACACACACACACACACTACCGTGTACATACTGTATAAAACTATTAAATGAGCATTTTACACAGTATGCATTATTAGTCTAAACTTTCATAAAATCATATTACGCAATAGTGACACAAAGCTATAGGATATAACAAAAATTAAAAAGTAATACTGATAAATCTTTACCACATCACACATTTCTGCATGTATCCTACTTTTATGCCTAAAAACACATCAAATATTTTTTATGTTTCAGGGATTTTTTTTTTTTGTAAATTTGTGCACATAAAGCACTGTTTTGGGAAGTGGCAGCCCAGTGGTAAAGAGGATGGACTACTAATCAGAGGTTTTATTCTCAACACCACCAAGCTGCTGCTGTTAGGCCTTTGAGCAAAGCTCTTAACCTTTTAACTGCTCAGTTGTATAAATGAGATAATTGTAAGTCACTCTGGTTGAGGTTGTCTGCCAAATGTATCGCATTTAATATTGTTGTGTTTTCCTATGATCCCACTAAATTCATTTAATTTCAAATTCATCTAAATACCTGCAGCACAAAAACATGTCAAAGTACCAGTTCTGTAATGCTCTTATGTATTTTTTTATTATTACGCAATAATCCTTCTTTAGGGTAGTGAAACAAATGCGCCACCTTAAGTCCTAAAATCTTTACAAGACAGAAATAATAAGCAATGCGTTATCTTTCACAAATGGAGATTCTACAGTATAATTCCATTTGCCAAATAAAAAAAAATACAAATACAAATAAAACAGGATATTTTTAGGAATAGGAATTGATTGTAAGAATAATTTACAAAAATTAGATAATGAAACATAATTGTTAATCAAGTCCTGAATAGAGGGAACACAGCAAACCACTTTAGGCACATGATGGAAGTTGTGCTTTGTTTAGGGATGATATAGTGTTCTCCTGACAAATCTCTTTCACAGGCTCAAACAAGCAAGCCACCCTACGACACATCTATAAAGCAAAGCAAATTTCATAAACATCCGCGCCCCACTGTAAGCTGGAAACGCTGAATCTGTATCGCTTCCTCACTTTGGTGAAGTAAGCAAAACTCAACGGAATGCCAGCAGCATGATCAGGGATGTTAATGTTAATAATGTGTATCCTTGATGTACTCTTATATTATTCCTTAAATGTGCAGACATCGGACCTTTCTGTGACCTTGACCATGTTTTACTCATTTTATAAATTTGCTTGTTGCAATGATAATACTACGTACTTGTCATCGTCCACATCGGATTTACAGATATCATACCGGGGAAAATGGCATTTCGAACTTCTTTAAAGAAACATGCACTCTATTGCTGTTCAGACACTGCATTAAATTATCTCAGGCTGATCTATCAGTCAGTAGTATACATGAATGTGCTTTGCTTTTGGAGATGCTGGGTCTCTGGACATTCAGCAGAAAAGGCAAAATTCAGTCTTATTGATTTATCATTATGTACTAAAGTGAATGGCAGCAACAGCTAACTTAAATAATTGTGCATGGTTGCTACGCTACCAGAAAAATGATAAGTGGCATTTGCAGCAGTCACCCAACAAGTTCTTCAGCATCTTTAACAGAAATTACAGTTTTGCCTGTGTGTAAATATGAACAAGGAATCTGTATTATCAGGCTTCCTCTAACATCCCACCAGTCTGTGTGTGTGTGTGTGTGTGTGTGTGTGTGTGTGTTCGCACACATGGTGCCCTGTGATGGACTGGCAGCCCATCCAGGTCTCATTACTTACTCATTGTCAGTGTTCGCTGGATAGACATTCATGATTAACAGATCATACATTCACAAAATGCGTTATTATATCGCTTAGATCATTTTAGTAATTGATTATTATAATACCACTGCACGAACAATGAGTGGACACTGCTGGTTGACTGAGAACTGCAATGAAAGTCTTTTCCTCGGAAATGTTTATCACAGGAGCACATTTCCGGTAATTCCCTAAACTATACTCGGAACAATTCTGGAGTAGTAATTCTGCTGTCACCAAATTCCAGACAGCTATCTGCTCTCATTTCAATTTATATTGCAGATTGTCAGACTCACTGTCTGTAAAAACCTATAAAATATCTGTAGAGCAGCCAACAGGAGATAAATTGAAAAACAAAAGAAACAAAAAAACCCCAACAACCAGCTGATATGTGCCTATTTTTTCAATGGATTCCGTTACTTACATAAATCAATTTGAAGTAAAAACTATGCCATTTTCAGTCAATTGGAATATATGAACAACATCCCAGAAAGATAAAGAAGACAGGCCGAGTAGATAGAGCTAATGTGCATCCGTATATCCCTCATGGACACACGAGTGTCTCGGTGCTAGAAAGTATTGCTGAGAGGTAGTTGGAATGTTACGGGTGGAAAAAATAAGCTCTGTGTCAGGAAGGAAACGTGAGTATTCAGCTGAGCCCTGAACCCAATCCCTGACACCGAAAAGCTGCAGAAAGTGTCAAAACAGAAAGCCAAGTTAATAGAAGGCACCCACAGAGATGCAGCACTGCTTTAATGACATTTATTCAGACTTCACTGTGGATATAAATAACAACCAAATGACATCGCTGGCTTTTCAGAAGTGGGTTACGTTGGGTTAAATCAAATGCAGAGTAAAAAGGATTCCGAATAATTTTCCATGGGCACTGTGCTATATAGTGACTAACTTGAGATCCTCGAGCAATATATAAGTCTCAGTTATTACGCTGTCTAGTTGTTAATAATGTAGGCAGGTTGGAACATTTCCTTCTGTTCTGTTCTGTTTAAGCTAAGATAAGAACATTTACACAAAAAGAAAAAAAAATTATCAGCATAAGCTATTATGCTTGCCTGTATCTGTGTTTAAATAAATGACTGTCCAATTCTTCATAACAACTTAGCCTCCACTAAAGTGGAACTTTTCTGTCTCACCACTGCAATCACCATAATGTAAAAACAACTCTAAGTGATAAGGCTCTGTGAGATCTCCCTTGATGGAAACTTAGTCAAATCTCTACGTAACGACACTGCGTTCATCTCCAATCATCCCTGTAAACTAAAAACCATAACAGTTATATTAAAATATGACCTGCTACATGTATTATGTCAATCTTTTTTAAACGTCACACCAAGATCAATAGCAAAAGTGACTACTTATGAATAATTGCACATAATTGAAAAGACATTAAGCACACTCCCAAAACATTTACTTCCATCCAAAACTGCAGATCAAGTCTCATTACTGTAATGAATGAAAGCGAGCGAGAGCCAGGTAGCACTGGCTCCGTTCCCTACTCGTTTTCATTCATGGCATGCAAAATTACATGTATATAAAATGCTAATGGAATTCAACTGCACTATGGACTGGAGATATGACATCACCTCAGATAAGGCACAATCAATACCCATTAGTTATATAGTGCTTTGTTGAAAGGACTGGTGAATGTAGTATATAGAGCAGTGCATGAATTGTTTGTGTTTTGAGCAAGGCTACAATGCAAGACAGACAAAAAAAAAGGAAGGTCAAGAACACAATATCAAATGAATCGTGAGGAATCTTAGTACGATTAAAATTATTATAGGGTTAAAAAGTCTTTTAGCCTAGTCTTGGTTGTCATATACTTCACCTTCTGGTGAAAGTGATGGCCTCGGCAGCACAGAGGAAGGGTTGCAAAAGATGTTACAGTGAATGCCAGCAGTGAATATTGGCTCAAAGCCCCAGTGTAAGCAATAACCTGAGCCCCTTTGAGTAAAATCATCAATCAGGACAATGGATCGATTTCCTATGGTGTCTCCCACGACCATCTGACCATTCACAGTCTCTAACTAGTTCATTTTCTAGTACAAAGTGGTTTAATGCTGAGAATGAATCATAATCAGTATAATCATAAATTTAATGTATTGCAGCGCCACTGATATGCTAGCAGTTTTTTCTAAGCCTACAGTGTAAATATTGATAACTGCACATTCCTGCCTAGAAGTAATTTAGAAGTGCTAAACAATGTAGAGCCATTAATGGACATGGAGGACAAAACAAGTAAACAGGAAGAAACCGAACATAAACACAAAGAACAAAAAAGATTAAAAAAAACAAGCTCAGAATGATCCAGAAAATGATGGAGCTGTGAGACATCAACAGTATTCATGCTTTTGGAGATTAACATTTTATATTTTTTTGTGGATCAGAGCTAAGCAGAACTGTAGTTCAAACTTGAGCTTGTCAGTTGTGGTCATCTAGTAGAGCAGTTTAGCTTTTATCTGTAATTTAGCACTTAAGCTGCCTGTAAATCTTTCTCATCTCTTTTAAGTGCTCATGAAAATTCATCAAAAAAAAACAGCAAGGGTTGCCCCTAAGACATCTGCACTGTACCTTGTTATAGTGATGAGGAGTATGAGACATGCTGGAAGCCGTCTTCATGCTATCTGTACCTCACCCTGACTAACCTGAATCAAAAGATGTTCTTAGGTTTACATATCACAATATGTTTACAACAGTTTCAGCCAGAAGTGCTAATATTACCACTTCTAACTACTCAACATGCAGATCTGAAATTCAGTCCAAATTCAGTATTGGATTCAGATCCGGTGACAGGAAAAGCCACACTGATCTTCAAATCAATTCAATTTTGTAAAGCTGCTTTGGGACAAAATCTATTATTAAAAGCTCTATACAAATGAAACTAAATTTATTTGATCTCATTGTTATGTTCATGAAACCAGTTTCAAACAACCTTTCCTTTGTAACTTGGTGCATTGTTTGGAAGTAGACATTACAAGAATAAAGACTGCGAGACCTGCTATTTTGTCTGGTTTAGAGACAGTAGCACTGATGCTAAGACAGGTGGTGGATTTTAATTGGGAGTGATGAAGATGGACATAATTAAAAACGAGTGTATTAGAGGGACCGTGCAAGTAGGATGTTAATGAGACAAGGTGAAGGATGCCAAATTGTGATGGTTTGTACATGTGCAGAGGAGGGACATGAAGAATGCTTAGGTTGGAGCTGCCAGGAAGGAGGAAAAAATGAAGGTCAAAAAGGAGGTTTTTGGATGTGGTGAGCAAAAACATGAAGGTGGTTCCTTTGAAAGAGGCAGATGTAGAGGGGCAGAGTGGTATGGAGGTGGATCGCTGTGGGGTTCACTGATAGGAGCAGCCGAAAGAAAAAGAAGATAAAACATTGGTAACCTGTGGTCCTAAGGAGATGCACATGGTCAAAAAACACTACTCTAATTGTCTTCCAAAAATGCATCAAAAGTGTGCTAATAAAGCATTCCCCACACCATTAGAGGAACTCTCCCAGCCTGGACTGTTGACACGCGGCAGGTTAGATCCATAGATTCATGCTGCGGGCACTAAATTCTGACCCACCATATTGCCTGGCTCAGCAGAAATGGAGATTTATGAGAACAGGAGCATTTTTTCAGCCTGTCCAGGTTTGGTAAGTCTTTGCCTATTGCAGTCTCAACATTATTTTCTCGATTGATAGAAGTCGATTGTTGTAACTCACCTGCCTCGAGGTTCAACGGGTTGTGAACTCTGACATGATTATTTGTTGTAGCCTTTCTGTCAGGTCAAACTAGCCGACCTCTCTTATCAACAAAATATCTTCAAGTTTTTCCAACATATCCCCATTTTCTAAAAGTTAATGTTTTATGCTGATGTCATGGCACATCACATCTTTTTTCTCACTGTGTTCTGCCAGGAGATCCATATCAGACTAATAAACACTTCAGCTCTCAGCCCCACCCTACTGTAAATTTACTGAATATCCACTAAGTGTGTGCTAGTTAATAATGTCCAGTTTCATGTGGAGAAAAAGGTTCCCTGAAATAGAGTATCTGAAAATGCTTGACTGGGAATCTAGAATACCTTCTGCTGTGTTTTTCCAGTACTGCTTTAACAAAGTGTAAAATCAGATTCGGGTCTGTCTTACAGAAGAGCCAGAGAGACGTGATTTATTCTTCAGATCAATATTTTACAGTATAATGGAGGTAACATACCAGCGGTGAGATGCAAACTAGATAAGACACACCTGCCAGTGCTCTCTGGAGTGCTGAGCAAAAGGAGTGATATACTACACAATTATCTGTCAACCTCAAGCTCTGCCAAACTATCATCACTGCACTATAGCATTCAGCAAAACCCAATGACCCAATGATGTCAGAAGTATCTAAAATTATTAATACATGCATTCATCTTCAATACCTATTCTACCCTGATCAGTGTAGCAGTGCATACAAGTGTATATCCCAAAAATACTGGGCAGACAGGTGGGAATAGGGTCACCATTTCATCATGCACACACAGATTCACACACTCATTCAGAAGTAAAGGGAATTTAGCATGGCCAATCCACTGGAAACCTGACGTAATTCTCACTGGCGAGTAGGGACCATGTGAATTTCAAGCTCACAAACCGAAGCTAAACCCTCGAGCTAAAGGCCAATACTGCTACATGCTGTGCCAATCTAAAATTACTTACCAGGAAATCAATCATTTTAATGCTTTTTAAGGCGAATCATTTGATATCCTATAATAATTGCTCCCCAGAAAGAGCACATCAACAAGTGAAATAATTATAAGCAAGTTTATCAATAGACTTACAGCATTCACTTGGTTTCTTGGCAGCCTCAGCTCCTTTGACATAAAATTCTATGGCACAACAATAATTACAAGAAGGGCTTTTGACTAGTGTGTTATTTGACTTTCAGTTTCTATTAGTCACTCTGTGAAGTACAATTCAACAAAATTTAGTACCGCTCATTGTTCATTTGATCAGCTTTTGTGAAGCCACTACAGCGTAATTGCCGTCAGCCAACTTGACAACAAAGGAAGGTTCGCACTGCAGTAAACACATGGAATAGGTTTAAATGATGCAGAAGTATTTAGTCCCGCTGTCAGTGCCATTTGTTTAGGGGAAAAAACTAAATCCTTCACTGTAAGAACAGCTGCAAGCCTGTCATTTGCCTTGCACCTGCATTTCACAGTATGATGACTTGAAAGGTGTGTTCAAATATTGCATGCATTCAAATATTAAAGCAACCTACAATTCAGGCACAGACAGAAATATTAGCACTATTTTTACACCATGCATTCATTCATTTTAATCTTATGCCATGGAAGGCTAAAATTGCTGCTTTCTTCGCAAGAAGACTATGAAGATGCAATCATTTTATGCGCTTGAAGTAAAGCTTTTTATGAGAGAATGCCAAGAGTGTGCCAAACTCTAATCCAAACATAATTAAGCTACTTTGGACAATCTAAAATCTAAAACATATTCGGGGATGTTTACCACTTTTTTGTTACTACATAGTTTCAAACATGTTCTTTCATAGATTGGGTGTCTTCAGTAGAAAGAACACTGAAGGAGAAGGAGTCCAAACTTTTGCAACTGATTATAATCCTCACTACCTATTCCAGTTTATGCTATTTTAGATTCATCAACATATTAAGAGATTCCAATAAAGGTACTGTTAAAAATAAACGTCCGTTTAATATAACTTATTGGACACATTATTTGATATTGTTTTATTTCCTCAGAATTAAAACTCACATATATGAAAATATAGTGGTGGCTCCAGCGGTTAAGGCGCTGGGTTGGCGATCGGAAGGTCTGGGGTTCAAGCCCCGGTATCGCCAAGCTGCCACTCTTGGGCCTTTAAACAAGGCCCTTAACCCTCTTTGCTCCGGGGGTCCCTTACGAGGAAAATATCAAGGTCCGTGACGTCGGAATGACGTGGGGCCGCCTTCCCGTGGGCTCACCACCTGCAGGAGGAACCGTAAGGGACGGTGCTGTGAGGATTGGGCAGCAGTCGAAGGCGGGGACCTGCTTAGACTGCTGCCCCCGCGACCCGAATTACGGATAAGCGGGAGTGAATGAATGAATGAATATATGAAAATACAGAATTCACTATATAACAATTTCACTTACACAAACACCCACATTATGATACATTTTTGTCTCAACAAAACAATAAAATGTATATATTTATAGTGGTTAAGATGCAGCGCTCCCACCACTGCAACCCGGGTTCGATTCCCGGTCAGGGAACCATCCCCAGCCACTCTTAGTGCCGGTCCCAAGCCCGGATAAATTGGGGAGGGTTGCGTTAGGAAGGGCATCCAGCGTAAAACATGTGCCAAATCAAACGTGCGGAGGATCCGCTGTGGCGACCCCTAACGGGAGAAGCCGAAAAGAAATCCATACAGCATTTGAACAGTGAAATTATTTCTGATCAACATTAATGGCTTTGAGACCATGCACAAAACTGGCTCAAGAACTGTCTATCCTGACTCTAGAAAAGGATGTGTGGACCTATCAATGCATAAGCTTTGACGGGAATTATGACACCATACACCCTTCCAATTAAAAAAATATAGTTTCCTTTCTTGCAAAATACTATAGCTGAATGGGTTCACTCCCTGTGTCATTTCCTTCCAACAAAGATTTGGTTTTAATGCAACAGCCATAAATAAAATATTTCGGAAAATGCTTTCGTCAAGCATTAAGAGAAGTCCACACACACACACACACACACACACACACACACACACACACACACACACACACACACACACACACACACAGATTGCGGGGTGTGTTTTGACCAGTATTTGGAAAGTATCCCACTTCTGAGATAATCACATGCTCGCTTACTTCCTTTTAGTGCTGTACAATAGTTTGGAAAATGCCAACAAGGTAAAAGCCAATAAAGAATCCGCCTTTCAAAAGCAGTGCTCTTTTAAACCCATTTTCCTAAGCTGCTTAAGGGAAAAGGCAGCAAACAAACGGCAATGCAATACAATGTTCTTTATGAACAGCAAGATTTCAAACTCAACAATATCCATCTGGAATAAAAAGAGGATAAGATATTGACATGACATAAAAGAAAAGGCCCTCTTGCATAGAACAAAGCAGTAAGCAAAGACGTTGAGCAATTGATTTTTTCAGATCAGGCACTTCAGGATCACTCAATAAAAAATGGAAAAGGGAAGCTCCAAGAGTCAGGAATGAAACTTCGGTGCCCTAAATGTTCTAGGATTAAAGGCAGGACATGGATCATGACCACAGCAACTCCTTTTTTTTTTTTTTAAGTATTGCACCAAAATTAGGTCAGTTATAACAAAGTGAGAGAGAAGTTATTGGGTTCCTAGCACAGATACACAGGTAAACAGATACAGACAGACTCGATTCTTCTTGTGGTCATGTGACCTATTAATCATGTGCAACTTGTGGTTAGACTAAAGGTTAAAAAAAAAAGAAAAAATTTAAAAATTACTATAATATAATCAACCACAGAGGTCCTGATTCTGCCTGCAACTAATAGATGGTGTAAAATCCTTCCAGGCACACTAATGCACAATCCTTAAAAAAATGACTGGCACGACAGATAAAAACGCCAATGATTATGATGGTCCTGTTTCACGCATAAAACGAGATGGAGATGCTATGGAATGCAGGAAGAACGCGCGAGCGCACTGCAGCTGTATCGTGACGCTTCGCCTACACGCGCTCACTTCTATGGTTCTTTTGAGTGTTTGTTAGTTTTTAAATAAACCACAGAACAGAGCGATCGGCGGTGCAGGAGATAAAAGATATTTTCAGCGAGTTAACAATCACAATGCTGCAAGCTGAGGGGCACCAGAGCTCAAAATGTTGAACAAAAACACGACCGTCTGCACGCATAGACACGCTTTTACACTGGAAAACGACGACACTATTAGTTAAAGCCATGCCAAGATGGACAGAAATGATCCGAGCTTTAATTTCCGACCCGTTTGCTGCTTTTCTGCTAATGCCCTTATGAGACGTGATTGGGAGCAGTAAAACTGAGGATTACGCTTTTCATTTCTCGCTGGAGATTTTACATTACATTACATTCAGGTTGCACGTTTGCATCTTCAGTTTGTCCGGTCGACATTTAGAAAAAGCAAAACACTAACAAAAAAAACCCCAAACAAGATTCAGTCGCGCAACTTTCGAGTACCGTGTCTGTGGTTTGTACTCACCTCTTTTTTTTTCCCCCTCGGCCTGAGGAATCCGCGATGTTTTGTTTATTTCACGCTCTCCATCGGACTGAGTGCGTCATGTCACCCAGACTTCCGCGTTCATAACGAAACCGAGGCGTGCGCATGCGCGGACCAGACCCTTAACGCAAAAGGGCTCTTACACTGGGCTTAAGTTGCCCCGATGTCTCATTCACACACAACTCCGAGTCTATCCAGTCTGCTCAATCACATTCTGATTGCCTCGACGTCTGTTCAGAGAGAGAGATCATTAAGAACTGTGGGTTTTACCCAGAATATTAACCAACTGGATTTAAAGCTCCCTCTCCCTGGACTTTAATACAATGTGGCCCAAAGCACTAATAGACAGGGTTTGCTGAAGTACATGTTACCCTTTATAGACGCTTCATTTTTAACCTTCCTTCACATACTTATTTAATGAACATAAAATAGGTATAATATATGGCTTATTATTTAAGCGTACAATATTGTTCAGACTACTTACTAAAGACATACAGCATTTTATTGTTGAATTGTCCTCCCACCAAGAGGACACTGTACCGGGAGGTTCAATTTTGGCATTTTTGCCATACATGTAGGCTTGTGATTGAGTTATTGAGATTTAAATTGATACCATTACATTTAAGGGACTACACGAAGAACTGTGAAATATAGGAAGTTCATAATTAACTTGTATCTTGCTGTTTTGCATCGTTGTACCAAACTGAAAATAATCACATGCCACATGGCATTGCTTTAAAAAAGCCCCGGTGGTCCCCAGACTCCACTTACTGCTTTATATAACTCAGACCAGGTGGATTGATAGGTTTATAAACTAGGCTTGTCCCATTATTAAGCAACAATTGCTAAGAACTGGTATTTCATGATTAGTGCCAGGCCATAGACACACCCAGTGATGCCTAATCTTGAAATGGTTGGTGTTCGTACATGCACAGTTAACCTGTTAAACAAGTTCTAGCTCAGAATGTTTTCTCAGAGATGAGCATTTTCCCTAAAGGAACAAGCTGTGCAACCCAAAACCTGACAGTGAGATCTTCAGTTTGTTATTTAGCTGCAAATCTACAAAAAAACAAAAAAAAAACAACACTGTCATTCTGTTAACACAAAACACATTTCCCTCTTTCAGTGAGTTGTGTAAATGGATTTTTCGTTCTTTCTTTCCAAACCGCAGTGTTTTTTTTCTTTCTACTGGGTTTTATGTAATATATCATAAATCACGAATAGCCAGCTCTGTAACCACAACCAAATTACTCAAAACTGCTGCCTATTACCTTCAAAACCATCTTCTGCCTGGTCCAGTGTAGTGTGATTCACACTGCATATTATTTGTTATAGACAGCCAGAGAGATATTTCAAGACTGTAAAAATAGAATATTCTTCTTTACTATGATTTTAAGTCTTGCTGAAGGGTAAACAGCTCAAAACAACAAACCACTTGCATTTCTTGTCAAAAAAAAAAATATGGGCTGGTGCTTGCTGGCAAACTCATCATGTTAGTTGTTTATCCTTTTTTGACATGATCAAATTTATAGGATTATTTCCCACCATGAAACAGTGGAACAGAAACAGTGTAATAATGAACAATGCTTTGTGTTGAATGTCTTTATAAAGGAGCAATTGTACAAACTGTGCTGAACAAAAACAGATGGAAAAAGTTTTTTGGAACATTTTAGCCACTCAAAGTACAGTCCAATTCTCTGTCTAACGCAGAAGAATGGAAAATATTCTGCAAATCATTCTTCTATCTGAAAATGATAAATAATCTAAAAGAAGTCTATGGGACGGTAGTTTATATGTAGGTGGACATGTACAGTCTAATTCCCATTTACAGCAATTTGGAAGAAATTGGGGCAAGCAAATGTAACAGAATATGTCTTACATTTACAACAGTTGTATAAACGCCTTGTTTAAGGGCCCAGCAGTGGCAGTGTTTAGATTTGAACTCACGACCTGCTGATCACAAGTCCAACATCTCACCACTTAGCTCCCACTTACCATGTCTTGCTGTCAGGGACCTGCAATAAAACTGTTCAACCAAAACTTACAAAAAAAAAAAAGAAAAAAAAAGGAAAAAAAAAAAAAAAAAAAAGTACTGTAATTCTGTATGTAAAATGCAAGACGATTTAATTTGTAAATATTTTTAATGAAGCGTTTGCTTAAAGAAGTATTTTATTTCCTAAGAGTAGCATAGCAAATGAGTAGGGGAAGAATCCAGCACATTTCCCTAGCTACAATAAAGAAGCAGAGTGGTTTAAAAAAAAATTAAATCAAACATGAATAGAAAGGATATTTTATCTTATTTATATTTCAGTTTATTAGTTTAATTTCCAAATAAATACTGAACAATTAACAACTGTTCATTGTAGTGCGCGATTAAAAAAACAAAACAACACAAAAAAAACTTCATGATGGCTACTCTGCTTTGTGTCAATGTCAGCCCAACCAAGCCCTTCACGAAATTATTAATATGCTACGTGGCCATACTGCATAGTAGTTTTACAGCTCCCAAAAATACTTCTGTTCAAAGTGAAACCCATGATAAATGCATCTTCTATATTATGTATTTGCAGTACCTGGTGTGGAATGCTGTAGGCTTATAAAGGACCAATTAATAAAATTATTAAAGGGAAAAAAAAAAAAAAAAGTGAAGTAATTATACCTAAAGTGCATCTTGCAAAAAGACTTGTCTCATGAAGCCATTTACATTTTAAGAAACAGAAATATATCATATTTCTAGACATACAACGATTTGTAGTGATTCTTCCACGCCAGGTTAAATTTTTTTTCCATCCTATATTTGTACACAAAGAAAAGTTAGAAAAAAAGAAGAAACTAATTCACATTGTTGCAAAGTATTAAAAAAACAAAAGAAAGAAAATGCAATTGCATTTAAATGCATTTAAGCAATTACTGTGATAAAAGCACACTGCTGGTTTAGTTCTTGTTCTTTTACATCATGCTTTCGTTTGCATATCATCTTCTCTCTTATTTAGTGCCGTCATATTTTGGGCAGCTTTGGTGCATTGATGATGGGATTGGACTTCTGTAGGAAGCGGCGTCCTGCACTTTTGTAGTCGTAAGTGCAGTTGTGGGCCTCTGCATAGCGGTGCGTGGAGCAGAAGTTGTTGCCACACCTTAAAAAAAGAAAGCGGAGAAGAGTATCATCAGGGGAGGTACAAGCTTTAAAATTATGTCAATTGAGAAAGTGCAGTGCATCTATAGGCTTTTAAATAAGAAAAAAAATCCAGAGCCTCTGGAAGATTCAGTAGGACAAATGTAGGACGGCTTCAGTGGGATAAATGTGGATTTATATTTGAATCCATACTACATTCATCCCACTGAATCCATACTACAATCAGAATAATAAACCAGAATAGATGAACCAGATCTAAGATCAGCACTGCTAGATCTCAGACTGAGACTGGTCTCTGCTTTGGAATCTTTTTACTAAAGAATAACTGTAACTAACTATCCATTCATTAATACTTTATAAATAAATAAAAAATAATAAAAATCTCACATCAGAACAAATACACCCCCCACAAATATTTATGCTTCCAAACAAATCACAAGAGCCCTTGAGGCCATCATACAAAACAGGAACAGAACACGACACGAGTCCCTACACAACATCTCAGCAAAATTGCTAATTTAAGATCTGGCAATGCTATTCTCGACCATGTCACATCTTCTAGAGAACGAGCTGATCTTTCATCTGAACTGTAGCTATGTGACGACACATTATAAAACTGCAACGCACCAACGGAAAGGCGGCTCAAACATGACCATAAGAAAGCGATACTAAAAGATAAGAGCTTAACTTTCTTCTGAAATGAGATTTCACGATATCGAGACTATTAGGGAAACGCCTTAGAAACATCAGACTACAGCTGAAATAAAAACGAACGTTATCGTTCGGGATCAAGAATCGGACTAGTTTTATAAATGTAAGCTTAGTCAGCACAGCATAAGGAATCGCACAAAGAATCTCCGAGGGTGAACTTGGACCCCATCAGCGTAACCCAGGTACCTGCATTCATAGCTGGTGGCTAGCCCGGTTTTCTTTCCGCATAGGAAGCAGTGTTTTGAAGTCTTCTTCTTTGAGCTTTGAGGGGCTTTCACAGGAGGGAGGTGATATGTCGGCGAGCCTAAACATTTGGACAAAGCAAAAAATGTTAGAAACGTCTATTAATAAAATCATACAGTAAGAGTTGAATAAGAGTACAGTAAGAGAATTGTGCCACCAAACGGTACACTGAAAGATGATAACTGTATCAAGGCTGCCCCGTGGTGCAAAGAAGCAGCGTTCACAGAAGCTATCCCCATGAAAACTGGCCATGATCTCTGAAAGGGAAAATAGCAATAGTCTCTCCAGTGTTAGTATATTGGGACAGTTCTTCTGAGAGCACACGTATGCGCAAGAAGACAGACAGTGTTTTGTATTTTGTTGCCCTGAACTAAATTTTACAAAGATTCCATGACTGGTTTTACATTTCTCAGATGAAGTGTGATCACTTTTCCCTCCCCAGTTGGTAGCAGTCATGTAAAAAAAGGAAAATTAGTTTGTAATTTGGTATAAAAAAAATAAAACATTACATATTCACACTATAATTACTACACATACATAGATAGAATCGGGGTGTAGAGCCTAGTGATTATATATTACACATCACTACGCTCTACACCCCTATTGTATCAATCATAGTATAAAGCCATTCATGCATTTCAATTTGGTTGAAGAAATTAATTCCTAAAAAACCTCGAGACACTGATGTGGCTGCCATCACTTGCATAAATTGAGAGCCGCTGGCTACGGGAGGAATCCTGCCATTCTCCTCATCCATACAGTTCTACACCCTATGCACTAAATCACGAGAATAAGCCACAATCCACACCCGAGTTCAAAATAAGCAGCTACTACATACATATTTAGAGTTCACTGCCATATTACAGACATCTTTGGAAATGCAGGCGCAAGTTATATGCCTGGAAAGTAAGGAACACGATAAAGGAACCTTGTGTGTGACGGAACAAGCAAAAGAAGCTCTTGTCCGGTCGCTGAGGCATGAGATTGGATTTTTAGTTGCTCTCTACAGCTATCAGTTCAGCTATCAGAGAGATCGGCATGTTGGGGACAGGATGCAGACACTAGGAGGGATCATTCTGGGAACATTTTAGAATATCACAAACACCAGCCAACAAATGTTTTGCATTCACACCCACACACATCCATTTCTTGCTGCCTTGAAGCTTTGCCATGGCGTGTATGCATATGGTATAAAACTGTATGCACATACTAGTTTATTTTAAAAAGAGGAACATGGCTTGTGTTTGTGTTATTGCATGCTTTCTATGAATAGTACTTCTATTGTCCATGCTACTGAACTGTGGCCCCACCCACAATGCTAGGCTCATAAAACATTTAAAAAGCACCTATAAAGCAGCACCATAATGCCATGCTGCCCTTTGGGTCATGAACACACACTCACCATCTTTCTGATGCATGACAGCCTTGGAAAGAAAGAAAGAAAGAAAGAAAGAAAGAAAGAAAGAAAGAAAGAAAGAAAGAAAGAAAGAAAGAAAGAAAGAAAGAAAGAAAGAAAGAAAGAAAGAAAGAAAGAAAGAAAGAAAGAAAGAAAGAAAGAAAGAAAGAAAGAAAGAAAGAAAGAAAGAAAGAAAGAAAGAAAGAAAGAAAGAAAGAAAGAAAGAAAGAAAGAAAGAAAGAAAGAAAGAAAGAAAGAAAGAAAAAAAGAAAGAAAGAAAAAAAGAAAGAAAGAAAAAAAGAAAGAAAAAAAGAAAAAAAACCCCTACATAGTAGTCCAGTCTTTTCTTAACACAGTTTGAAACATGGCTTTAACCCATACTGTCCTACACAATTTGCTACTTTACTAAAAACAACAATGAAAGGCTCTGTATTTTGACTTTGTTTATGCTATTTTTGGTTTAGGTCACCACAGATGTAATAAACTTCGATTAGATAAAGCCAGGCAGACGCTGGAATTTCAATGGCATTCATGTGGGACTTCATGCATTGCTTAAAAATAAGATAAATCTAGCTGTGATAAACCTAGCATTTCAAGGACTAGAACTGTCTAGCTTCAGTGACACTGTAGACTCATTCTTCAAAATACTGACGACAAAATATTAAACACAGCCAATACAGAAATACTAAAGTAAAGTCTGCAGCCAGGGAAACGCATGCAATTTAGTAGAGTTTGTGTTTGGAATATATTAAGGTGTTATAACATGGTTGACAGCATTAATGAAACAATTAAAAATATTCAAGTCTGTGAGAAAATGAAAGGGAAACTGCAGTTGTGGCATTTTTACACATGTCTACCATAAATGAGTCACAATGCTTATTTTGGTTACTCTTTTTCTAGAATACTAAAAATACTGAACATGTGGAAAGCACTAAAAAGCACACGGATGAGTCAGGCATAAATGTCGAAGTGGTAACTCTTGAATCAGGTGAAATATAGTTTAATATACATTAGTTAGCAAGCAATATGATCATCACTGGACAAAACTGTACCTAAAAATATGGCTTACAATGACAAATAAAAAAAAAAAATAATAATATCTTCTTTATACAAAACCAGTGTCACATCTGGAAGAAAGTCCAACCTTAAACTCAGCAGAAAACTCCTTCTTTCATTAGTGCCATTGTTTTATTAAAAAGGGATACTGAAATATGACCACGGTGGGCAGAGTTCTAGACTAAATTCATTGACTGAAACATATCACACAGCACTGAGTTATTGGAGAGGAGAAACTGGGGATGGAAGCTTCTGGAGGTAATTATGTGGCCCTGACATGTGGGTAATCAAGTGTTTTGTGAAAACTATCTCCAGAATGTAAAGCGTACAGACTCACCTATTCTCTTTATCAAAGTGGACGGTCCACTTGACGAGTCCAGGATGCCTGATGACTGCAACGACAGTGTTTAGTAAATCAGTTGAGTCCTCTTACCAGTTATAACTTAATCCATGCCCATTTACAGGAGAAAAGGAATAAATAGTCTAAGCATGCTTTCCAATGCATAGTGGTTCTGAGAGCCGCACACTCACTGTGTATGCTGCTCTGTGCAGGGGAACTATTCTCTGTAGCACATTCTCCTGTAGCAGATGGATGTTGGTTTGCAAGGGGACATTTGCACCACACAATCTGGCCAGATCACATGGCCTTGCTAGTTTTTCATCGCTGTTACCCACACAGCCTGACAGCTCTCTAGAAGTGTTGCTGGCCATGTTGGCAACGTCTTGTGCCTCGCTCTTGTATACCCTGTCAGGCCGTTTGCCTGGTGAGTCCACTCTGATGACATGGACAGGAGGGGTCTGTGGAGTCGAGCATGGAGTAAATGTAGGCCCTCGGTTAGAACCGAGAAATGGGCGAGACACCTCCCCGCTAAAATCTGTAAAAGGTTGAGGCACATGTGGAGGAGTGTGTCGTAAGTTCAGTGCAGCTCTGTCAGATTGCGACTGTAGCGTCTTAGTGCCTACTGACCATGAGCTAATGGATTCCGAGCCCACAACTCGGGAGAGCAGTGGAGTCGCAGTCATGGGTTCGTTTACAGCTCCTAAAGAGTCTAGACCTGCATCCGGCTGAGCAGAAACATCCAGACTCAGCGGCTCTGGCTGCAAGCTATTAAACAGAATGGATTTGGAACGCTCCATCATAACTCCTTCTTCTGGTAGTATTAGTCGGTCACTCTTTACCTCTGTCTCGTCTTCAGTTTCCAGACCAGACAGAACAGAGAGCGGTGGAAACAAACAGTCTGTTAAAGCCTTCGGCCCACCCACGTCCAGTCTCGAGACTTTAGGAGGTAGTGTGATGATCCTGGGGACGGGCTTATTCCATGGATCCTCCTCCTGTAGCATGTACTTGCTAGAAGTTGTCAGTGAAGAAATGGCTCTACCAGAGGAAGGACTTGGGTGAAAGGTGAAAGGTGGACCAGCTTCAGAGGAAGACTGTTGCTGATCACCAATTGGAGGTAGCTGTGTTGCAGGGGCATGGCCAATCTGAGGAAGGATACGGAGCATTCTGTGATTGCGAGCAGAGCCAAGTGAGCCACAGAAAGGGCGTGGACCACCAGGAGGCCTCACTCTCAACTTGGTAGACTTCTTGGGCTAAAACAGGCAACATGCAGAAAAAAAATAAAAGCAGAATTACAAAATTCTGAGAACAGAAAACACAGCCTCAATGGTGCAAAGCTAATGGGAAAAACATGAAGAACTGTTCCCTAGATATTACATTTCAGAAATAGTTGCATGAACTCTAACAAGTCAGCAGTCTCCCAGAGACTGTGCAGAGTAGTGTTAATTAAAGCACTGCACTAGTATGTTGAACTCGTTGTTATTGCTGGAATGATTATGAGAATTGCTCCACCAGTCAAGTGGAATCAATTCCAAACCTGTTTTAGCTACCATACTAATAAAATAAAATGTTCAGGACAAGTACGGTCTGGGATAAAAATAAATGGCCCCTTATTTTTCTATTTTTTTTTACCTTTGTACTTAAAAATCTATACACAGTCTTGCCTCCTTTACCTTTTTATTGAGGTTCATATTCTCCATCTTGGCTTTAAGTTGCTTCATCTTGTTCATAGTGATGGAGTTCTCCAGCGTTAGCTGCGCAGAAGAAACGCCAATGCCCTTCTCCTCTTCTTCAGTGTACACGTTGTGCATTGAACCATTCCTAAACCATAGACACAAACAAAACCAATAGAGCATTATTTAATGCACTCAAAGTGTTTATATTGAAGTCTGTTTAACAAAGAACAAAAAAATAAATAAATTCATTTACACCAGAGCAACTTTTAAGCCATTTTCAAAAAAAAAAAAAAAAAAAAAAAAAAAAAAAAAAAAAAAAAAAACACATTCATTTTCAGAAACCTTAGACACAAGCACGATCTAACTCACCTTTATTGAAATACAAAAAATGTATTTGGACTTATTTTACTTAAAAAAAAAAAAGGAAGCAAATAATATTTCATTTAGAACAAACCTTAGAGACTTTGACACAGGAGTCAGATTTCCGTCTCCACGGTCCACAACCCGGAAGACGTTGAGCTGGTCACCCTCTTTGTACACCAGAAAAGTGACCTGTTTATTAGACAGAGACTTTTCCCACACCTCATCCCTCTTTGAATCCAAGCAGTCAGAGGTATCCTTTACTGAACTTTCAATAGTCACTTAAAAAAAAGAAAAGAAAAGGAAAAAATAAAAAGAAAGAAAAAAAAATTTTTGTTCACTAACAAAGTTTTTGTAGATCATGTAGTAAAGGTAATGTTCACAACAACACTCAACGTCTAAACAAATCTTATGATTATCAGTTATTAGTATTAGTCAGTCACCTCGTTTGGTGTTGATAGGCCCACCCCTCATAGCAAGGACCAGCTTGAGTGTGCAACCTTCAGCAATGCTGGAATAACAGTAACCAACAGCACAGATTCTAATTAACCTTTATCACAGTTGAATTTCCTCTAATTTATAGTATAATCATTCAGCAGCTGTCGAGTTAACAGAAAAACCAGGTTTGTGTGTTAAACAATATATTGCCTGGGTGCTAAAATGTTCCCAATCAGAGAAAGAAAAATTACCTGTAGTCATTCAAACAATACTCATCATCAAGTTCCAAGCTGTTCCAGATTAAATGCTGCTGAGCAACAGGAATACCTGTTATAAACAAAGAAGAAATAAAGAGCCCATGTGAAGTGACCTAGTTGGCAAGATACAAACATTCACCTGTGGAAAGGAGGAATAGGGTGGATGACAAAATCTGACACAGGAATGTTATACTGTAGTACATTTTATGAGCCTACAGACAAACCAATTGCACTAAAAACCATACGAGAAAGAAAACATTCATCATTTTAATCTATATGTTTAACCAGGCAGCTCGAAATCTACTGGGGAGATAAATTGTCGTTAAAGAAAAATAAAAAACTGTCTTTGAAACCTTAAAGTCTCACCACTATTAAATGAGCATAAGCCCTGAAAGTGGGTGAAAGTGGCAAGGGTTAGGGTTAGACTTTAAGACTTTACAAAACTTCAATAAAACAGATAAACATTAAAGTGCCTTGCATGTATTGAAAACCCAGAGGAAACATGATTCAGTGCTGCCCCCAACTGTAAGCTGACTGCAACAAATCATCCCAGAGACACTTCATAAATGCATTAAAGTTCAGCAAAGACATTATGGCCTTCAGGCCTGACTCTGGATCACAATCTTACACCATATAATGACTAACAGCTGTTTGTGTCAAATTAGATTACTCTCTAGATAACCCACAGAGGGTTACATATATTTGA
This sequence comes from Silurus aristotelis, assembly GCF_946808225.1. Taxonomy (NCBI): domain Eukaryota; kingdom Metazoa; phylum Chordata; class Actinopteri; order Siluriformes; family Siluridae; genus Silurus; species Silurus aristotelis. Next base: position 15,438,405 of record NC_139577.1, on the reverse strand, counting down.
CATATGGCTCTTGTTTCTTAAATCCTACATGTAAGAATGAGACAATAAAATAAGCTTCAGCAGTTTCCTTTCAGCATAAAGTCCATTGTAAAGTTGCCTAAGAACAGGTTCAGAAAACAAAACCCACATGACCGATAAAAGCCCCAATAATCAAACTGTTTATAAAAATAAAAAAATCTATTATTAATGAAGTCATTTTTTATTAAACCCACTGGAGAAATGAACACAGGGAAAGCACCTCGAGTGATCTGCAACAATGCGATGAAAGTTGCATAAATAATAAAGTGGCAACATGGCAGTTACCACCTTACAGCTCCATGGTCTGATCCAGAGCTCAAGTTAATGTATATGGAGAGTTTCTCATGTTCCTCCTGAATCTGTCTGGGTTTCTTCAGGTATTCTGTTTCCCTGCCATTTTCCAATATTTAAAACTAAATCATAACTGGCAGTCCAAAAAAACCATGGTTAATAAGCTAAACGATAATCTGGATAGACGGGTTATATTTAGTTGAAATGGGTACGGCTAAGGCATGTCTGATCATGCCCTTCAGCTCTTGTACACAATTTCATTGTACGGTATACTGACAACTGATTCCATTCCTCTGAATGTGTAAACAAGAATCCCATATATTTTTTACATGAAACAATTTATACACTATACCACCGAGTTTAAGGCAAACAATTGTATAGGGCAGGGGTGGCCAACCCGTGGCTCTCGCGCCGCATACGGCTCTTTGCCTGGTTTTATGCGGCTCTTACGTTCATATCGATGTTTGTGTTTATGTTGTTTTTTTTTTTATGTGCGTGTTCGCTTCGACTGAGTTCAATACGGTATTTTTAAAACTTAAATGATCTTGCCCCTACTGGGAAACTTTGCGGTATTTTCTTCTCACACATGCGCATTTGACGTAAATACCGTAATGAACTCAAGCGAAGCGAACACGCACATTAAAAAAAAACAAAAAACCACAAACTTCTATATGCAAATTGTTTACTTACATTTTAAGTAAACAATTTGTGTCAAGTTCGCTCTCAAAATGGCAGGGTAAAATGCACAGCAAAACGAAAATATGAAGATGAACACAGGAGGTTTTAACAGAGTGGAAGAGTTTATATTTTTTTGTTGAACGTAATGACAAGTCATTCTGCCTTATATCAGGCGTCATTAGCGCATTTCAAAGCTTTAAATCTTCAGCGCCACTTCAGCTCACTCCATACGAACATCGACCAGGAATTTCAAAAAGGGACTGAACTTCACAAACGCCATTGTAAATTATATTTTTGTTTGTGGACTTGGTTGAACTGAGAGTTTGTGTGTGAGACAGTGCACACAATGTTGAAAATAACTGGCCTGTGGTCTTAGAACTGTAGGAGTCAATTTCTGTCATTATCATGTTGGTGTGTGACATCTATAATAGATCTGGCTGAGCAGAGGGTTTGGGTGTGTGTGTGTAAGAGGAAGGGATGGGTGATGTTCGTATGTGTCCATGTGTATGATGTGGCTCTTTGCGGTAACACAGTAAAAAATGTGGCTCTTGGTATCTTGACTGGTTGGCCACCCCTGGTATAGGATGTCCTTGGGTTTGATAGAAATACATGTTCCCTTCACTTAAACTGGGAGACCCAAACTATTTTCAGCATGACAATATATCTGAAGTCAAAAAAGTTCAGTGAAGACATGGGTTGGAAAGGTAGATCCTGAATTGCCTACTACAGAGCTCTGACCTCAACCCTATTGAACACTTCTGTGATTGGAACGCTGACTGCACCCCAGGCCTCCTCACCCTACATCAGTACCTGATTATATATCATAATTTTAAAATTGAAAATGAGCAAGAGGAATCAGTGAAAATGTTAATTACTCCAAGGCATCGTCTAGTGGCGTCTAGCATTAGACTGCTGAGTGCTTTAAGTTGGGAAATTCTCTCTCACATTTGAGTTAGGTTTAGGGCTGCTACAACTGATCATGGGATCATGAGCATGGAAGCACCTTATATTAAACAGAACAAAGAAAACTGTACTTGCAAGTTATGCAAAGCGGAGCTCGTGTCTCACACCATTACACCACCTCCACCAGGCTATATTCCAGACATAAGGCAGGCTAGATTTATGGATTCAAATAGTTGTAGTCAAATTCTGACCTACCATCTGTGCTTCATCAGAACTAAAGATTCATCAGACTAGACTACACTATTTAGCCTTTAACTGTCCAGTTTTAGGTCTATGAATACTTTAACCACAGCTTTATGCTGTTGTAGACCACCTACTTCGAGGTTTAACATGCTGTGGATAGTAGTAGTGCCTATATGAAGATGCTTTACTGCTCACCATAATTGTACAGTTACTGTGGGGGGGTTTTCAGCAAAAAACAGTCTGGCCATTCTTCACCATCATCTCCCAACAACAAGGCTTTTCCATCTGCAGAACTGCTGCTAACTAAATGTTCATTCTTTGTTCTTTTGTCTCTTTGTTACACCAACAACCATGCCATGGGCAGCATCGCAGAGAGCACATTTTCACCCCTTTGCTGACAGTTGATGTGCACATTACCTGACATTTCTCATCAAAAAATACAATAGCTATATTTTTTCTTATTATTTCACAAGACTATTAAGCATAAGTGCTAAAAGTACACATACCTTCCAGTCTCTGAATCTTGGCTTTAACAGAAACAATTGTCTCAAAAGGGGAGACCTGCAGCTGGAAGCAGGTTCCTGCCAGAGTCTCTATGAACAGCTCCATGGTCTCATAGAAGGGCAATTTGTAGTTCACAACTCCTAGGTTATCATCGTTAAAAAACGGAGGCTCCCTTTTGTCAGCCATTTTCGAAGGGATGAAAGGTATTTTAGGAAGAAAATGGGATGAAGCCTGCCCAAGGTGGATGAGTGAGGGTTGTGATCTCACCACCGTCCCTGGGTATGCACATCCTGGGCCGAGGTCTACACTGTGGAAAAACAGACGCATGACACAAAGAGCTGTAAAAGGGCGTATAATATATATGTGTGCTCTTTCTCATTACTCCATATAAGACAGCGATTTAAACCTCAGTACAGCCTTACTCCAAATACAAAAAGGTCTAGAATGCCTTGAGGATTAAAAAAAGCTGTCCAAATTGTTAAGCAACAAGCTAAAATAAAGTTGCTCATACCGAGTACAAATTTTATTTACCACTGCAAAAAAAAGGAAAGAAAACAATCAGGATCTTATAATTAAAATGATCCACTGTATTGATTATACATTTGATGTTCATGTATTTCATGCCTGCTCTAATTTTAGAGTTAATCGCTTCAAACACTGAATAACAGCTAATAAAATAAATAAATAAAAAAAAACAATAAATAAACACTGTCCCTGTTACATTTGATTCTTAACTTTGATTGTATTTTCTTTCCCTAACAAAACTTGGTTACCTGAAAGTAGCCACAAAACAGTTCGGCAAAACAAACAAAGTACTATCGACATATGGGAAGTGAAATATTAGCCGGTGTCACTGTGATTAACAGTATTGAGAGTATACTTACAACTTTTGGCAGACGCCCTTATTAAGAGTGACTTACATTCATCTCATTCATACAACTTAGTCACTATGGGGCGAAGAGCCTTGCTCAAGAACCCAGGAATGCTAGCTTGGTGTGGCTGGGATTTGAACTCACGACCTTCAGATCCAAAGTCCAATGCCTTAACGACCAAACTAACACCGTTTATACCATCCCTCCTACCTGTACACGAACACCATTGACATCGGTGGCACTCAAATTCGCAATCTCACATTCCCAATTACATTGAAATGAAAACTTAGGAAACGTGATCTGCATTGAGAGACACCACTGAGTGATATACAATCATCTAAAAGTGATCACGTACAAATTTGCAGTGTTTGTCCTTCTCCTTTGGAACATGACACGAAAAAACTAAACTTCTGCTATAATTCGATTGTAGGAATTTAAACAGTAAGTAACAGACCTGTGATTATTAAAATATAATCAATGTTTTAATGTAAAGAACAGCTCCAGGGAATCAATAAGCCCCTCAGATATTTTATTTAATTCACCTACTTTATTAATTGATCATACATCTGAACGCTGTCTATGAACTAAAGTTTGAAAGAATAAACAGGAGGCTTCACGTCTCCTAAACCGTTCGCGTTATTCAGCGACAAGCACCATGCAGAGAGCTGAGCTTCCTGAGCAGTGACCAGATCCGACATTTCCACCAGGACCCACTAGATCACTCCGATCACCATTTTGTAAAGGACGTGATCTGGTGATGGAGGTGTTCATCGGCGATCACTGGCTCACTTTCTAGACGTACCCATGTAATGATTGGTGTTTGCGTGCTGGTACACAAGAACCCGATAAAAAGATAGCAGCATAAATTTTAAACAAAAACACACTATCTATCGCTCTATATTATATATATATATAAATGAATGAATGAATGCGAATAAATAACGACTAGGACGCGGCACAGTTAGCAACCCAGCTAAGTGTAGTGCATTTAGTAAGCTAGAAGGTTTTGCAGACAGAGCTAACAACAGGTACGGGATGATAATGATGCTAGCGGCTCTAATGCTAGTTAGCCTATTCGCCAGCTTTGGTTCCACACAATTGTCGTGCGAAATAATAATTATAACAACAACAATAATAATGATAATAATGATAAAATCAGCGGGTTTCAGTACCATTAATTCTTTAAGACATCTTCACCATTTCTCGGTCTGTCCCAGTGAACATGGTGGGAGTAGTCTATTGTGGCACCTTTGTTTGACTGACATGAGAGGAGCCGAATGGCTTTGCCGTACACTGGCTATTAAGCTTGCTCGGTCCAATAAGAACACGGCGGAGGCGGGACTACAGCGTGCTCGGTTGCGGTTCAATGAGTTTCCTCGACGTCTCCCGGATGTGAACTCTGGTTTCTAAGTAACGCAAGTGTACACACTGTGAAGGCTACGTCTCACGTACACGCTTATCATACGACACACACTGAGGAATACCTATACACTTATTAATTCAAACGATTTTCTGATCAACCAGTGTGTCAGCAGTGCAGTCCATACAATCTTGCAGGTACAGGAGACCAACTTGGGGCAATGTTCATATCAACTTTCACAATAGGAGTGTGATGATGATGAAAACCTTTTTTCTATTACTATTTTTTCAGTGATGACAGTGACATGGTGGTTGGGCTGGTTCTCTGCTGATCTCTTAGGACTTTTCACACACAACAATCAACATCCAGTGAGTGACAGTTCTATGGACAGAAACGCCTCGATGATGAGAAAGGTCAACAGAGAATGGCCAGACTTGTTCTAGCTGACAAAAAGGCTATAGTAACTCAGATATACACCCTGTACACTCTTGTGGTGAGCAGAAAAGCATTTTACACACTATCACCTTCAAAGTAGTCCCTTTGCATAGCAATACAGCTCTCCCAGGGTTCCTGCCTCTTCTGGAATATGTCCTGAGAGTCTTCTTTTCAAAGCATGTCAAGCACCTTTTGTGATTTGTGCTGGATCTCCGCAATGATGCCAAAACACTCGATTGAGCTGGATTTTCATCTTGGGGAAGAGGGCAAACATCTTGCACAAGTTGCCGAATGATTTAGACATTTTCGAGGGTTAAGCTCACTGAAAGTGTTCCTGATCTGTCATCATCTTTCAGTGAGGTTCTTTCGCTCTTGAAGAGTGTGCGCCACTTAAAACACCTCAAACGACTTGTTGCAGCATCACTATATGTCAAAAGTATGTGATGTTAAACGTCTCTTTGGTAGATTTACCCAGTTTCATGCAGCATTTCACATTTGCTTCTTGCTGCCCATGATGAAATAGCAGACATGGTAATGCTTATGGTCAGTATAGCACCATTGGTCTACAAACTTTAATACCACCTCATAGATTTTTCAGCATTGATGGTGCATTTTTAGATGTGAAACCTGCCTATTCCATAGGCAGTAATTCACTGCTATACCATCAGAAATGCAGGCTTTTAAAATGAGTGCTGATAACAAGCCAGATGGTCCCTCTCCTCTTTAGTCTGGAGGATGCAGTATCCATGGTTTCTAAAAAAGCGCTAAGAATGCTTTGAACCTTGAGGTAGCTGGGATAGAAAAGGACAAAGACCACATGGGGCTCCATATTTATCAAACAAAAACAAAGTCGAAGCTGCAATAAGCACAGACTCAGCAAATCTGGACATCTTAAAGCCAGAAAATAGTGTGGGCTGGTAGAGTGGTGTAACAGTGTGGGGAATGTTTTCTTGGTACAATTTTTGGACCCATTAATACCATTAAGTCATTTGTTGAATGCAGAATATTTAAGTATTGTTTATCATCAAGGGCACCAATTTAGGTGTTTTCTTATCTTTTAATGCCTTTGTAATTAGGGATACTGATTACTGGATGGATAATAATTATAAACTATTCATAGTAAATTTTGATGAACATAGCAAGTGTGATTTTAGTGCAAAGAATATACAACCCCATTCCAAAAAAGTTGGGTTTATGCTTAAGATAAAGGCAATGATCTGCAAATCTCATAAACCCATATTTTATTCACAACATAACATAGAAAACATGCACTTTATGTGGCTAGGACACTTAGTCCTTGCTCTGTGTTCTGCAGCTTTATGTTATTTAATGTAGTACCAGAGTTCTGGAGGAACGATGTCTCATTTCACTGAGTCAGCTATATATGGTAGAAATGACAATAAAAGCTTCTTGACTTGACAATGTTTACACTTTCAATGGAAAAAAAAGAAGGTAATTTTGAATTTGATGTCAGCAAGACAAAAAAGTTTGGACAGGGCCATGTTTACCACTGTGTAGCATCCCTTCTTCTTTATGTTTAAATTTTTTTTTGAAGAGTCTATATACAACCGGGAACAACCGTTGATGTAGGATACAAGATTCCAGCTGCTCAACAGTCCTGGGTTTTCTTTGTCATATTTATTGTTTCATTATGTGCCAAATGGTTTTCACCTGTGAAAGGTTTGGACTGCAGGCAGGATACAAGCACCAGGATTCTTCTGCATTTTATATGCCAGGCATATAAAACATGAAGGATATTTTGCTCTAAAACCAGTATATACATTTCAGCAGTTATGGTGCCCATTTCATAGGCACTAATTCAACCCCATACCATCACATTCATTCTGTCTCCTCTTAAGTCTGGAGGATGTAGCAACCATGACTTCCAAAAGGATTTTCAAAAGTTTTTTCTAGTTTTCTACTTTTGTCTCAGAGCAGACAGCAGCCTTTCTGAATCATAATCATGTGGCTTCTTTTTTGAATGCTAAAGCTTAAACCTGAATTTGTGGTTGACACAGGGAACTGTATTCACAGAGAGATTTCTGGAGGTGTTTCTAAGCCCATCCAGTGATTTCCCTTTACAGAATCAGGTCTGTTTTTACTTCAGTGCCACCTGACAAAAATCACAGGCATCTAATATTGATTTTCACCCTTTCCTTTAGCAAAGAGATTTTTCCAGATTCTTTTAATCTTTTCATATTATGTAATCTAGATGATGAGATATTCAAAGTCTTCACAACTTTAAGGGCAGGAATATCATTCTGAAATTGTTACCCATTTTGTAGAAGCAAATCGGTGAACCTCTGCCCATCTTTACTTCTGAGAGACTCTGCCTCGCTACTTTAAAAAAAAGAAAAAGAAATGATGTTACTGACCTGTTGCCAATTACCCTGATTAGGGAAATGTTCCTCCAGCAGTATCTTTGAAGTAACGCTTATTTTCCAGTGGGTTTTGCCTGGTCCCAACTTTTTTGAGACGTGTTATGTTCTATTGTGAATAAAATATGGGTTTATCATTGCATTCTGGTTTTATTTACATTTAACACCGAGTCCCAACTTTATTTGGAATTGGGGATGTAGATGGAGCATAAACTTTGTTAGAGGATGTCAGTAACACAGACAGAACAGAGCTAGTCTTTCACCCACATATTTTCATTAACAAACCTTCAAACTTTCACTCTTCATAAAATATATTTTCTTTAGTTTACAAAAATCATTTTACATGCAACACAAAAAATGTATAAAAACAGCATCAAAAGACACTAAGCACTAATGTTGATAAGCAATCCTGACAGCCATATGCAACAAAGTGATGCAAACGAATGCAAATAAATCATGTTTACCATGTCAGAGGAATGTATCCATTTACAATCAAATCAATTTGATTTTATATGATGTACAACTGATACTGTCAATTTTAAAGTGCTTTACCATGATAAACACTAAGAAATAAAACAAACCATTGTTAGTCGAAATAACACTTCATGGCAACTTTACTCTACTGCTGAGAGACGAATGGATGCCATTAGAAGTTACTTGATTCTGTTCATCTCTTTATCATGAAGATGTAAGCTACTGATCAAACAAGATTTTAATTACTATTAAAAGTTAGTTTTTATGATTTATGATGAGTCTATTTGACAAATGTATTTTTAAGAATTTATAAATTATCTGTGAACAGTATTAATTCAGTATGTTCTACCTGGTCAGTCCAACACTTTCTACACCAATACAAACATTCGATTTTTACTTTCCACCAAACACATTAAGTGGATCATCAAAAATATTATGGCCTGATTCCTCTGCCGAATTGGGTTCCTGAACAGGCTTCTTAGACTTCTTTGCGGTTGAGGTCCCTACTGGTTTTGTGAATCCAGATGAGAAAATGTCATCTATAAACAGTGGAAACAATAGTGAGTGTGTATCAGAGAAATGTATTTCTTTAATTTACCCGTCTTTAGCTTTAACAGCAGTAACTTACCCATGTCATCATCAAATATTGATTTTGTTTCGACTTTCTTCTTCGGCTTTTTCTCCTTTGGCTTTGTTGTAGGTGTCAAATCAGCAAAAATGTCATCATCATTAAACAGGCTGGCCTCCATGCTTTGTTCTTTAGGTTTTGTAAATACTTTGGAGGAGGTTTCTTTATCATCCTGCAAAATGCATTTTACATCAGTGGTTCCGTCTGGGCAAGAGAGCTTGAAGCTCATCAGCAAAGTCACAAATTGAATAAAAAATAAATAAATAAATAATAATAATAATAATCATAATAATAATAACCTTTGTAGGAAGCCTTAAGCCTACAGGAAATGCATTAAAATATACATCACCTGGAAGATGTCTGGTATAGTTGAGCTGGCAAGTGATTTAGAGTCCTTCTTCTTCTCTTCTCCAAAAATGTCATCATCATCATCATCAGCATCAAGGAAAGGCATAGCCTTGGCTTTCTTCACCGTCTTTGGCTTGACGGTGGCAAAGAGGTCGTCACTATTGTCGCTAAAGATAGGCAGGGCTGGCTCTTTTTTCTTGTAAGCTCCATGGAACACTGTCTCAGGAGCCTTTGTCTTGGTTTGAGGTGAAAGGGTGTGCTTAGGGACTGAGGCAGAAGAAAAAATATCCACTGAGGAAAACAAGTCCTCTTCAGCAACAGGGAGAATCTTGGGCCTGACCACCCCATCAGAGACTGTCTGTGCAGGCATTGTAGTGTTGTTAGTAGATATAGGTAGTGTAAGAGCAGATGGTCTGGCTGGAATAGGATTAAAGGCGGATGATGCTGAAGTCGTTCTGGCTGATGAACCAGCTTGAAAAGACGAGTTTTCTTCCGGGCTGTCCAGACGACCCTCTTCAGAGTGCTGAGCAGCCAAGTGTCTCGCTGCACGGGACTGAGGACGGCGTTGCATTGCGCCTTTAATGCGGACCTGCAGACAGGTTTTGCGTTAAATAAGTTATAAAAGCGAGTCCATGCAAAGTGAAAATGAGTGAAAGAGTGAAAATGTGGACTGCCTGGAAACAACTGCTTTACATTCATCAATGACAAACTGCATCCTTTAAACCAGGGGAAAAACAGTGTAGTCCTAAGGCAAGTGCCAATAAAGAAGCCACAATCTGACCCACCTTATTGGCATTCTGCAATGTGGTGACCTGAGCTGGCGTGTCAAAGCCGATTCCACCCCCAGCAGCAACCTGGAGTCCTGCAGTGGCAGCAGAAGCAGGCAGCAGCCCTGCTGGTCTGGGAGAGGAGGACGGAGCCAGATCAGAGTTTATGCTGAGTGCACTTGGAACCCGTGGACCTGCTCCTGGCATGAGGCTGGCAGGGTTGATGGCCAAACTAGCCTGAGAGGAAAGAAAAAATAACCAAAATATAGATTCTCAGTAATGCTACTTGGAAAAACAGGACGTTCCTGGATCAGCCCAAAAGCCCTGCAAAATTTGATAGAGGTTAAAAGTGGATTATATGGCACAAAAAAAATACAGATTTAATTATCATATAACAGGGTACTACATAAGCTCCATTGACAAAAAAATAAAATAAAATCAGTCACTTCCAGCAACAGTAGTGCCTTAATATCTATATTTTGATCAACTTGATAAATTAAACCTAAAAAATCTTTTATGTTTGAGCTGAGAAAAAAAAATCTGGGTTATTGAATGAAATGGAAGGTTTCAAGCCCTTGACCACAATGAACTGTGCATATGCTTAGTAGAATTGTAGTCATATGGATCATTTTTGTCCCTTTGCCTTGATAACAGCACCAATGCTATTGGATAAGAATGTCACCAGCGCATTCAACTCACTAATCCCACATTTCTCTTAATAATCCAACATATTCTAAGGAATTAAGTTCTAGTGTTTTCGCAGAGTCAAAGTGTCCCATTGGTCCATTATGGTCATCAAAACAAATTTGGTCACCTGTATCCCACATCTTATCAACTATTTGATAGTAAAACAGTCGTATCACATTTCAAAAAGTGCAAATCTAGGAGTTCAATTCTACTTTCATTAAATGTCCAAAAGTACTTATAAAAGCACAGTTTCCAGTGAATCATGAAATAACTGATTGTGACATTGATATTTTTTGGCCATATAATCCATAATAAACAGTATGATGCCTTAATCACAAAAAAGCAAGTAAAAGGCTTTGAAATACACATTAATGCATATTGTAAAACATGCTGTGCATATGCAGAAACACAGTGAGAAGCAACAAACATAGCAATACAACAAAAGCAATGAAAGCAAAGATACGTGCAGACATCAGTCCATATACAGTAGCGTGATCTATAGAATGTAAAATACAGCTTTAAAGTATAAAGAGAGTTGTGTTAGCTAGATGCCCAAGCTATGTGTCCCTGCTTTGGGAGGATGAAGTTCATTATGAGTGAAGCCACAATTGACGAATTTTTAATGAAGTAACAGAAACAAACAGAAAGAGAAATCATCAATTAAGCATTACTTGAAGTTTTCCAATCCTTGATGACGTTTCTTTGGATGTTACAGGGCTCACAGGCTTCTGTGCAATCAATAACAAGAAATACATTTTCAAAACAACCTGTAATACTTTAATGCCTGATTATTTGTACTAATAGTTTCAATGTAAATTGAGTAAGTTTAAATTGAACTGTTATAAATTACTTAAGAGGCCTAATGATGTAATGTGATGTGATGGATGTCAATGCACATATGTGACCATTTGATTTGCATAATGGGAAATATTTAACTCGCAGTGCGGAAATTAGGATTCTGTTAATTACGCATATAATGCATTTGCACTGTATAAATACCTTAATATGCACAACCCGTGAAACTAATAGTATATAAATCACATTTGTATTATGGCTTTCATAATTACCAGGAATCATCTGCACTTGTGGGGCACAGGGTATGCGGGTCAATATTGTTAAACTACATTATAACTATTAAAAGGAGCCCTTCAACAGCATCAGCCTCACGGCATTTCAGCTGACTTTGGAGCTTTATATCTAGTTACAATGATGCCTCAGGTGCTACATGTTTTTATACAATAATCCTTTAGCTATAAATTATGACCTTGTGAACTTGTACTACATTTTGGTTCACAATATTGGACCTTTGCTTGTATCAATGTTTTATTTATATATTTGTATACAAACACAAAAAAAAAAATAAAACATTTATTCAAATTGTGAATGAAGTGTATTTTAACTCCTATATTAAAGATATTCACAAATTTTGTTCATCAAAAATTCATACTCTAAAAAATGTAAAAGGAAAAGGTTTCAATCACATACCTCACTCTTAATTGACTGCACTGTACTTGAACCTTTGTCGGTTTCTTCGTGTTTAGCCTTACTCGGCTTGTCTGGAACTTTCTACATGTGGAAAATATATAAAGGGAATCAGACATGCTCTTAATTGTCCTCTTAGTGTTCAAAACCTTTGGTTTATATAAAAAAAAAAAAAAAAAAAAAAAAAAAAAAAAAAAAAAAAAGCACCAGATTCAATATTTCTAAACTATGGTTATAGGAAGAACTGCATTACCGGAGGAGCTTTTTGCTTTGAAGTGCTGAACAGGTCATCATCCTCCTCCTCCTCCCCAAACAATGTAGAAACAGCAGGCTTCACTAAACTTGGTACAGGTTTCTGGAAGCCCAAAACCTCAAATTAAAAGTTTTCTAACAGCATGTATACTTGTGGACTGCAGACCAGAGAAATAATGTTTGTCAATGTATTTGCAACTTACAGAGGGTTTACTAGAGGCTGCAAATAGGTCCACCTCAGGATCGTTGTCTTTTTGCTGCGTCTGGCTAAACAGAAGCTCTTCATCCTGAAACACACCCGTGCTCTTTACAGAAGCTTTCGGTTCCTGAGACTGAAACACAACCAGCATTATCTTGTTAATAATAAATTATAAACACTATTTATTGAGCAACACTACCATGGAAGAGGAAGTTAAAATTGTGTATCGGGTCTGTTTTTACACTCATGTTTAATAACATCAAATATGTATTTAAATTACTGAGCTGATAGTAAAATGTTTGCTATAAATTTATGTATTTGTTCATTTCTCAATATCACACCTGTCGCACACACACAATGTTTTAATGAAACTTGCCACATAAGACATTTACTGCCTTTCTAATCGCTTAACCAAACATTCCTTCACCAACTCCTACATACATATACACTATATGACCAAAAGTATGTGACCCATGACCATTAAACCCTTTTGTGATACCTCTTTAAAGTGTTTACATAAAGGTGAACCCACAGAACTGCATACAATGTCCCGGTTTGCTGCAACATTACAACATCCCTTAAATGAAAATGAGAGACCTATACATTACTAATGCTCTTCTTACTTAATAAGCACAAAGTTTTACACCCATGTTTCAAGATCTAGCAAAAAGCCTTTCCAAAGCAGTGGAGGCTGTGAAGAAATAAACCTGCAGTGGTATTAATACACACCGATATGATTATCAGGTGTCCAAAAACATGTCAAATGTAGTGTATTTCACTATAGAATTTTGTCAGATCCTGATATAGATAATAAAACCAACCTTTATTGTAATTTTGTCTGTATTTTTGTTTGCTATGGAAAGTGGAGGTGTCTCATCAGGTTCCTCTTCCTCATCATCATCATCAAACAGACTAAAAGTGTTTTTTGTGGACTTTTTCTCCTTGGTTTCCATAGGTGGTGGGGCTTCAGTATGCCAGTCAAGATCGTCCAAGTCATCTAATGTATTCTATGACACACACACACACATTGTTTTTGGTTTTCTAATTGAAAAAAAATGAAACAAAATGTTAGCATCAAACACTTGGAAAAAAGTGGCATAGTTTTCATCCTCACTGTTTTGTTTTTGGCTTCATCTCCTAGCACACTTATTCCTCCAAACAAGCTAACAGCTCCAGCAGGCTTTTTAATCTTGTTAGATCCCTCAGGGGGAGGTGCTGGCTGCACAGCTTTCTTCTCCTCAGCTACCACTTCCTGTGTCTCCTCCGAGCAAAATAGAGGGGGGGTCTGAGATGCAGCAATAGGCACCTGAAACACCCACATGCACACATATGTTCATATTCGATTCTCTTCTCAGCTAACGTGTTTGCTCTCAGTCTGTACTTCTAACTATTCTGGAAAGGCATTTCAAATTGGCTTGCCTGTGTGAAACCATATGAATTATACCTCATGTGGTGAATGACTGGACTGTTGGATTTTAATCAGATTCTTCATGCAAGCTTTTTGTAATAGATTAACCCTTTAAATCTAACAGAAATGTCATCACCAAGCAAATAAAGTCAAAAGGCAGCTTAACAGCATATTAACATACACACAGTATGGGTATAACATGAGTCTTTTTTTATATATATATATATATATATATATATATATATATATATATATATATATATATATATATATATATATATATATATATATATATATATATATATATATTCCACAGCTTACTTTAACTTCCGGAGTTCCTTTGTTTGCAGATGGTTTAAAACCAAACAGTGAACCTTTGTCTTCATCATCTTCGTCTTCAAACAGAAGGGAGACTCTTTGAGAATTCTTCTGCCTGAAAAGACAAACACCAGTGTCCTGTGTTGGTTGGTGCAAATACTTTGAAAGAGTTTGTATTCTTATCGACACAAGGTTTCTCTGAGATTAAAGGCACACTTTGTACTATTTCTAATTTTAGTATTTTGGTCTATAACTAATAGGGGGTGTAAACCCTGAAAATCGGTGGAATTTAAGATTCTGTGTTAAAGTGATGTCGATTTAAAGAACACCTTGACTCCTTTGTGGCTGCAAATAGATCATCGTCATCATCAGCATCAAACAAGCCGTCTTTCTGTGGTTCTTTTGCACTGGGTAGCCTGGAGGGGGCACTAGTGCTAGCCTTCATCCCACCACTCTTCACACCAGGCTTAGCTGAACTTGGCTGTGAGTTTAACCACTGGTCCTGAGAAATGGATTAGACACAGTCAGTTCAATGACAACAATTAAATGAATCACATTCTGCACAATGAATTCCATTGGCATTTTATGGAAAGGTTTCAGTCTGCATACCTCATCATCGCTAAAAAGACCGCTTGATAATGACTTCCTGGTTTGGGAAACTGCTGTTTTGCCTGGAACTGATTGGGATTTTGGCACAGAGGAAAACAGATCCTGTAATATGCAGGAAAAAGGTCAGTAGTAATGCCAAAATCCTTGGTCTAAAACACTGCTTTTTGTTCTGCATGTTGTCTTACACTCACCTCTTCCTCATCATCAGCAAATAAAGAAACTGCACTCTTGCTTGGTTTGTTCTGTACCTTGCCTTCTGGTTTTGAGTGACTTTTTGGCACAGTAGGGAATATCTTTGGGAAAACAACACATGCAAAATTGTAATAAAAAATCCTTGCATTAAAAGCAGTCACTTTTAGAATTAACTTTTAAAAATGTTATAAAAGTATACTTGGGAATCCTCATCATCAGAGAAAAGACTCTGCGCTTTCTTGGTCACTTTAGAGGCAGCTGATGGTTTGACCTCAGCAGGGGGCACACTCTAAAATGCATTATACAAAATTAATCACCAGCATAGAAAAAGAGGGAAATTTAAACAGAAGAAGAGACAATATAGAAAGGTTTTATACCTTTACAGATTTGACAGGATCCTCACTTGCTGAAGGATGGCGCTTCTTCAAGCTTTCTGCGAGGAGACTATTTGTGCCAGGCCCAAACATAGAGATGGCACCAGCTGGTAACTGCATGCAAACACAATTATCACACAATTGATTCAATTACTTTCATACCTCAATGCATTTCATTGTATTCTTGGTAGTAATCCTGCAACAGGTCAACTATAGGAAAAATATGATATAATGGTTAAACTAGAATAAACTTTGTTGAACTATAATGTTTATAAACTAGATTTAAATACTAATCGAGATGTATTCCTGAAATTTTCAGAAAAACTAAGAAAATTATTGTTTTACACCGACTGCGCTGTAGGTGTTCGTCGGGATTAACATTAGGCATGACTGAGGCACACTGGGTTTTCCATCCGGTCCAATTACTAACCACCAATTAGTATTTAGAGCTTTCACCATCTTAAGATGGAACCTAACATACTGCAAACAGTGGACTATAACTTGTATATGAAGAGGTTAAACACACAGCTTTATCTAGGAATTTGTGTACCAATAATCTACCTTTTTCTCAGGCGGCTGTACCACCTCCTCCTCTTCCCCAAATTTCTTGCTCTCCTGAGAAACAGCAGAACGAGAACCCACACTAAAAATGTCACCATCCTCCTCATTATCATCCCCTCCAAACAGGTCTGCTGTCACCTTTGGCTTGGGTTTCTCCTGTACAGCTAAACACAAAATAGGATTTTTACTAAAAGCGCCTACTATTTTGGACAAGTGGCAGTCCTGTGACAGGGCTTCAGTGACTCAGGCCAGCTCACCAGACGATTTTTTAACTGCCTTCCCAGTGAAAAAGTCATCATCATCATTGTCATCAAAAAGACCAGATCCTAGTGAGGTCTGTTCTCGAGCTGCCTGCATTTTGGATTTGACTGGACGGTCATTCACTTTGCTCTCTAGTGAGTCTGAACCATTTGGTGAACCGAACAGATTGTTTCCTAGCAAAAGAACACAAATATCTCTCATTCAAAGGTTAAAATTATTGACGATTTATTGCCTAAGATTAAGAAATTGATTTACCTGGGAAAATGGAAACTGCACCTGTGGGTATTTTCTTAGCACTGAGGATCTCTTTAAAAAAAAAAAAAGGAAAAGTACAGGTTTACATATTGTTATTATTATTAGTTACACCTCTTCCAAAAGAGATCAGCAAGTTCGGGTTGCTTTCGGGTTGGTACCTGTTTTTTTGACGTCTGTTCGCTCCTTCTGCATTTTGGGTGCCTCAGAAAAGAGATACCCCTGCAGAAATATAATAAAAAAAAAAAAAAAAAAAAAAAGAAAAAAAAAAAAAAAAAAAAAAAAAAAAAAAAAAAAAAAAGCATTTTAAAATGTCAGCCATTATATCATATGGCTACTGCCGTCGGTTTTATTTTCGAATTAGAATTTCTTTTCACAAATCCTTTTCAAATATTTCATCAATAATAAGAAGCACTTACCTCACCATCATCATCAAATAGGCCTTTCCCTCCACTAAATAGGCCACCCTTTTCTCCAAATGGAGAATATTCATCATCCTCCATTTCTGGAGGCTTGAACATCTCATCATCTTCCACTGCAACAAAATCGTTTATAAAAACAAAAACAAAAAAAAAGGGTTTATCATGTGATTTGCTCAAGCTACAATAAACAATGCAAGGCATGTGGTCTAAAGATTCCTTGGGAATTTAAAGGAAATCTAAATGAACAAGATATCGATAAGCTCAATCAAAAGAACGGTTGGATGTTATGAGAAAAACATTGTCTGTTCATATGAACAATAATCTTTCAGTGTGAAGTATTATAAAGGTATTAAGCAAACAGTAAGATGTTTAGAGGGAACCTCTACTACAGTGTGAGCATAGTTCCATGTACCCTGTGCCTCTGGTAGTTTCTTTCCTTGTTTTTTCCTCTTGGTGACAGATGTGCCTGATGACAATGCTTAAAAAGAATTACAAACATGCAAACGTAAAGCAAAAGTAAATAAAAAATGTGGAGAAAAAAAAGTGCTAAAATGTTTTATACATGTTTAGATTATACACACATCTCTCTCTCTCTCTCTCTCTCTCTCTCTCTCTGTCTGTCTGTCTGTCTGTCTGTCTGTCTGTCTGTCTGTCTGTCTGTCTGTCTGTCTGTCTGTCTGTCTGTCTGTCTGTCTGTCCACACACACCTCTCTATATGTATAAACCACACACTTACATGTGCAATCTGCCTCTGGCTTTTTTGTCGTATCTTTAATTCTTGCAGCCAGCTGGTGAGCAAAAGATGTTGGATCCACATCGTCCTGAAATACAAGCAGAAACATAAAATCAGCCTGACATTTGCTGAGAAAGCCATTTCTAACGGCAATCCTTGTTACGTTCATTTTTATGGATGTATAATAAACCACTTCCTTGAGCTGAAGTTAAATCAAAAGTTAGTGACAAAAATAAAAATCACTAAATACACACTAATAGCATATCCATCACATTTAGATGAGATGGTTAAAAAAAAAAATTAGGAAAAAAAAAAAAAAAGTTTTTTTATTTAATATATACCAGTATCATTTATTGATACATGTATAGACAAATGAAAACTTTACCCTTTTGGCTTCATCTTCATCTTCATCTTTGTCAGATTCTCCAAATAAGTCAGAATCTTCATCATCTTCATCAGAACTGACCAACTTCTATAATATATATATATATATAAAAAAACTCAGATACAGTATACATACAGTACACATCTACAGCATGTTAATTATATTGCCCCGTATACACATTTTCCCAGTTTGCAAAAACTCATAATACAGAGCTGAAAACAATGAAGTGTTTACATAAATACTGGTGTTCTTACTTTCTTTAAGCTTCCTTGGCTTTCTTCTGCTTGGTCAGAGTCCTCATCTAAATGCTGCTGAGATTAAAGAGTTTTATTTATACTTGCCAGATTTTTGTTGAAAGGGAACCAAAAATAAATAATTAAATGATTAAATGAATAAATAAATAAGGGGGGGGGGGGGGTAGAAAAATATGATACAATAAATTTAGTCAAATTACATTCAGCTACAGAAGAATAGATGAAAGGTATGGCTGCTGTTGCCACTGTCTTCCTTACAAGCAATCTAAATTTAAACCCAGAATATTTTTGACACTAGCTATTGCTAAAAGCATTATGTGTGTATAAATAATAAATACGGGATGTAGAACAACCAGTTTTACCTTCTCCTGATCTTTATCAGCCTCACTCTCAATGAAACTCTCTCTATCGCTGTCAATGGACATTTCTACAAGAAAGACAGCGAACAAAACAAATCAGTTAGTTAAATAAGAGATCAACATGTTCAATTACTTCAGAGAATGAAATAAAGTAAGGCATTATGAGTACGCCACCATCGCTGGATAGATCTCCCAGACCCACATCGTCTTGTTCCATAAAAGCCTGAGATCCAATCAAGTACGGTAGCGGCCTGTCTACATATAAATCCTGTTCAAAGAGTTGAAAATGCATATTAAAAACCACCTCAGCAAATCTACAGTGCACTTCATCTTAGAGAAAACGGTATACTTGCAAAAGGGCTACAAATAACTAAAAACTGATGCCAATTGATCCAAATTCGTATTACGAAAGAGAGTTGAATTATGTTATGAAACAAGCATGCTGTGGTAAACTAGGTCTTCTCTTTTAGAATCAGGCCTTTAGATTGTTTATCTAAATCTACACACCCCTGTTAAAACTGCTGGATTTTCTAATTCAGGATTAATCAGGTAACATATTGTCACACGTTTATTGTGATATTGCAATGAACAAAACAGTAAAAAAAATGTCTGACAATATACTTTGGTCTCATTATAAAAATCATAAAAATCATAAAAATAAAAATAAAGACCTGCACAAGCATTTTAACAGGAGTGTGTAAAGGTGTTCTTGGTCAAATAATGCGATCTTCGGATATCATTAACTGAACGATCTAGCCTACATTTCAAGTATTTCAAAAAAACCTGAAACATAAGTGTTATACAGTGTGGCTGTCTGAATCAATTAGCTTTAAAATAGTTGATCTATGTTTGGCCCATTTGGGTTTAGAATTTTCCTAGTATGCAAAATATATAAGGTATTTGTAATTTGTATTTGTAATATATATATATATATATATATATATATATATATATATATATATATATATATATATATATATATATATATATATATATATATATATATTAGTATGTCAGGCCATTAGGTCAGCATCCTGCTAGTTTCGATTCCAAATAGATTTGAGTAAAAATCGATACCAGGCATTAAAAGGTGACTCCACAATTCGTTGTCGACTAAAATGCAGAGTCAATACAAAACTAAAAATTGACGAACACGTGACAAGCAAATTGAATTTAGCTCTAAAGTGTTTCAGTTAGCATTACAGCCAGTCGATCTTTATTAAGCCATTATTTAGAATCTGTCTGGCTGGAAATGAAAGGAACTGGGCTACAAATGCAAATGAGACATATAGTTGACCTGTTCAGCCTAACAAGAGTTCTGTCGTTGTATTAAATTGTTGTTATTTTCGAAAAATGATCCATCTAATCAAACAAAAAAAACAAACAAAAAAAAAAAAAACAGTAGTGGTAGACCTAATCTTTACTGAACCTGAGAACTCTCACCTTAGGTTCTAGAATGGGTTCCACTCTGTCAGCTGCCTCCTCATCCTCTGAGTCCGAGTTCCCTACTTTAACATCCAATTGTTCAAAGGCTGATTCTAGGACCTTCAGACCATAATTCATTGCCTCCTGGACTTTAGGAATCAGCTCCGCTTCTTTCTGTTCTCGTGTTCTTTCCTTTTTAAAGGACAAAAACACAGAGTGAACGAATGATACTGATCTGAAACAACCTGTTATTTTTATTTGTGCTTTTAATCAACATGCCGTTTAATCCTCCCACTGAGAAAGATGATGTTACCAGGCCGAGTCACAACAACAGTCAAAAGTGGAAGTAGAAGCTTAATGGTTTAGGGTTGTTTCCGTACGCTGTACGGCGTACAGGGAAGGTTGAAGACTTATTCCAGGTGAAATTAATACTGAACCAACATGGCTACCCTTCCATACTTCAACCCCATGCCATTCCATTCAGACTGCAGCTAATTGGAACTAACTTCACCGAACAAGTCAATGACCCGAAGCATATGCTAAGTTCTGCAGGTTTTATTTAGAGAGCAAAATAAAGTTTAACATCATTTATATATTTGTTGGTTAAATGACCAAGTTTGCTGCATATAAACAAGAGGAACATGCATGGGTCTCTCAAAAACTAGTCTAGAAATTTCTAAACAAGCACCGTCTACGTATATTAAAGTTTAAATAAGACTTTTTATTAGGTATGCCATTTAAAAAAAAAAAATCTGCAAATTCAGAACTATTAGTATTGGCCAATATATAATAAAACTACTGACATCCTCTTAGTAACTGAGCCCAAAGATTCCTCAAGATTCTATTGCAAGTTATTTCCTCCAACAGCAGCATATTGTGACAGACCCATGTTGTGTCACTTAACACCAACCATGTACAGCGCAGTAAAAAACAAGAGAGAGACAGGAAAAACCCAAAGTCAAATCTGATCAGACATTAGTACAGGCCAGTAACAACAGCTTTTTATGATTTAATAAAGATTGTTCAATTTATATTCATGTTTACTGTCAAATGCACAGAATAAACCGCAACCAAAGACAGTAACGAAAAAAAAAAAAATACTGACATAATGACCCTTTAAAAACTGAGATTTCTCACCATCATAGTTTATAGACGAGAAGTGTACAGACCTGTTCAGGGCGTCTCTCCTGAGCATCTGTTTTTGGGACTGGCTCCTCAACTTCTTCATCATAAACCCTCTAAATGATTAATACAAATTACATTTAACATAAAAGCGGGTTGCCCAAGCACAATGTCTAACTCAAAATAAATAATTTTTCAGACATACATTTTCGATAAATTGTATGTTGGAAAGCATTAGAAAGTCATTAAAGACGGTGTGAAGGCAGCTATCAGTTGCTTTGGTGTCCCGAATAAGGCCGTCCAGCTGTTTTTCGATCTCATGAGTCTTAGACAACATCCACTGAGAGAAGTCCTGCATGTAGAGAAAAAGCTGTGGAGGTACAAAAGATATCAGAGTGATAATCATGCATCGTGAAAAGTGGATTCACACTTCAAATATTTGAGACATAAATACCCCAGAATCTGCAGCCAAAGACCAATTTGCGCTGTTTTTCCGCATCTCTTCCAACGTCCAGGGTCTTTCCCACACCTGCTCCGCCTCACCATTGCAGTGGCTGGGGCCGTTCTCCATTGGATTCGCCATAGTGGTTACCTGTTACCACAAAACTGCTTATGTTACAAGGACACCATGCTTAATATAAACTAAAACAACTAATGATCTCTGAGCAGGTTCATTTTACATTTCAAGTCCAAAGAAAAGCATCTATACCTACCAAATAGAGTTGTAATGTTGTCATAGTTAGTAATGATGTAAAACAGTTTTGTTTTTTTAAACAGCTAAAACTTGAGTAATTTAAAATATCCCCAGGGTACCCCTGCCCTAATCCATAAGGCATATAAACTACATGGCCAACCATATGTGGACACCTGACCATGACATATATATCTAGTTTTGTCTTTAAAATGCAGACACAAATCTCAATGTACACAACTGTATAAAATAACCTTATATACTGCAGCATCAAGTGCACCTTCACTGGAAGTACGAGTCCAAAACTTGCTCCTGCATAACAATGTGCACAAAGCTCCATGAAGACATTCCATATTTGCCAATGTTGGAAAAGAAGAGATCAATTGTAAATGGCCTGAGAAGAGTCCTGACCGCAACCCCCACTGAACACTATTAAGATGAACTATGTTGACGACATGCCCAGGCCTCCACAGCCAACATCAGGATCTGACCTCACATGTGCGCTTGTGGCTGGATGAACAAAATCCCCAGGACCAAGCTCTAAAATCAAATGACAATCCTTCTCAGAAGACTGGAGTCTATTATAAAAGTAAAGAGGGGCTAAATCTTTCTAAATTACTTTTATAAGAAGCACATATAGGCTGTCAGTGTCCACAAAAAGACATTATGTGAAGGGCCCAGTCATTTCTATCACCTCAACTTAATCCCCCCCTCCAGTTCAGAGCACTCCACCAACCAAGCAGTCAATATAAACACTAAGCTTTGCCCATGGAAATATTAGATTATGCTGATTACAAAGCTAAGATCCAATAGCTAACTCGAGTGGAAGTGGACATGGTCAGAGTGCCCGACAGACTCATCAACCCAGATTCAAAGCATGCATATAAATAAGATTATAAAGTGCATTCTTGCTTTCTGTATATTAGATACATGTTTTTGGGAATAATTCAAGATGTCAGAGACACACACAAGCATTTAATCAATCACAGGGATCCCCAAACTATGACCCGACCACACATATGGAACGACGTGGAGAGACATATTTTGACAATTTAATTTTAAATATCTGTTTTACTCATGTCATATCTGTATTTAAGTAGCTGAATTTCTAACTGAAATTGATATTAACGTAGCATAATTATTTGTTAAATTCACCCACCAACCAACAGAATGGTACATTCGACATAACGTTCCATCGTGATCGAGCAGGTGATACTGCACGCAAACCAGCGGGAAAATTCAAAGAGACAAAAAAGTAGATGAGTGAGTTTCTTTCGTTCGATGCAAAGAAATGACTGTATCATGTGTCAGGAAACAGTGTCTGTGTTCAAAGAAGAGCCGACTATAAAACTGTCCACGGAGACAAGTAAGCAAGATTGCAAGGCCAAATGAGAGCAGACACAGTGTCAAAGCTAAAAAGTGGACTGTCAGCTCAGCAGAATACATTTCTATGCCAAACTCAGTTGAACCAGTCATCTGTTCGAGCGAGCTTTTCGGTGGCTAAACCTATTGCAAACTGCCGTTGAATATGAAAAGATATTGATTAAGATAGCAATAATGCTCTTTTAATAGGCTATATATCTCTTAAAAAGTTATGCTCAATTACACGGTGCATAACAAAATAATAAACCAATCCAGCATTAGGAGGCATAATGGCTGATGCCAACAGACTCAACAAGCTTATTAGGAAAACAGGCTTTGTCATAGGAATGAAGCTGGAGTCTCTGGTTGAGGTATCTCAGAGGAGAATGCTGAGGAAACCTCTCAGTATCCTTGACAACCCGTCACACCCCCTACACACGACAATGTCCTACACATGCACTTTCAGCTGTAGACTGAGACCAACAAAGACAAACACAGAACGCCACAGAAGATCTTTCCTACCAGTGGTCATCAAACTCTATAACTACTTCTCTTTCAGTAGAGAGCAGAGCTGACAATCAACACTGACCGTATCGTCAACATATCACAATACTACAATGTATGTTAATAGCATGTGCAATATTGTACCATCTTACCATGTGCAATATGTTCATAATTGCCTAACACCTTTGTTTTTTCTAATAGATTTGTAAATATAGAAAATGTCATTTATTTTTTTTAATTATATTTCATTTAGATGTATTTCTCTTTCTTGTACTTGTAGAAGACTCTTACAGAAAATTTCCCTTCAAGATTAATAAAGATCTATCTTATATTATCATAAATGCATTTAAAATCATACTACAATAATACTGGTAGTCACTCTGACCCATGTGATGTTGTGATGATGCCCTGGTCTATTACTTGTGAGCTTCTGCAGAGGTATGTTGAGGAGGGTTCAGAACAAATCTACATGAAGTTCCTGAGCATCTCAAGAACTACTAGAATGGATTTGTAATATCACCAGTCTACTACAATGTCTTGCATGAACAGTTCTGCATCACTGAACTCTAACACCTTAGCATGATGCAATTATAATGAATGGACATGTCACCCAGATATCCCTCTCGTTAGGGATAAAAGTATAGGCAATAACATATACATTCATATTTTATAACATATTTATTCCTATAAAACTGGTTTAGGATAACGGCTATGGTTAAAACCGCTATACAAATCAAACTGAACTAAATTGAGTAGTTAGCAAGCTCGGCTAACACGTTAGCTAAATGGTGTAACGTAGCTTCTATAGCGTTTTATAAAACTACAACAAAACAACAACATTATTTTGAACCTGTGTGACTCCAACCAGACCTGAAACTCGTACCTTTAGGACTTCTAATGTTTTATATTCTGCTACATCTCACTAGCTAAGCTGCAGCATGTTCTCCGTGGGCGCGATGCTAAGCCCAGCTTCCGCACACTAACACACACTCTGTATTTCACACGAAGCTGCAGTGTAACACAGCAGGCAAAGATCTGTACCTCAGAGGAGTTTAGTGCAGACAGATGACGTTTTTCATAGAAAAAGCAAAAACAAAATCACGAGATCAGCCTTGGTGAAAAGGTGGCTGTTGATGATCTGCTTCCTCATTAGAATTCCTCCAGTTCGACCATGTCCAGGCTTCAATCAGCTGACTCTATAGTCACCTGATCCTACCCATGCAGGAGATGCGTTTTTTCTTCCTTACCCGTTTTCTGACTGACACACACAAACTTCCGCGTTCAACAAGATCCTCAACGAGACGTTTCTGTCATCCGGCGCTTTGATTTGTCCGATATCAGATCACTCCCGTGGATTTAGCGCGTCACAGAGATCTACTAACCAATCCCCATGTGACAGGGGCGGGGTTTGTCAGAATACGGGTTGAAAAGAATTGAAAAGGTAATAGATGAAGAAAGTCAAGTCAAGAAGCGTTTGTCATTCCAACCATATATAGCTGACGCGGTACACAGTGAAATTAGACAACGTTTCTCCTAGGTGCTACATAAAACTGAATAGAGCTACATACAGAACACAAAACTAATGGCTAAAGTAAGTTGTACTAGCCACATAAAGTGCATCGTGTGCAACCTCCTGCATACAGTGCAACACAAAATACAGTGCAGCCAGATAATACAAAACAGTACAGGACAGATACACAATATTCACAAAATTGCTTCGAGCAGTATACCTTCAGTATAATATGTTATACAGTGCAATGTGCAAAAAAAGACAACTGTGTAGAATTGAAGAGTCTACTTGTAAACATATAGACCATTTCAAGGAAGTAAACAATAACAAACGCGTTGCGGTGATCGTGCGCATGTCAAGTCCAAAAGTATTTCTGGTGGCGCTATTTTTAAAGCACGGACTTGTCAAAACTAAATGACTAACACATACTTTTTAAGTTTAGCTAATCAGACGTTGAGGCACCAACTTTTCACTCAGAACATTAAACGCTTACCTGAAGTACTGTATCCAGACGTGTATTATTGTCTGGTTGAGACCAAACATGTCTACCCGAGAGAAGTGATTAAGACCTAACCTAGTCTGAATTCCTACAATTACTTCCTTAGAGAAAAAGTCAGAAATGCACTATATTGCCAAAAGTATTCGCTTATCTGCCTTCACATGAAAATGAACTTGGGCACCATCCGATTCTTAATCCATGGGGTTTAATACAATGTTGCCCCCCCCCCCCCCCCCCCTTTGCAGTTACAACAGCTCCTACATCTTCTGGGAAGGCTTTCCACAAGGTTTAGGAGTGTGTTAATGGGAATTTTTGACCATTCTTCCAGAAGCACATTTGTGAGGTCAGGCACTGATGTTGGACGAGAAGGCCTGGATCGCAGTCTCTGCTCTAATTCATCCCAAAGGTGTTCTTTCGGGTTTGAGGTCAGGACTCTGTGCAGCCCAGTCAAGTTCTTCTACACCAAACTAACTTATTCATGTCTTTATAGACCTTGTTTTGTGCACTGGTGCACAGTCATGTTGGAACAGGTATGGGCCGTCCCCTAACTGTTCCCACAAAGTTGGGAGCATGAAAACCAAAATCTCTTGGTAAACTGACGCATTAACAGTTTATTTTACTGGAACTAAAGGGGCCAAGCCCAACTCCTGAAAAATAACCCCACATCATAATCCCCGCCTCCACCAAACTTTACACTTGGCACAATGCAGTCAGACAAGTGCCGTTCTCCTGGCAACCGCCAAACCCAGACTCATCTATTGGATTACCAGACAGAAAAACGTTATTCGTCACTCCAGAGAACATGTCTTCCCTGCTCTAGAGTCTGGTGGCTACGTGCTTTACACCTCTGCATCCAATGCTTTGCATTGCACTTGGTGATGTAAGGCTTGGATGCAGCTGCTCAACCGTGGAAACCCATTCCATGAAGCTCTCTACGCACTGTCCAACTAAACTGCTAAAAGAAGTGTTACATACAGCTGGTGAGCCTCTTCTGAATATTATAAACTCCTGACTATCTTTAGGTCAGTTGGCTTGTATAACTGAGTGTGTCAAAGAATTAAAAGATTGGATAACTCAACTTTCTATTATTAAATTTTGATAAGACAGAGATTTTTCTCATCTGCCCAAAAAACAGTACACAGAAGCTCCATCATTTCAACCTGCATTTAGAAGGATGTATTATAACTACTAGTTTCACACTTAAAGACCTGGGAGTTATTTTAGACAGCAACTTGTCTTTTGAAAATCATATCAACCAAATTACAAAAACAGCCTTGTTCCACCATAAAAATATTGCTAAGCTAACAAACATGTTATCTATATCTGATGCAGAGAAGCTCATCCAATGCTTTCATGACCACCAGACCACCAGAGTTCTCATAAGGTCAAGAAAATATCATCTTATCCTGTTAGTGTTAATATGGTTCTAACACTGGTTTACACACATTCCTTTGCCTGTTCAGTGTCTATAGAAGAATATTTACGATGTTAGTACGCAAAGTAAACAGGAAGTCTTTATCCTGGCTCACACATCTCCGGCTAGTATGTCTTCTTATCCAAACAGGAAACAGTTTTAGATCAGGCTTACCTTCCAATGTGTATACAGTGGGGCAAAAAAGTATTTAGTCAGCCACCAATTGTGCAAGTTCTCCCACTTAAAAAGATGAGAGAGGCCTGTAATTTTCATCATAGGTACACTTCATCTATGACAGACAGAATAAGAGAAATCACATTGTCTGATTTTTAAAGAATTTATTTGCTAATTATGGTGGAAAATAAGTATTTGGTCAATAACAAAAGTTCATCCCAATACTTTGTTATTTACCCTTTGTAGGCAATGAGATCAATCAAGGCTTTTACACACTGTTGCACTGTTGCTGGTAGTTAAGCCCATTCCTCCATGCAGATCTCCTCTAGAGCAGTGATGTTTTGGGGCTGTCGCTGCTACCGCTCTGTGATTTTCCGTGGCCTAACACTTTGTGGCTGAGTTGTTGTCGTTCCTTATCGCTTCCACTTAGTTATAATACCACTTACAGTTGGCTGTGGAATATTTAGTAGCGAGAAAATCTTATATATATATATATATATATATATATATATATATATATATATATATATATATATATATATATATATATATATATAGAGAGAGAGAGAGAGAGAGAGAGAGAGAGAGAGAGAGAGAGAGAAAGTGAGAAAGTGGTGGATGAAGTACACAAAGCAATGGTAACAGGCGAGGTTATTAGTCCGCATTGCACTTGCATGACTGGGTAAGTCTGTATGTCTATGCTAATAATAAACTCAATTATAGGAAGTGAAATTTAAGGTTTTAAAAGATGTACTACCACTTTAAATAAGATCTGGAAATAATACCCTGAGAACAGTGATTTGGAATCGCTGGAAAGACCAGTCTACGATGGAGTTGTAAAAGTGTAGAGATAGAAAGAGAGAGATAAAATGCAGTGTTTAATCCACTGTGGATAATGTACGAGTTTCACCTCCCGATGTTTAATAAACTAAGTGTTGTGATCTCCCTATCTCCTTGTTGGTGTCCGAATTGCACTTGATGTCAGAAAAAGCCACGAATTCACACAGGCTAAGAACAGCGAAACTAGCATATAACACCAGACTTTACATAATAGAAGAATAGAAGAAGGTGTAATAGAATGCTGGCTAACGTGTCTTTTTTAATATGAGTTATATTAAATTCTAATTCATGATGTGTTGTTGATTTGAGATAATATTAGATATCAAACAGTTGCTAGTCAATATCCAATCTTGTCTGCTGTAATCCAAGTGTCACGTTTTGTTTTTCGGAAATCTAACCACTTTAATTTCCCACAGCAAGTTCATTCCTGGTCTGAGAGAGCATAAACAACATGCTCCTAGTTTTAATTTTGACATGTTTAATCAAGAATAAGAAAAAGAATAATGTTTTTAATGTGCATGTTAGCTAACCAGAAATGTCCAAGGACCAAAGACGTAAATTCCTTACAGAAACAGATGGCCATTGAAGTGCTCTATACACAAGATGTTGTGGAAAACAGCAACACATGTAGTGCTATAGACATGGATGTGTATGAATTGGATTTAGTAGTTGAGTGTGGTTAAATGTGAGTTTGTAACAGTTCTGTAACCTTTAGCAGAAAGACATAAGGAGTAGTAAAAAATGTGGATTAATTAGTAAAATATTTATTTGTGGCTGTTCTTTTGACTTTTGGTACTAATATGTTCATATGGGATGATGAGTTGAAGAAGGAGTAGTTTGTTCCAGTGCTGTCTGTAACATTTTGTGGCTTTGGGTGAAGATGTAATAATCAGGTGATTGTTAAAGCATAAATATAACATTATGAAAAAATATCACAGGAACAACTTTTGATTCAAATACAGCAGGGAAAATAATTATTTGACACATCAGCATTTTTTATCAGTAAGGGGATTTCTAAGTGGGCTATTGACACAAAATTTCCACAAGATGTAGACATCAAGCCAAATATTGAATTCATACAAAGAAATCAGAACATTTAAGTATACAAGTTGAGTCATAATAAATAAAGTAAAATGACACAGGGAATAAGTATTGAACAGACATTATTTAATACTTTGTAGAAAAGCCTTTGTTGGTGATTACAGCTTCTAGACGCCTCTTGTATGGAGAGACCAGTCGTCTGCATTGCTCAGGAGTGATTCTGGCCCATTCTTCCACACAAATGGTCTTTAAATCTTGAAGGTTCCTTGGTTCCTTATATGAACTTTGATCTTCAGTTCTCTACATAGATTTTCTATGGGATTTAGGTCAGGTGATTGACTGGGCCATTCAAGCAACTTGATTTTCTTTCTTTGAAACCACTTCATTGTTTCCTTGGCCTTGTGTTTGGGATCATTGTCTTGCTGAAATGTCCACCCTCTTTCATTTTCAGCTTTCTGCTAGATGGCAGCAGATTTATATCCAGAATGTCCCGGTACATTTCTTCATTCATCGTGCCTTGAATAATATGAAGCCAGTACCCCTTGCTGAAAAGCAGCCCCAAACCATGATGCTTCCACTCCCAAACTTAACTGTTGGTATGGTGTTCTTGGGGGGGTGGGCAGTGCTATTTTTTCCTCCAAACTTGGTGTGTAGAATGACTGCCAAAAAGTTCAATTTTGCTTTCATCTGACCATACTATAGTCTCCCAATAATCCACAGGCTTCTCCAAATGCTCTTTCGCAAACTTTAACCGAGCCTCAACATGCATTTTGTTCAGCAATGGAGTCTTGCATGGTGAGCGTGCATGGATGCCATGGCGGTTCAGTGCATTGCTTATAGTTTTCTTTGAAACAACAGTACCTGCTGATGCATGGTCTTCCTGAAGTTGCCCGAGTGGTTCTTGGCTCTTGGCGAACTCTCCTGAATATTCTTTGGACTCCTCGGACAGGGATCTTACGTGGAGCACCTGATCGTGGCCGGTTTATTTCCGGATTATGGCCCCCACAGTGCTCACAGGAACATTCAGCATTGGGAAATGCACCTATAACCATTCCCATTAACATGCTTTTCAACGATAAGATTACGGAGATCTTGAGAGAGTTCTTTGCTTTTACACATCATGAAGTCCTGTGTGCCTCCTGGGTAATGAGAAGCCTTTATGGGCCATCAATTAGGACTAAAGCAGCTGATATCAATTAGTACTGATAGGGGGGAGGGTTTCTCTCTCAATACTGACAGATTTCAGGTGATCTCCTGGCTTTCTATGCCATTTTGCACCTTGTTATTTTCATGTGTTCAATACTTATTCCCTGTGTCATTTCACTTTATTTATTATGACTCATCTTGTATACTTGAATGTTCTGATTTCTTTGTATGAATTTAATATTTGGCTTGATGGCTACATTTTGTGGAAATTTTGTGTCAATAGCCCACTTAGAAATCCCCTTACTGATAAAAATGCTGATGTGTCAAATACTTATTTTCCCCGCTGTATATCATATATAACCATTGTCTTTAAAGACAAGTTTGTTTGTTTTTTTTGTTTTTTTGCAATGTCTTTTCAGTACAAGGTATGTGACTTTTAATAGTCATTAACAATGCTGACCTGGATGCTGGGTAGCTCAAAACTTAAATAAATACATGCATACAGAGTTGGCAATAGTACACACATCCTTCACTTTGTCACGGAATACCAGGCATTAGAAACCAGGAGTAAAGCAAAGTGAATTTTTTTTTTTTTTATCTTGACAGAGTAAACAAAGAAGAGAAGGGAGTGCTGGAAATAACGAACTTAGCTGAAGCCAGGTTCTCGAGAAGGGTATTGGTATCCCAAAGGTATTTGAGGTTTTTTGATCAGTGATAATGGTTTGATGGCCAGAAGTTCTCAATTCCTGATATCATAGTCTACGCAGGCGACAGTTTCCTGGAGAAGAAGGCGCATGGTTGTAGACATTTGTACCCTTGATGGACTGATGACGTACCCTAGGAACTGTACACATCATTGGTGGAACTCACACTTCTAAGTTATAATTGAGTTAGTTTAAAGAAATGTGTGCTGTTTATTGTTGATTGGACATAATTTTGCAGGAGGAGTAGCAAAACATCGAAGGTGGTTGATGTTTTGAAGGTTGAATTCCCGATGTCCACTTCAGCATACTATGGGGAATTACAAAAAAAGCACCTGTTTTTTAAACGATACAAGGAAATAAAATTAAACTGTTACAGTTCTTGTCTACAAGGTGGTGCAATCAAGAAACTTCTTGGGCATCTTGAGGGCTACTTTATTTTGGTTTTACTCTGTTTAAGTTAGACAGTAAGGAAGGTACTTGGTCTAACATCTGAAAAGCTCAGGAAAGCATAAGGAGAAGGTGGTTGGCAAAACAGAATTTGGATCGACAGAGAGATAAGAAAAGTAAACAGGAATACATGGAGATGCAGAAGCAGGTAAAGAGGGATGTGGAAAAAGCTAAGGAAAAGGCATGTGAGGAGCTGCATATGAAGTTGGACACTAAGGAAGGAGAAAAGGATTTATACCGATTGGCCAGGCAGAGGGACCAAGCTGAAAATGATGTGCTGCAAGTTAGAGCAATAAAGGGTGGAGATGGAAATGTGTTGACTAGTGAGGAGAGTGTGTTGAGAAGGTGAAGGGAGTATTTTGAGCAGCTGATGAACGAGGACAATGAGAGAGAGAGAGAAGGTTGGATGAGCTGGAGATGGTGAAGCAGGAAGTGGATTAGATTGGTAAGGTGGAAGTGAGAGCAGCGATTAAGAGGATGAAGAGTGGAAAGTCAGTTGGACCAGATGACATACTAGCAAAAGCATGGAGATGTTTAGGAGAGATGGTGAGGAGTTTTTAAACAGATTGTTCAACAAGATTTTGGAAGGTGAGAGGATGCCTGAGGAATGGAGAAGGAGTGCGCTGGTACCGATCTTTAAGAATAATTGAGATGTGCAGACCTGCAGTAACTACAGGGGAATTAAGTTGATCAGGGCAGTGGAGGGGTGCAGTTGCAGGGAGAAGAGGTGGAGAAGGTGGAGGCGTTCAGGTACCTGGGGTCAACAGTGCAAAGTAATGGAGAGTGTGTTAGAGAAGTGAAGAAAAGAGTGCAGGCAGGGTGGAGTGAGTGGAGAAGAGTGACAGGAGTGATTTGTGATAGAAGAGTATCTGCAAGAGTGAAAGGGAAAGTTTATAGGACTGTGGTGAAACCTGTGATGTTGTATGGTTTAGAGACAGTGGCATTGACCAACAGACAGGAGGTGGAGCTGGAGGTTGCAGAGCTGAAAATGTTTTTCATTGAAAGTGACGAGGATGGACAGGATTAAAAACAAGTTTATTAGAGGGACAGTGCAGGTAGGATGTTTATGAGACAAGGTGAGGGAGGCAAGATTGAGATGGTTTGTACATGTTCAGAGGAGGGACATGGGGTATATCAGTAGGAGAATGCTGAGGATGGAGCTGCCAGGAAGGAGGAAAAGAGGAAGGCCAAGGAGGAGGTTTATGGATTTTATGAGGGAAGACATTTAGGTAGTTGGTTTGAAAGAGGCAGATGTAGAGGACAGGGAGTATGGAGATGGATGAGCCGCTGTGGCGACCCCTAATGGAAGCAGCCGAGAGAAGAAGAAGAAGATGGTGTCATCGCATGGTCTCATCGCAACCCATGGAATTCTTTTACTTTTTACATTTTTGTTTTGGGACACATTTCAAAAGTTCTAAAGGTAAACATACTTCCAAATTAGACCCAATCTTGTACCCAGTGGTGGGTGTTAGAACCTTTTCAAAACATGGGCCAAATCAGTGTGCCAAATTTGATCAATCTTTTAACCCGATAAAGAAAAAGACTAAAAAGAAATACCTTTGGTGCTTGGTCCTCTAATAATAACTTGATTTATTATTGAATGTGTGTGATGGGGAAGTTGTTGTACAGCATTTAATGTTGTATACACGCAGCTTCAGGTTTCCTGGTTTGAACCAGAGATCAGATTAGTGAGTTTCACATCTCCTAAAACATTTCAGCATCATTGACTGATTTTATTTGCCTAATGACTCAGCATGACACATATGAGTGTAGGTGTGCTCTCTGCATTCAACATGGGCTTGGCCCAAAGAAGGCAGTTACTGAAAGGAATCAATGAACAACTGTTTATGTGGTTAATGTATAATGTAATGAAGCACCAGTAGGCTGATGAATTACTTATTTAGTAAGTCTTTAAATTTTTTTACATTATTAAGTAAGTAGTACATTTCTGTCATGGCTATAGAATGGCTAATTAATAATCAACCATATGCTGCATACTATTAAAAATGCAGTCCACCCTTCATCCCATATTTGTTTTATCATATCAATTAACAAGCTGCAAAATGTGAAATATGTCCGAGACTATTTAAGGAGGATTTTACTGCATGGTCTACCAAGAAAAGTTTAACAACTGATAATTTTTTTATAATTCACAGAAAATGTCTGTAGAAACATATTCAGGGTTGGGCAAAGATACATCAAAATACATTTTGATCTCCCAGATGAAGGTTAGTTTTAAAGAACCTGTTTTATTTTTAACAGTTTGTGAATGACTCATAAATGTATCCTTATTTAGTAACTTGGTATTTGGTAAAGTAGGACCTACTTTGCATCAGCAACACTAACTCAATGACAAACAAGTCATTCATAAGAAGACAGCTGATGGCACCTGTATTCATAGCAAATAGTAACTAACTAATTATTTGATTGTTAATTATAAATATAATACAAATGTTTCAGGCAGTCTTTCACGCAATGGTATGCAAAACCATGATCTTACTAAACAGCTACTTCAATTAGGGTACAATATTCAGCAATCAAATATTTATTTATCAAACACTGGACACCTGCACATTGACTATCTTCTTTCATGTGGATACATTTTCTGTTAATCTCAAGTCTGGGCAAAATACTGAGTAGTCACGAACCAGATGCCGCATTATTATGATGTCATCATGTAGACTTCTTACAAAGTGTTTTACTACAAAAAAAAAATACAAAATGCAAAACACTAAAGTATTTTGATACAAAATATTAAGCCATTTTCATCAATATCCCGATCAAATACAAATGACTAAATCTTATTTTATATTTGAAATACATGTATCATAAATTCTGCCCATCCCTGAATATATTTATTAGGAAGTTAATTGCTTTATGTTTGATGAAAAACAAATTATAATTTTGCTTTAGGACAGCAATCTGCAGTTAAGTAGGTAATAAAAAATACTGTTTGGCTCTTTGAGTAACTACAAATGCAAAGAGGTCCATGTGTTTAATTCCGCTAAAATATTAAAACCAATATTCAGATGGTGTGGGCATATTAGGGTAAAAGAAAGCCTTTACTTAACTGTGTTATTGGGTTGTGAAACAATTTTGCGAACATTTTACTGTCTCCATTATCATTTCATCATTGTTTCTGTGCTAATTTACTTATTTTAGAAACATTGAATTATGTTTCCCACACAGGTTCATTTATCTTTTGTCTGTTGTATATAATAAAAAAAAATTATGGTTGCTTTTATTGTTGTTATTGTTGTTTAATAAAGTTCAACGATGTATTCATTATAGCTTATTATGCATTCATTATACTTAAAGGTTACATAAAAAAAATAGAGGTGGTTTTGTACCATTTTTTAGGATGTTGCCCTGAAGGGAAATAATGAAGAAAACAAAATCAGAGTAAACAAAAACGAAATTATTTAGAAGCCTTGAACAATTGGAAGAAAAAAAAGGAAAATGACTTGCATCATTATGGCAGTTATGCAACCAGGTTTAATTAAAAAAAAGAATGCTATTACATCATTTTGGATTAATGTGAAGATGGTGATTATAGGAAGTTTCAGATGTGAGAGTTTATCATCCTGTATAATTTATGCTAGTTTACTTCAGTAATGTGCTTTGCAAAGAGACAAGCAAAATTTGAAGCCAGTAAAAAGGGCCCAGTGTACAAAGAAAGCTTAATGAATACATGCTTTACCAAGGTTGCAGTATAAAACCTTAGGTAGCCTGCACAGAGCCCAGACCTCAACCCTAATGTAACCAATAAGATCATCTGTAACACCAAATGCACCAACACCATTGCATGATCTCATTAATGCTCAAAATGACCCATTAAGCACAAAGTCAGCTATACTAAAAAATTTAAGTCTTTCCAAAAAACTGAAGATTTGTGTAACAGGTATAAAGAAGAGAACTGTCCAAATCTGAAAAAGGATGTACAAAAAGCCTGTGTGGCAATGATGGTTTCAGTATGTGTTTCACCATATAATGTACTCAACCAGTGTGGACGGCCAAAAGCCACAAGAAATAAAGAAGTATATTTGAAGCTTTCACTTCCTAGATCATGTTTCTTTTTAAACTAGTGCCAGTAGATTTTCCCAGCCCTGAGAGCTTTCATACAAATTGCAGACAGCATCAGAGTTTATGTGAAATGAACAGCAAACCACCTTTCAAGTGAAATGATTTATTACAAGCTTTTATGACAAAAGTGCAACAAGTGTATAAGTAAAATAAATCTAGTAATCTATATTTAATCTGATAATGATAGCAAAGCAAGATGGAGAATTGTAGCTGTATTACACATGAAATGCAAAACCTTAACTCTACTACAGTATGCGCTCTCTTTATTCACTAGAATCTGTGGCAAAAACAAGCATATGACAAAAGAAATGAAAGTATGTAAACTCAGACCGCCACACTGTTTGGGATTCTGTCTGGAGACAGGTAGTAGTAGGGGAGTTTCTTCCCCTCATTGCGATTTTTGATTGTTTGGGTTAACTCTTTTAGCTTCTCCCGGAAGGTCTCCATGGCTGTCTTTACTGATTTTTCAATAAAATATTCATCAGGATACATTCCAAGGAACAACTAGAAAGAGAAGCTTCTATCAGTTTCAGGAAAACTGCATTCCATCAGTAAATGTGTAGAGGAAGCATGGTTTATTTGGAGATCTCACCTCATTCTCCTGGAACTGACTAAGAGCCCACACAGCTCCGAGATGCCAGCAGGAGCGACCACGATCAGGCAGGCTATTCACAATGTACTCTACATTCACCTGACCTTTCTTTGTAGGTGGGGGCTGCCGCATAGTGGGTGGGGCATTTGGGATCCATGAACACCAGTCATACTGAAATTGTAACATTTGGTTAAAATGTTTAATGTTGTTTATTCTTTTGTTTAAAACCAGTGTTTAGACATATTGTGTTTCATTACTATATTCATTTTTTATGCTCTTCAATACAGAGTGATGCTACCTGTCCAAAGTTGATGGCGGCATGATTTGCAGAAGCTGTGAAGATTATAATAGTCAGGTACTCCACCAGCTGTTCACGGTTCTGCAATGATTTCGGAAACTCTAAAAACAACAATAAATGCATTTTAACCAAATCTCCTCAGGAATCTTTTAAACACACACAGGCATGGAGCTCCATTCATTTCTTCTTCATTTCTTAGGATAATGGATTGTGTTTACATTGATGGAATTTAGCAGACGCCCTTATCCAAAGCCACCTATAGACTGAGCAGTTGAAGGTTAAGAGCCTTGGTCAAGGGACCAGAAGTGGCAGCTCAGTGGTGTAGGGATTTGAGCTCATGGCAGGGATTTTCAAATACAAATTATATTTGTCACATACACATTCGTACGACATGTTGTGGAATGGTTTTTACGACTGTCCAACATGTGAAAATGAAAAATAGAAATAGAATATAAGGATAAAAATAAAATAAATAAAATGAAATATGTATAAGGTATAAATATATATATAATAACTAAAAAGTATGAAAATAAGGTTAAGAATAATCCTACTGCTTAACCACTAAGCTACCAATTCTCTACTGGAGGAAGTTCTGACATAATGAAACTCAAGCAACAAATTTAGAAACTTCTTTCAAAAGATCTCTGATGTAATGAGAGGAATAGCTGACTAGATGAATAGATGGATTCAGTTGTGTGACTGTTACAGACATTATATAGGAGACTTATGAACTAATGACCTTCCAGTCAAAAAGCCAAGATTATGATAGTAATAATAAAGATTGTTCCTATGATAAAACATTTCAGAAAAATATTTTTGACATCACAACAGACATTTGTTTTTTGCATTACATATGTATACTTCTGTCACTATGACACTAAATGATTTCATTGCTTATTTGAATAAAACATGTCCAGATAAGTAAAATATCAAGTTCAGGGTTATAAGAAATGTGTATTTTTAAAGCAAAAATATTCAAGAGCATGGCAATGCAATATAGTGAAAAGCTTGTTCTAACCACAGTAGTCAAAATCTTGCATTCCAAAGCTGCAGACATCTTTGACGAATGCCTGTATCTCTTCATCCTCCAGTACCGTTGTGTCACTATCATAGTATATGTTGACCACGTCCTTCACAAAACTACCAAGTGCAACAAAACAAATGAATTTTAATTAAAAGTAAAACATTTATTAAAGTTTATTGGATATTCATATTCTGTAAATGTCCCTGATCACCTTTTGATGATCTCCCACACTCTGATGCCGTCATCTCTGTAGTGGTAATAGGGGAGTTCTTCCTTACTGTCCATGCCTCGAGCCTTTATGGACTCCGGAAAGCACAAGGACTTATAGGTGAACGTCTTCATGGCTTTCTGCACTAGCTCTACATGTCCACCACCACCTGTGCCATTAGCCTAAAGTATGTGTCCCCCCCCCCCACATAAACACAAACACACACACACACACACACACACACACACACACACACACACACACACACACACACACACATATTCAGTGTGGTTTCTAAAGAGACCACAGTTTCAGAGAAATGTACTTCAGGGTAAACATACCTTGTCGAAGAGTCCACACTCGCAAATAAGTTGCTCACGTGCTTTCGTATTGATGGCAATTGTGAAACGAATGTGTGGAACAAGCAACTGAAAATTGTACAACAGGTCTTACAAAATAGAATGAAAGAACTTTGAACAGTTTGTGTACTTTGATAAGGCTATTTCATGCTTGGCTGATATATGTTTTAGCTTTTGCCTGAATAATGCATAGTATAGAAAGTGTAAAAATAGCACACCTTATACACCGGATGAACCGCAGCTAACTGTCGGTAAATAGCAATGGCAAAAACCTCTGATATCAAATGGGTCCTCAGGAGGTGTGTCACCGTCTGGTGCACATGAAAGTCGGATGATCTCACCCAGATCTTCGCCAGCAGCCAGTCATTCTCATCATCACTGGGCACAAAGATTGGGCTGTTTTCCCCTGGGGTTTGACTCAGCTTAAAAAGAAATTGAGAGAAATATGCTATGAAAATGTCATCCTAAACTGCAAATAAAAATGACAATACTAACAAAAATACATCTTAGACAGAACTATGGTACATTTATTAGAATTCAGATTATGTTTGATAAAGAAAATAAATATCAGCCACAGTAGTGTGGATTTTGTGGCTGTGATTTGATATTACATATCCGATCATCCAGAAAATCCAGAAAGTGCTTCGGTATAACAGGGCATAATACATTTATTCCCAACTGGGGCCATTAAAAGTAGCTAATCCACCTACTGAAAGTTTTTTCAGATGTCGGAGGAAACCAGATTAATGCAAAGATAAACCATACTTAAATATATGAAATTAAGGTAACAAATGTGACAGGTTTTTTCTTTTTTTTTTATTTCTTTTTTTTTACCTGTATGGCGATTGGCAAAATTTTGTTCTGAATGTTCTTGTACATCAAGCAAAT
Source organism: Silurus aristotelis (assembly GCF_946808225.1). NCBI lineage: Eukaryota > Metazoa > Chordata > Actinopteri > Siluriformes > Siluridae > Silurus > Silurus aristotelis. The sequence continues at coordinate 15,399,427 of NC_139577.1, read as the reverse complement.
GGGTGCAGCTAAATATTGAAGCGTGCAAGGGTCTGTAGCATTAGCGGTGATGTCATCCATGATCTCATAATCTGCAATGAACAAGTTTCCTGCCTGCAAAAACACACAAAAAAACATCATTGCAATAAAAATAAAAAAAAAGAGTTACATTAATGTTCAGAGTAAATAATGAAAAATAATGCATTAGCGTTCAGAGAAAATAATTAGTTACCTTAAGCTCATTTTCCAGACTGAGGTCTCTTTCCAAGCAGTCTTTCACCATTTCATGAGTGACTGGAAACTTGTCTGGTATTTTTGTACACTTTTGGATCATGACAGGATTGCAGCCATTCAGGAACTGATATCCAAACATGAAGTCTTCTTTCCAGTGCTGCATCACGTACTCTGTGAGAAAAGAAAACTAAATCATTGTCATAATATATCAAATGGATTGTTTTCAGTCTTTCAGTCATGTTAAACTTTACAATTAGTTAGAGCTGAATATATTGTGTGGACAAGAGATTCAAATATTTAACTGAAAGAACCTGATATTGTGTTCTTGATCCTCATGAATATCCGCTCAAAATCGGACAAATCTCCCCAAGAAGACTGGAACATGTGCATAAACTGGTTAACACAGAGGTTCTCTATCCTGAAAGAAGAATAGATGTTTTTAACATTGTTGTTTATATCTTCAACCGCAAATCAGTGTAATTCCTGTGGCAGTACATCGGTGTAATTTTCTGTTTTTAAAAATGTAAACTTAGATTGCGCTCCCTTTCCGCTGAACTACTTATATTTTTTAAACTAAATGATCAATGTAGACTATGTGTTTGACTACAGAGAGAACACCACACTGAGCACCACAGAACTTAAGTAAATGCTCCATGTGTGCTGGCACTGCACCGTGGGAAACTGCTATAATGCACAATTATACTGATGCTTCATAAAGTTTTGAAGAAATTATTTATTTACTGATTGTCGCATTTATTTAAAGGTTTGTAATTGTCCACTATGTTATAAAATGACTTAAATTTAAGTTAAGAAGATAGCATTTTTAGAGTATATTGTGTTAAGAGGTAATGAAATTGAAAGTCCTGGGCATGTATGTTTTTAACAATGAACTGTATGTGTTTAGGAGCGTGGCTGTAAAAATGACATGTAAATATTACATGCAAAAATGACATGCAAATATGACTCACTGTTGGAGATTCCAGGAATGTTGGATATAGGTGGGCGTAGGTCAATTTGTAACTAGGAATTATAACACAAAACTTACGCTTTACTGTAGTTTAGGGCGAAATCCACACCTTTCTCGCTGTCAAACTGGATGTCTCGCGGTAGTTCTTTATGGGCTTTGGCATCGATGCTCATGGGAAAGCCAGGGTGCCATTCCTTCCATCTTTAATAAGATGTAATAGTCATACCTTCACTTAAGCAAAAATGTTTATTAATTAATGCACATTAAATGTGCATATTTCCTACTTTTCATAAAGGAAATATAGGAAATGTTTTTGTTTTATTGCCAAGAAATATTAAAGCCATTAAAAGTACAAAAATATAACTAAATTTTGCTCTATTATATATTTTTTTGAATGTATAATATAGCATATAACATCTTTAAATTAAAATTTCTGATTAAACCTGAAAGCCTTCTGTCTGTTTTCCAGCTCCTTGCGTCTGTGCTGTCTTGCTAGTCTGGTTTTGTCATGCTGAGGCAGATGAGCTGCAAATAATCACACATGAAGCGAACATGCAACAATTATAATTTCTTTTTTTATTATAATTTTGTTTCTTTTTTTTTCTTGTCAACTGACAGACTATCAAAACAACTAGGGCAATTAAAGCATAGCGATTTTACATAGTAAAGCCACATAAACAAAATGTAGGATCAACAAAAATGGCTCCTACCTTTGCCATCTCGAAGGATCACCTCTTTATCGTCCACTATCCAGCGAAAACAGGGGAACTCAAGGTACTCTCCACTGGGTGTCTTTACTGTTATGTATTTGCAATACCAGTCATCATGCATCCAGTACTTTTTCTTCTCAATCTTCACAAGCTCTATGTCACCAAGGTCCTCAGCCACTTTGATTTCGTACGAGTCCACCTGGGATTAGACAAAACTGGGCATCAACTGACAAATTATAAGATAAGAAAAATTATTTTCATTACCAAATAAAGTTGCATCGAAGACCTCTTTTAGGAGATCATATCTGGGAGGTGAACATGGTCAGATTGGATTTAAAAAACAGTGAATTGAAAAGATTTTGCACAGTAAAGGTTTTGGCACCTCTCATACTGTCAAGCTTAAAGCCCTACATTTTTGCATTCTTTTTTTTTTATTCTTGCTCGTTGTGTTTATTTCACCTTATCTAAAGTGCATGAACTTTTTTTAGCATTGCTATGTCATGTCATGTCATGTCATTTATTTCACCTTATCTAAAGTACATGAACTTTCCTAGCATTATTATGTCATCTTATTCTGTTCTCTTCCTGGCCTTTTTCATTTTATTCTTCTTTACATTTTCATACAGATTGGTACAATTTCAACAAAGTCCCATGTAAAGGGCTTTTTCTTGCGATCACTGAAAAGGAATGTTGGCATTGATAACAGCTTACCGCTCCTCGTTCAAAGTCATTATATAGTGGTTTATCCAAAAGGGTTTTTTCACTGCAGTGGTCCGTCCCCACCAGGGTCAGATAGATGTAGTCGTCTGTGCCAGCGAACCACTGATTACCAGTGGCAACTGTTACAGTGTAGGAAGGCATCCTGGTCACACAAGAGCACAAGCTTCTGTTTCTCCAACCTTAAACTGTCTGTAGTCCGTCAAAGTATTTCCCCTTTTCTACTTCACACTCACACACTCAAATATTTGTAGCTGATCTGCTAAGATAAGACATGCAAATGCTTCTAGGCTATTTCCTAGTGAACCATGTTCCTCCCAAAAAGATAGCTGTACCAAATGCGAAAACATGTAATTGCAAATCGTCTACAAAAAATGTCCTGCATAATAAGAGGCATTTGATTGAAGAAATTAAATAAATAATTGTTTCATGAACTCACAACCAAACAAAAAAGAGTGAAAGCATAACAATGAGTAAATTAAAAACCTTTTTAACTTTCGGTAAATTAGATCACGTACAATCCCGAAGTTGAAAACTGCAGACAGAACATATTGTATCAGATGAAACAAAAATAAAGTACACTCACTATATTATGTTCCTACTTTTTTTTGTTGTTTGTTTGTTTGTTTTTTACCAAGCTATGTAATGAGGAATGTGTTAAACATAAACCACAAACAGTTTTTTTGTATGCAACATATTTACCAGTCAAATAAGCCTTGACCTCATGCAGCAGCACTATACAAGAGAAAAATGCAAATAAGTGAAGAAAAGCTAGACAACAAGACTTTCTTAGTTATAATATGATAAGACTAAGTTGAAGGTTTAATAAATATCATTGCATTTAAATTAAAATGGACGTTTGATGGTTTGCTCAAACAGAACACATAAGTCTTGCATGTGGCATTATATCTCTGGTGTAACTGAACACTTTTCTTTGACTGGCTGGGAGGTGTAAATTCAAAACACTAACTACTTAATAAGCAACTGCGACCATGGTAACCACAGCTAAATTGAAACTGTTGCATATCATTCAACTTGGCAATGATATGGCAATTTTTATAACAGCAACAGCTTCATTATTAGTAGAGATATTGTACAAATCTGTACAGATTGTCACACAACCAAAATATCTCTTTCTTGCTCTAATAATTATTTGATAAAATTTATTCAATTTATTGTTGCACTTATTTATATCTGTGTATGATTTAGAGTGAAAATCACCCAGAATCAATCAACAGTATCAACAACCGCCCTCCACCTCCATTCAAGCAGTTATTTGCTTCCACGTCATGTATTAAAATCATGTAACGCACACCTAGCCATGGATTTAGCCCCGTATTTTTGTTCCAAAATCAAACAGGATGGCACACGATTGCTGCAATATTAGCTAGTATGGAAAATATAACAAGCGCAATCTATTCTATAAGAAACAGGAGAATTAACAGCCTCTGTAAAAGTCTCCTCACTGAGGTGTTCTTATAAAAATGTTAGAAACTCAGGGGTGTTTTCTGTGTGGGTTTCTTCTGGGTTTCCGTGGTTTCTGCCAACCTTCCAAAAACTGTAGGCTGTAATTAGTAAAAGATTGCATGTGTGTATGGTGACGGCAACTCTCTGGCCTCCCACACAAATACTCCCACTCATACTTAGTGTTCCTGAAAAAAGTGAAAGTGTACACTTCCCGTAGCCTATTATAATATTTGGTATTCTGTGCAAATGCCTTTAGCCATCAGAAGTTTCCATCACCCACACAAAGTTCTATAAAGGAAGTGTGTAAAATTATTGTGCGTTCCTGAAGCCACTGTCAAAGTATGCAAATCTTGTCTAATCAGTTATTAGAATGTTAAGCGAAACCATTTTGTGGTCTACGTTGACACCAAGTGAGAAATATCACACATCACAGTACATGTATGTTTGGATTGAATAAAGAAATTGTAGGTATCAAATATACACTATACAAACCCAGACCTTCACTGGTAAATATTTAAAAAGAAAAACTGCTAAATGCATTCGTCACCCTACTATGGGTTTAGCCCAGTTAACTTCCTCATTCATTGAGAAGTACTGCAAGCATGGCAAATATATTTACATTTCCGTATGTCTCATAAACAGTGTTTAATTCAATTGTTTTGTCAGCAACAGAAATACATTATGAACCTGAATAATTCCAAATATACTTAATGAGCATATATACCTCACAGCATGCATAACAGTGTGCATAACGTAAGGGCAAATATGCAAATTACATTTTACACTCTTCTCAAAGTCACTTGTACTTGCAGGTCAATGAAAACTGGGGTACTGGGGTGAGTTTAAGAAACAGTGAAGCAGTGAACATGAAATGAATGTTCGTGGCAAGCTGCATATTTTTGCAGAGATTTCAAAATGTGAAGCTTTTTCAAAACGGGAACTTGGTAGTAAACAGTGCCTGTTTGTAACTACGCACAAAGAAATGCAAACCATTACACACCTATTATTAAATTATGTTTATTCTCAAAGAACCCATTAAAGTCATCGAGGCATACAAAACGCAGTGCCTGTAATCATTTATTGTAATAGGCATGTGTATAAACGTCATGATGTCATGAATTGATAAATAGAAATAGAATACAAGCAGCCACATGAAAATCCTTGCTGTAATAGAAAAGCAGAAAAAAAAGATTATGATATTAAATCATAGTAGGTTAGATCCATGTTTATATTAAAACTGATCATCATAAACTTTCATCAGTTCAATCTCAAAAGGACTGCAAACCTACATCTTAGTGCTAGAGTGGGTCAGAGTAAAAAAACAAAGGAATCAAAATAGCTATCCATTGGGTGAAAATGAACAAGGCATTCAAGCTCATTCTACAGAGAAAGAAAACTTTTTATTATTATACTGAAACACCAACCATATCCAGACCAAATTAAGTTTTGCATAAATAGAAATGCACATTTGATATAACCACGACATAAACATTGCATTAGAATCTTCGCTGATCAGTAGTTTTATACCGATGAAATATCCACCTGATTTAAAATCTTTCATTTAATATATACATATATATTTTTTTATTCTATACCAGTCAATTCCTATGTTCACATAAATCAGATTAATTCAGTCTCCAAATACATGTGAAACATTAACCATACAAAACATTCTGAGCACATTATAATGGTTTTATAGGCATCTATAATGACAAATAAAACGTGACAATTTACCTCAGAAAACAACTTGTTTCATTAAACAAATGATACATTTAAGCATATTAACAGTGAATGTTTCATTTGCCTATATATATATATATATATATATATATATATATATATATATATATATATATATATATATATATATATACACACACACACACACACATATATATATATATATATATATATATATATATATATGTATTTATATAAATATGTATATGTGTGTATATAATATATATATATATATATATATATATATATATATATATATATATATATATATATATATATATATATATATATATATATATATATATATATATATATATATATATACAGTGGGTACGGAAAGTATTCAGACCCCCTTACATTTTTCACTCTTTGTTATATTGCAGCCATTTGCTAAAATCATTTAGGTTCATTCTTCTTCCTCATGAATGTACACATAGCTCCCCATACTGACAGAAAAACACAGAATTGTTGACATTGTTGCAGATTTATTAAAAAAGAAAAACTGAAATATCACATGGTCCTAAGTATTCAGTCCCTTTGCTCAGTATTTAGTAGAAGCCCCCTTTTGATCTAATACAGCCAGGAGTCTTTTTGGGAAAGACGCAAAAGGTTTTTCACATCTGGATTTGGGGATCCTCTGCCATTCCTCCTTGCAGATCCTCTCCAGTTCTGTCAGGTTGGATGGTAAACGTTGGTGGACAGCCATTTTTAGGTCTCTACAGAGATGCTCAATTGGGTTTAAGTCAGGGCTCTGGCTGGGCCATTCAAGAACAGTCACGGAGTTGTTGTGAAGCCACTCCTTCGTTATTTTAGCTGTGTGCTTAGGGTCATTGTCTTGTTGGAAGGTAAACCTTCGGCCCAGTCTGAGGTCCAGAGCACTCTGGAGAAGGTTTTTGTCCAGGATATCCCTGTACTTGGCCGCATTCATCTTTCCCTCGATTGCAACCAGTCGTCCTGTCCCTGCAACTGAAATACACCCCCACAGCATGATGCTGCCACCACCATGCTTTACTGTTGGGACTGTATTGGACAGGTGATGAGCAGTGCCTGGTTTTCTCCACACATACCGCTTAGAATTAAGGCCAAAAAGTTCTATTTTGGTCTCATCAGACCAGAGAATCTTATTTCTCACCATCTTGGAGTCCTTCAGGTGTTTTTTTTAGCAAACTCCATGCAGGCTTTCATGTGTCTTACACTGAGGAGAGGCTTCCGTCGGGCCACTCTGCCATAAAGCCCCGACTGGTGGAGGGCTGCAGTGATGGTTGACTTTCTACAACTTTCTCCCATCTCCTGACTGCATCTCTGGAGCTCAGCCACAGTGATCTTTGGGTTCTTCTTTACCTCTCTCACCAAGGCTCTTCTCCCCCGATAGCTCAGTTTGGCCGGACGGCCAGCTCTAGGAAGGGTTCTGGTCGTCCCAAACGTCTTCCATTTGAGGATTATGGAGGCCACTGTGCTCTTAGGAACCTTAAGTGCAGCAGAAATCTTTTTGTAACCTTGGCCAGATCTGTGCCTTGCCACAATTCTGTCTCTGAGCTCTTCAGGCAGTTCCTTTGACCTCATGATTCTCATTTGCTCTGACATGCATTGTGATCTGGGAGGTCTTATATAGACAGGTGTGTGGCTTTCCTAATCAAGTCCAATCAGTATAATTAAACACAGCTGGACTCAAATGAAGGTGTAGAACCATCTTAAGGATGATCAGAAGAAATGGAAAGCACCTAAATTAAATATATGAGTGTCACAGCAAAGGGTCTGAATACTTAGGACCATGTGATATTTCAGTTTTTCTTTTTTAATAAATCTGCAACAATGTCAACAATTCTGTGTTTTTCTGTCAATATGGGGAGCTGTGTGTACATTCATGAGGAAGAAGAATGAACTTAAATGATTTTAGCAAATGGCTGCAATATAACAAAGAGTGAAAAATTTAAGGGGGTCTGAATACTTTCCGTACCCACTGTATATATACACACACACATATATATATATATATATATATATATATATATATATATATATATATATATATATATATATATATATATATATATATATATATATATATATATATATGTATATATATATATATCACACACACACACACACACACAAGCTGTGCAAGTTAGTTACACTTTCCTTTTTTCCTTTTTGTTTGAACAATGATTAAACTGTCGCTTTCATCTTTATTTTCTTTTTTAGAGCAGCACCTGTAGATAAAGGCATGTTCATCACATAAAAAAAAAATAACAATGAAAAAATGTGTTTTAATTATAAAAAAAACGAATATAAATGCACAGATGGTGTACAGATAATTTGTTGTTGAATTGTGGTTTCAGCTTAAGACTGCCATCAAGTGGAAGGGAACAATAGAACCATCTGCTGTGGTCTACACTTCTGAAAAGATGCTAAAACACGCTTAAATTTTAATAATAATAATAATAATAATAATAATAATAATAATAATAATAAAAGAAAAACCCAAAAGAAAATCTCTCATATATGCATGCACAATATCAATGTATCACAGTCTGTGCTTTAAAAGAACCGAAGAATCTATTAACTCTCCGATACTGACAGCCTACAACACAAATGAGCTGGATCATGACATATTTGACACTTCAGTATAAATAGAACAAGCTAAACCACATCAGAATCTACAGCATTCATTTGCAGTAATGATTGTGGAAATCCAAATATACAGTATCTTACAAAAGTTCACCCCTCACATTTCAGCATCTATTTTATTATATCTTCTCAAAAGACAGTACTACAGTAATGAAACTTTGATATATTTGAGAGTAGTCAATGGGCAGCTTGTATAGCAGTACAGATTTACTGTCCTCTGAAAAAACTCAACATATAGCGATTATTGTCAAAATAACTGGCAACAAATGTGAGTAGACACTAAGTAATAACAGCTATACGTTGTGTAACCATGCAAAAGCCACATGTCCTATTTATCATGTTCATGTTTTTGGATCACAAGAAAACCCACAAACAGTTTGTTAAAGACAACTTGTCCATGAGCATGAATTACTAGAACCTGTGGTCTGAGAATGTAGAATGTACTGTGGTCTGATGAGACTAAAATAAACTTGATTCAGATGTTGTCTAGAATGTGTGGGCCAACACCCTGGTGAGAAGTAGCAATAAAAATAGTGGTGGTAGCATCATGGTCTGAGGCTGCATGAGTGCTGCTGGTCTTGGGTAGCTGCAGTTCATTAAGCTAAACATGAATTCCAACATGTACTAGCAGAACATGATGCTCTCCTTACAGAAACAGGGCTGAACGGCAGTTTTTTGCCAAGATGACAACTGCCTTGCTGAAGAAGCTGAAGGTGAAGGTGATGGAGTGGCCAAGTATGTCTCCAGACCTGAGCCCTATTAAGCACCTATGGGGGATCTTCTAGTGGAAGGTAGGAAGCACAATGTGTTTAACATTCAGCAGCTCCATGATGTCATAATGAAGAATCAGGGCAGTGCTAGATAACAGTGGTGCTCACACAAAATATTGACACTTTGGGCACAGATTTGACATGATCATTTAGGGTGTACTATTTTTTTGTTGCCAGTTATTTTGACAGTAAATCTGTACTGCTATACAAGCTGCACATTGACTACTCTCAGATATATCCAAGTTTGATTTCTGTAGAATTGTCCCTTGAGAACATATAATAAAATTGTTGCTGAAATATGAAAGGTGTACTCACTTTTTGTGATATACTTTATATGCTACTGTGTACAGCAGTGTGCCCTAATAAAAACTAACTTTACGCTGACAAGACAATGATTCAGTCACAATCACATTCAGTCACACGCTGATGATGTATTATAGCTTTTACACACTGACTGTAGAATCAGTCTGAAATGTACAAAGCAGTCAGAAGAAGAATGAGTTTTAACTAGTTTTACTTACACAAGACATAATACAATGTGAACAGTTAAGGCGGTTTGTTCAGTGCAACCACTGTGACATTATCATGCATCATTACAGTGATCTGTATTAGTAATGTTCCCCTGATCTGCATGTGATAATGGCAAGCAGAGCTCCTAGGACACTCCCCGAAGCCCGAAGCTGTGCGGCAACTTTGTTCCTGGTATGGAAGTGAGGATACCTGCTCTAGTTCAAGTGCAGGACCTGCTTCATAAACTCGTAAGTGGTGAAGGCAACAGCTTGGGATGGAACACAGCGGATGTAGTTGAGAGACAGGCCACGGTACAGTCCATTTTTAATCCCATATTGGTTATACACATGTTTCAGAGTCTTTGTAAGAGACCTAGGCAAAAAAACAAAAAACAAAAATAAAGCAAAAACAAGGAAAATATTTCAAAAAAAAAAAAAACAAAACAATCTTTGCTTTATTTAACACAATTATTTCTTACCACATGCAAATATAATGTAAAAACTAAACCCTTAACAACAGTACATGGTGTAACTGCATTTAATATCAATTTAATATATTTAAAAATCAAACTACACCTACAGATATTTATCGGCGTCAGGGAGAGCTGCTCCTAGCTGCATTCTTCTCCGGGCAACATCCAGAGGATACCTAAACAATACAAATCGAGAGATTATTAAACTAAAGGTATAAAAATGGAAAGTATCAGGCATTTCCTTTACACATTTTCAATAAAAGAAAGCTTTTAAACAGGATTTTGGCCTCTGTTAAATCCAAGCAATTAGGTGACAAAGACAGGTATCTAAGTATAGATCAACAGAGGGTCTCCCAGTAGGAACAACAAAATCAAAGGACCAGTTGTAAATAAAAATCTTGCTCATTAATTAAAACCATGACATTACGATGTATTTAACAATGGATGCTAAAAGCAGTTTTGATAGTATTTATGATTATTTCTTTATTAGTTTTGTTTGTTTGATCGTAATAAAAGCTACACTGTGTCCTAATTTCGGGGGTAGAAGCCTGCAGCTGATCATTTATTACTCTGAAAATATAGCAAGTAAAAAAGCATCTCAGAATGCACAGTGCATCAAAGTTTCAATAGTTCAGTCTTGTGAGATGGTTTTTTTTTTAGTACTTTCCTGCTACCAAATGACTGGGCAAATAGATAACAACATGAATTGGCAGGTGTTCCCTCTCTGATTGTGCTTGAAACAATAACATTCCCATAGTTTAATATCAAAAACTGAGTATCAAGAGGAGAAAGAAAATACAAAATGTTATAAATGTGATTTATTATTAATATACAAAAAATCCTTAGTACTGTATAACTTACGATATAGTTTGAGCGATGGCCCCCGCTACTCCCCCACACAGCAGGTTAACGTGTGTCTTCAGAACCAGGACATCAGGGTTGTCCCGAGACGGCTTTCCCAGGAGCTCTGGGAAATTGGCCAGTCCCAGACTCTTCAGTGTTCCAAAAGTAAAAAAAGAAAATCCTGCAGAAAACCAAAAACAAGGTACACGTGATGCATATAAGAAATAGAGCCATGACATCACATTTAAACATTTTAGGCCCTGATTTATTAAAGACATAGAAACCTGATAACGATTGCAAAAACATTTAAGCTGATTTAAAAATAGGGTCTATAGTGAAATTATGCAAAAAAGGTAAGAACTGTAACTTTGAACCCGCAATGTGAATAAATAAAGAAAAATAAAAGATTATCTATAAAAAAAAAAAAACCTAAACAAAAGAATCAAATGTCTACGTACTTTTGGAGGGGGCAGTATAATTTATAAGCAGAAAGCACACTTTAGTCCGCATTCATTCCCCCTGGCATTAATCATGTTTCAGTTTCATTTCATTCTTCTACAATAAGTTATTTTCACAATGTTAGTTCTTTGCATGTTGCATCATTTACAAATATACTGTTTTGTATAATTTGTATATACATCCACGACACACTCAATGACTGCATGCAGAATTTGTCCAATAAACCCAAAAAATTAGGGCTAAATCAAGGTCTAAGTGCTAAAAACTGTGTGAAATGATAACCAATTTAAAAAAAAAAGCAGAACCTGCATAGGGAGCCATGCCAATGATGGTCGGAATTAAACCACGGTAGAAACCAGGGATGCCCCCTTCCTACAAAGAGAAAACAATTGCAAAAAGTCTGACAAAACAATTCTTATTCAAATTATGTCTCTCTCTCATACCTTCAGGTAGATGGTCTGAAAGGCGTTTCCTATACCAGTGTATCGATGCTCCCCAGTCACCTGAAATGCCAGGCGAACACGAATAACATCAAGAGGGTATGTACAGATGACTGCAGTCATTCCTACAGAAGAAGTGTGAACACAAAACCACACATTTAGCATCACTTAGTACACACATTTGCACATTTAATAACTACAGCCATTTATTTTTTTTCGGTAAGCGAAACAATAATATCACACACCTGCCATAGAACCGGCCATTAGCCGATGAACATGACCAGATATACCAAGCTGTGTACTGAGGAACTAAAAACACAGAGGAAAGAAAGAGTGGCACACTAAGACCATTTAACAGACATACTGTTACACAGCTCCAGCACTTATGCAAACATAAGAATAATGTGAAGTACCTTTTTATAGTTGTCAAAGGCCATAAACTGAATGGCTCCATATGGAAAGATCCTGACCATCATGGCTCCATTTCCTTTGTACAGCCCGAGGAAGCCCTCTTTTTTCGGTACAGCCCCGAGTGTAGCAAACACTCCTGCAATGTGCACAAGCAAAGACTGTATCGTTTGGAATCAGATTTGTTTATCCTTACAAATAGAATTTAAATAAATCGATTTTCTTCCTCTAATTTGTAAAAGGCGTTACTTACCTAAGTGTTTGTAATGAGGATTATGAGCTTGGAGTAAAATTTTTATTCTGTCTAAAGGCGCAATAGTGGTTTTGGCACAGCATCCTGCTACACCTAGATAAGCAACAACAAAAAAAACCCTCACTTATTTATGAAGGCGGTCAAGGAAAAAAATGAGCCTCTCTAAAAGGTCATTAGGAGGAAATAAGATGCACAAATAAGTAATTGTCAAAGCATGTGTCATTTTCTAGACCACAATAAGGGATCAATCTTAACTCACACTCCTCGATAGACATACATAAACACAAAGACACACACAAACACTAATAAATATACTGTAATTAACATAGGCATGGACAAATATGGATGCTGTATGCAAATTTATTTTTAATTATGAGTGAAACCATATTCAACATGGAGCATAAAGACAAAATATTCTTGTAAATGTTTTAAAGCAATTATGGTGTTTTAAATTATGTAAATCATCAGGACACCAAACGGAACTTTTGCAGTGTTTCCACACAGATTTTGGTCTGGAGAACAGGGATATACACTGTATTGCCAAAAGTATTGGGTCACCTGGTCATAAGTATGGTGCTTGTTTTTTGAGTATTACATTTCACATTTAGTCCTAATTTGCTATAATTCCCTCCACTCTTCTGGGAAGATGTTTCACTATATTTTGGAGTGTGCTTATGGAAATTTGTGTTCATCAGCCACAAGGATGTTAGTAAAGGCAGGTACTGATGTACAGTACAGACCAAATGTTTGGACACACCTTCTCATCCAAAGAGTCTTCTTTATTTTCATGGCTATGAAAATTGTATAATCACACTGAAGGCATTAAGGGCTATTTAACCAAGAAGGAGAGTGATGGGGTGCTGCGCCAGATGACCTGGCCTCCACAGTCACTGGACCTGAACCCAATCGAAGATGGTTTAGGGGTGAGCTGGACCGCAGAGTGAAGGCAAAAGGGCCAACAAGTGCCAAGCATCTCTCGGGAAACTCCTTCAAGACTGTTGGAAGACCATTTCAGGTGACTACCTCTTGAAGCTCGTCAAGAGAATGCCAAGAGTGTGCAAAGCAGTAATCAAAGCAAAAGGTGGCTACTTTGAAGAAGCTAGAATATGACATTTTTCAGTTGTTTCACACTTTTTTGTTATGTATATAATTCCATATATAATTCCACATGTGTTACTTCATAGTTTTGATGCCTTCAGTGTGAATCTACAATTTTCATAGTCATGAAAATAAAGAAAACTCTTTGAATGAGAAGGTGTGTCCAAACATTTGGTCTGTACTGTAGATGAGGAAACCTGGGGTGCAAAAAAAATGCAAAAAGGCATTTATTACGCGTTAATAAAATTTGTGGCATTAAAATTAATTTGCGTTAACGCTTTATTAACAGCCCTAATATTTATTCATATATTTTAAATATTAATTTATACATTATTAAAGTGCTATTAACAGCCCTATGATTTATTTATATATAAACACGTTATTGACAGCCCAACAAAATCGTGTCTTGTCTACAGTCAAGCATGGTGGTGGTAGCACCATGGTCTGAGGCTGCATGAGTGCTGCTGGTACTGGGGAGCTGCGGTTCATTGAGGGAAACATGGATTCCGACATGTACTGTGACATTCTGAAGCAAAACATGATGCCCTCCATTCAAAAACTGGGCAGAACAGCAGTTTTCCACATAATAATGATGACCCCTAACACACCACCAAGATGACAACTGCCCTGCTGAGGAAGCTGAAGGTGAAGGCGTGGCCAAGTATGTCTCCAGACCTGAAGCCTATTGAGCACCTGTGGTGTTCCTCAAAGTAGAAGGTGGAGAAGCACCATGTGTCTAACATTTAGCAGCTTCATGATGTCATTATGGAGGAGTGAAAGAGGATCTCAGCAACAACCTGTGCAGCTGTGGTGAATTCCATATCCAGGAGGATTAAGGCAGTGCTTAATAACAGTGGTACTCACACTAAATATTTACATTTTTGACATGATCACTTTGGGTAGACTGACTTTTCTTGCCAGTTATTTTGACAATAATGGCTGTATGTTAAGTTATTTTTATAGGACAGTAAATCTGTACTGTTATACAAGCTGCACATTGACTAAAATATATCCAAGTTTCATTTCTATAGTATTGTCTATAGAGAACATTAAATAAAATGTTTGCTGAAGTGTGAGGGGTGTACTCGCCTTTGTGAGATAAAGTATATTTAAACGGTAAAACATTTAAAAATAAAGCTCATCAAAAATAAACCAAATATTTTCTACATGTGTAAGCTTTACACATCAAGATCTCAACATGCTGCTGTATATCTGTCTCTAAATAAACTCTTCTGCTTTGCTGTGCATCGAATTCTGTAAAAAAAATTCAACAGATGCAATGACAAGCTTTACCTCCTGCCACAAAGGAGCGGAGGAAGTAGTAGTAGTCCCTTTGTACAGTGTTCCCTCCTGCAATCTGAGACCGACCAGCGGAGGAAACAGACACCTCGGTTGCCATGCTGTGTGGCTTAGCACTCAAGCACAGGCATATCTTTGGCACAATCTAAAACAGAAACAAACAAATACAGATCATAATAATAACAACACACCGACATTAAAGAAAGCAAAGCAAAATAGGCACAACATAACATAACTCACTCATTTCATACATACATTTTATTGGAGATTTGTACAATGATTTTGGAGCTCCTCTGCATCATTACAATAAAATTAAGTTCATGATTACCAATCTTTACTTCTGAAAGAAATTTTCTGAAGGTTTTATTTTTTTTGTGACTGAGTTACAGAGTAGTTTGACTTCATTACCACTACAAATCACTCTACTGTTGTAAAGGACGGATTGTATAATCACTATAATATAATTACGTCTTACATTTTTACACTTACATTTACTTATTACAGAATATACCTTCATCATTACCTTTATCAGGAGCTCCCAAAATGTTAAATAAATTCCCAGAGCCCTTCATCACATTTTGTTTTTCCACAAATATGATGAAACAATGATGTATTGTTTATTTGATTTTTATTAGTCGGCCTTGTAGAAATTTTCTCCCTGAACAATAAAGTGACTGAACAAAATAGCGAACATTGAAGTATCCTTTTTTTTCATCTGTGGTTTTGTTGATGTTTACATTAAACCCACTACATTTATGGCATTTGAAAGATGCCCTTAGCAGTTTTCTTATTCATACAATTGAGGATTATGGGCCTTGTTGAGGGGCCCAGCAATAGTTGCTTAGTAATGCAGAGATTTAAACTTGTGACCTTCTGATCAGACTTCCAACCATTGATCTACCTCTTCCCCTTAAAAATGTCAAGTCTATAATACCTTAATAATTAGTATGGTATGTTTGATCATGCTGGGTTGTGAGTTCCAGCACTATAAGAGTGAACTGACTAATTTCCTCCTCTTTCAGTGGTCTCTATACAGCTAGGCAGATAGTTGCTAGCTAAGTAGCTGTCAAGAGATCAGGTCAATAAAGCAGTGGATTACTGCTGTGATCGAATCTACTGTAATATAGGAGCTCCTGAGAATATTTTTGTTGTCCTGTATAGGGGAACCACGTGTTGTATTTAGTTTAGAAGTATCCCGGATATATAAACATTCCTACCCGGCAAACAATGTCAAACGTCAGGCGAGGTTTTTGCTCCCAGCGGTGTTTCCTTCCCGGACTTTGAGCCTGTCCCGTGTGATCCCTGTGTGTGATCGTTTACACACGCAGCAGTTCCGGATCACTGACAGTCTACGTGAAATCTGAGTTCCTCCATTTCCATGCCAAATCTAATCGTTAGCTAAACTCGCTAGTCCTTGAATGACACTACCTGATTGTGAATCTAATGCAGTAACCTCAACGGGTTTAAATGTTTCCACTGTACAACGTACAGATCAGGTTAAATCAGCATGATGACCCAGGCGATTTCAGTCAGGACCCTATTCAGGACATTAGGGACAAACTTCGCACGTGTCTTTCTTACTGGCTTTACGTCTACTGGGCTCATTCAATGGCGCGTCTCAAATCGATTCCAAGCTCCCCGTCCTAAGGATCTGAACGCGGATTGGATGATAGTTTGTGGTTACTTCATACAGCTGTGTTTTTCAGCCTCGGTTCCTAAGAGTCCATGCATATTCTGTCCAAACTCATCAAATCACCAATACTTCAGCAATCACGTGTTAGGTCAGGTATCACGAAGTACAGAAATACAAAAATACAAAAAGTGATTTAACGAAAATGGAAAGTGTTGGGGTTATAAATAATCCTCATACGTTTTCTGCAATAAAATTAGTCTGATTAACAAAAAATGTACATCACATAAACCCAAAAAAACATTTTCCAATATCTGAAATCCAAGCTCACTACATATCCAATAACACGCCGATTTGAGACACAGAAATTACATGTTCATTTCTGTCGCATACGTATTACGTCATTAGTGAACGGAAGTGTAAACAAATGTAACGTTTTAGCTATTATTTAGTTTTCTACTTATATAAAGTTCAGTTTACCTCATTTAAAAATATGTTTAACCCCATCAACACCGAGGCAATTTAATCATAATATTCTCAAAACTGTTATAATGAAAATATTTGCTCCATAATTAAAGCGTATTTCTATGTGAGGTTTGTGTTTTCACTGTTATATGTGTTAATGTATCATATACATATGTTCATTATTGTTCCTGGACTCTTTAACTTATTATCATTTGGTCCAAAAAATCTTGCAATGTAACCATTAAATAGTAATACAGTGGGTTTTTTTGTTTGTTTGTTTTGCATTGTGTGTTTGTGGATTTAGAGAAAGTGTACGTCAGGGCAGGGGCGTGGCCATTATTTTAAAAGTGGGCGGGACGAAAAGTCTAGTGTTACCTGTTTTTTTTCTTTTTTCGTTAACCCTTGTGTAACTGACAGGTTTTATTTTTAATCATAATAATTTTTTTTTGCTTTATATGCTTTATGATTATATATGATTATAAACCGGAAAGAAAGAAAGAAATACAACTGGGACAGTACCCTTAAAATGACATCTTTGTACCTTATTTACCCCAAAAATGTATAGTTGTACATTAAGGTACACATTGGCACTCTAAGGTAGTAATGTGTACCTTTTTAAGTATAAAGTACAAAGATGTCCTTATAATGGTACTAAGAGTATATTTTTACATATTTCAAATTGTATTTTGTGTATGCACAGTACATGGCACACAGTAATTGATACTTGCACATTCAAATAATACTTCATTTTGTTCTATTCTACAGTCCATGTTTCAGGAATAAAACAGGAAATTCAAAACAAACTATTGAAAGACAATATGTATTGAACTCAACTGACAAACATGTCAAGACCCGATATCAATTATACAATGAGATGAAATAAACATTTAATTTCCACTTCTTTTAAGCTTTCTGGCTGGTTTGTTTAAAAGTAGTAGCTTTTTACACAGTGTTAAAGCGAACATATATCTCAATATATAAAACTACTTAACTACTAATAAACAGCCAATCCGCAGTTGTTCATCATACTAATGTGTTACATATTTTTTTTCTATATTTTACTAATTACATTTTTTATGATTAATCCATATATAATCCTACAAACACTTGTGTATTAATAGATTATACATTATATAAATTATATACATTATAAAATGTAAAAATAAATAAATAAAACTGCAATAGCAGCCAGCTGTTAAAAGCCACATCTGTTCTCACCTGTAAAGTTTCTTGTGTGACATCCTGAATCTGCCCTGACAAACCTAGGCTGTCTGTTTCTCGCTCATTCTTGACAACACATAAAAACGTAAAATTAGTGCAATAATGAAAGAGCACCCCATAAAATAAAAATCGTTCCTATCAGCATACTGTAACGTTTCCCCTGTCATCTACCCTCATTCACCGGACTACATTACCCATCATCCTTTGCACCCTGTCATCCACCATGTTTGTTTTCCCGTCTTCACCTGTCTGTTCACCCGGACTCTGTTTATACTAATCACCACTGTCTTCACTCATTGTCGGTTATCGTCTTTACTACGTTGTATGTATGTGTGATTTACCTGCTCCTTATCATTAAAATTACATCTCTAATGTTACTATTCGTGTCCTCGTCTCTCCGTGTACATACCGTGACACACAGAGTTAAACATGCTGTAAAATCTCAATTCAACATTATCTTTATTCTTATTTGAAGGGTTTTGATAACACACTTGTTAAAACAAAAGACGTTATAAAAGAGTTTAAGGAAAATACACAAAAAAGTGAACGTTTGTCCAAGCAGCTATTTTTCCTTATAATCCTTTAAAACTTGCTAATTATTCAACAAGAGCAACAGGCAGAGCTACTAAACATTGTGCAACACAATTCGGATGCCATATGCAACTTACACTGCTCGACTTTTTTGTAAAAAAGGAGTGAGGCGGTTTTTGCCGCTTTGAGCTCATCGCAACCGAACGTTGAATCACGCGCGAGACCGCAGATGCGACTCGAGCTACAGTATTAGGGCGTGTTATTATGACGTGACAAGTGAGTGACTGATTGCCATGGATACGTGAACGTCATGTATAGACTATCTTGTCTCTTTGAATTTTAAATCACTCTGCATTTTTACACATTGCTCCATTAAAACCTCAATATGTCGTGAACACAACTCACCACTAAAAAAGTGAGGGGGACGAATTTACTTTTTATAAAAAGTGCGTGGGACATGTCTCCCGCGTCCCCCGTGTAATCTACGCATCTGTGTCAGGGTGCCAAAAGAAGAGTTGTGTTATTGTGTGAGGAAGACAGGTATGTTAGAGATGTATGTGAGGGTGGTGCAGGACATGTATGAGGACAGTGTGATAGCAGTGAAGTGTGCAGTAGGAACGACACACTGGTTCAACGTGAAGGTTGGACTGCATCAAGGATCGGCTCTGAGCCCTTTCCTGTTTGCAGTGGTGATAGACAGGTTGACGGACGAGGTCAGACAGGAGTCTTCATGGACTATGATGTTTGCGGATGATATTGTGATTTTTGTGGTGAGAGCAGGTTGAGAAGAGCCTGGTGATGTGAAGGTATGCACTGGAGAGAAGGGGAATGAAAGTCGGTAGGAGTAAGAAAGAGTACATCTGTGTGAATGAGAGGAAGGGCAGTTGAGTGGTGTGGTTAAAGGTGGATGAGTTTATGAACCAGGGGTCAACAGTGCAAATTAATGGAGAGTGTGTTAGAGAAGTGAAGAAAAGAGTGCAGGCAGGGTAAAGTGGGTGGAGAAGAGTGGCAGGAGTGATTTGTGATAGAAGGGTATCTGCAAGAGTGAAAGGGAAAGTTTATAGGACTGTGGTGAGACCTGTGATGTTGTATGTTTTAGAGATAGTGGCATTGAGTAAAAGACAGGAGGTGGAGCTGGAGGTAGCAGAGCTGAAGATGTTGAGATTTTTGTTGGGAGTGACGAGGATGGACAGGATTAGAAATGAGGTTATTAGAGGGACAGTGAATCGAATTTTTGCGTTAATGCTTTTTTTGTAGTAGTTTTAGTTAAGTTTTTTTCTCTCTAATGGTAAAATGTTAAAAGACTGGATCTAGCAAAGAAATTGCTTTCTGAATGTTGACTGAATGCTGTAGCGTGTTTTCATTGTATTGTTGTATTAGGTTAATTATTAAACATGCATCTGGGGATTTGTGTTCATTCAGCCTGTGAGTTCCGGCACTGCTGTTGGGTGAAGAGGTTTAGAGAGCAGTCCACTGACTGGGCAGCTTGGTGTGATTGACATTAGAACTCATAGCCTTCTGATCCAAAGGCCAATGCCTTTACCACCAAGCTACCACCTCTCCTGTGTTTTAATGGAAAAAATTGTAATGGAGCTTAGTCTTTACACAGCATCCTGTACAATTGTGTGTTTCAATTGTGTGACTCTAGTTAGAGGAAGAAAAACATAGCAATCAAAAAATATCTTTGCAATTATACACCAATCAGGCATAACATTATCACATTATAACATCATGAGCAGTGAGTGAATAACACTGATTATCTCTTCATCATTGCACCTGTTATTGGGTGGAATATATCAGGCAGCAAGTAAACATTTTGTCCTCAATGTTGATGTGTTAGAGGCAGGAAAAATGGGCAAGACTAAGGATTTGAGGGAGTTTGACGAGGGCCAAATTGTGATGGCTGGACGACTGGTCAGAGTTTCTCCAAAACTGCAGCTTTTGTGAGGTGTTTCCTGGTCTGCAGTGGTCAGTATCTATCAAAAGTGCTCCAAGGAAGGAAAAGTGGTGAACCGGCGACAGGGTAATGGGCGGCCAAGGCGCATTGATGCACGTGGAAGTGAATGCTGGCGCGTGTGGTCCGATCCAACAGACGAAATACTGGAGCTGAAATTGCTGAAGAAGTTCATGCTCTTAACGCTGCGACGGGTCAGGACTGTTTTTGCATCCAAAGCAGGACCAACATATTATTCGGCAGGTGGTCATAATGGTATGCCTGATCGGTGTATGTGTAATATAAGTTATAATAGAGTGCAGAAAGAGTTTGCAGAAGGAAATCCACTCCGCGTTTTACCAGCAGCAGCGGCGGGCGTTAAAGAGCCGGGACAGGCGATCCGATCCGTGCCTGAGGCCGGAGAGAGAGAGGAGCTGAACTTACACGCTCCGGTTCAAGTGCAGTTTATTAAAGACAACATGGCAGTGTTTGGAGTAAAAAGTTTCGACCGGGCTTCCTTGTGAGTTTCTAGCAGTTTGACTGACTTAGCCAGTTCGCTAAGTAAACATGTTGAAGGACCAGGCGTGTTCTACAGGCGTGCAGTTGGAGGATTATTAGCAGGTCAGACGCTCCAACTGTCTCTCCGGTATGTAAAGTATTTCAACTGGTCTAAAGTGTACACATTACAGCAACACCACCACACACTTCACAATGACTATAAGAACCTGGGGCATTTTTTTTATATTTTTGTATGAAAAAGTCGATTTCAGACTATTTAAAGCGAGAATAGTGTTGTAACTAGACTCGGGTGAGCTTGAGAGCAACGGTGACGGATAAGCAAGTGGCTAGCTGGCTAATGCTAATTCAGGCAGGGTAGTATGTTCAGCCCGACTATGGACTTTATTAACATTAATAACATGTCAGCGTAGAAGTGTTAGCAAAACACACACACACATTTTCGTCTTAATAAAGATACATTTTTCAGAGTGTAATGTTGAAATGTTTTATAAAAATGTGTCCACACAACTTTATGGAGTGTAGGTCCTGCCGCATTAGGGCGTTAACTGTGCGTAAAGTCACAGTGTCGATTATTCTGTTTTAATATTTTAATAAAAACAACAGATTTATAGATTAAATTCACAATTTCGCCTATATATTATATATATATATATATTGCCGTTTTACATTGTAATTAACAGGCCAAGGAACTGCACTCACAGTTTATTACACAAACCTTTATAATAACTCATTGAAAGTAAGGCATGCTGAAATAATAATATTAATATATGCTGAAGTAATAATTATATATACTGAAATAATGATACAATTACACAATAATGATAATATAATGATAAAATGAATCCATCCTTTAAAACGCTAAACATCCAGGACTTGTCAGGAGGTCCTTCTATTTGTGACACTGCTACCCATTTATGGCCATTTTTACATTAGTTTCATTATGATTAATAAACTTTTAATACTGCTATAATTGATAGTTGTTATGGTTGTTATTGAGCAGCACATCTGAAGATTGCTAACTGAATGACGTGTATAATAACAAGATAAGAGATGCATTGTTACCAGGATGAAGTCAAGTCAAGTAGGCTTTTATAGTTATTCCATTAATATACAGTATAAGAAACACAGTATAAGGAAACAATGTTCCACAAGGATCAAGGTGTTACACGAAAATAACTGGGGCATGACATCAAGTGACATAACATGATATAAAGGGGAGGTGAGTAACTCAGTGGTTAAGGCACTGGACAAATGTAAATAAACGTGTATAAAGGTGTTATGTATGAATTGTCCCTATAATAATAATTAATGTTCATGTAAACATTGAATTGGTTGGGCAGCAAAAATCAAGCAAAACAGCATTTCTGATGAAATATATTAACCTTTTCCACAGACATGCTCAGGATTTATTGGACCGGACACTAAAATAAGGGGTCTCAAGTTCTATCTTTGGGAGATCTTCGAGCTAAAAATTGCCTTAACGTCGCTTCCCATGTGTGCTGACTCACCTTTTAACCCCTTCACTCTCATGCAGCTTAGCTATGCCTCATTCTGTCAAACGACCAAAGAAGGCACACCCCCCAATAAAACAAAATGTCAAAAAGTTGAACTCGTTCACTGGTAAAAGGCGAGCAGCGAACTCAAAAAGTCGGATAGGGCCAAAACGACAAGCAGTAACCACAAAATCCAAAGCAAAGAAACAGGCAAACAGGGTGGTCCAAAGTAGTGTCATCAGCAAGGTCACAAATAAAGCAAGCAAAGGGAGCGCAAGCAAGACCAATAACACATTTAGTGTTTCAGGGTCTACCAGATGCACACGTAGCTGTCAGACCCAACACGGCCTGTTTGCAGACTTTGCTGGCAGAAGGAGGTCCTTTCGTGGCAGTCAGTTGTCGCAGATTGTCCTGCAGGAAGTGAAGTCTCCCAGGAGGGTGGTCACAAAAAAGACCAGCCAAGGCCATGTGGCCAGGGAACAGGATACTATAAAAAACACAGAACCTTCTGACCCTAAAAGTGATGACCAACAAAACGGGGTACCTGCTCCCAACAAAGGCCACCCCCCCTTTACTCCAGGTTCTGAAGAAAGGAAAGTGGAGGAGGACAGAGAAACATTTGTTCCCAAGGCTGCTAAAGTGGAGGAGGAGAAGGCAGAGGTCACCTCTGAAGTGGTAGAAAGTGAAAACAATCCTGGGCCCATTCAAAACACTGACAAACCAAGCACTGGGTTGAGTGATTTGCTTGCAAATGCATTTGACCCAAACCTTAAAGTGGATTTTGTTTGCACACTTAATACCTCAGACCTGACCGTACCCACGCTTTCACAGTCAAATGATGTTGATCCTCAAAAAAAACCGGAAGATTCTTCTCAATCAGATGTCTTTCTGTTGCCCCCTTCAAATACATTTGTTAATGAATCAGCAGCACTTCAACACACTTCAGATCCCACTCATCTGATAGAAAGAGAGCATCAGTGCACCTTAGACACGGAAACCAAAGATGCAAATGACAATGACGATGAGATGTACATCAAAAACGAAGGAGCGCTCACACTCCTCTCATTGAGGACAGGTTTATACTCCAGCCCTCAACCTGGCCTGGACTGTGAGTCTCAAACGACATCTTTTCTGAATAAACTGTTGAGCAGCTCGGAAAGCACCCAGTCTTCTTTTGACACGGAGTCAGAGGTGGGAGGTTCAGGACTGGCTTCAGGACCTGGGGAAGCACGCGCCTTTTCTCTTCACCAGCGTTTGCCCCAAGATCAGGAGAGAAGAGAGAAAAAGAAGAGGAGGAGATGTGGGGCATGTGTGCCATGTCTTCGCAAGGTCAACTGTGGACAGTGCAGTTGCTGCTTTAACCGAAAGACCGGTCACCAGATTTGTAAACTCAGGAAATGTGTGGAGCTGAAGAAAAGGGCCTCTCCGGTCTCTGCTGAAGAGGTAAGTCACTTGATTCTATTCGTGAAAAGGTTTCTGTTCCTTCGGTGCTCACTATAGTGAAACTAAAACCCTATAATTTGAGTCTATGTCAGTTTGGGAGTGTAGCACTAATCAGAAAGTATTCTCTCCATATACAGATACTCTTTAACTATCTTGATTTCAGTTCAGAAGTCTAAAGAGAGATTTTAATGTAAGAAGTGAAACAGTAGAATATTCTCATAGGCTTTAGTAAATTGCCCTTTTTTATCTCAGAAATGCTTCAGAACGCAAGCCGTCACATTCTCCGTTTTACTCATCTGTTTCCGCTGCTGTGACAAAAAAAGGAAGTACCCGATTACTTGAGTCACTGTCAGCTTTGCACGTGGTGGCCCGTCTGCGCGTGTTTGGGAACGATAGCCTTCAGTACGCTAAACTGCCACAATGACACGTCTCCTTCCTTAGCACGGAAAGCTGTAGCATGTTTTTAGCTGATGTGTCACGCTATGCTGAAAGTTCAGAGCATGTAATGTCACGCACTCACACTGGCAAAGTTGCCAGAGGGCAAATGTGAGAATGCTACCTCCCTTTCTTTAGTCAAGAGCTTTTATAAATACAGAGTTCAGGACAGAATTGCAGTAAATACAAATGTGTTGCTTTTGCTACTTTTATCAGTATGAATGTTTGACATATTCAGAAGCATTGCACATTTCCTGCAGAAATGCTGTGGTATCAAATTTGAACTGAACTTTTCTTTTACATGAGTTTTGTAGCCATATGACTTTACATAGTAATCCACATTTACTATTTAATCATCTTGAGATATAAATCCAACACAGTTGAAACACACAGTCATATTGCTGTAATTATTTCTTCTTTGCAGCAATTCACTTTGCAGTAGTTCACTAATTTTTGGAGAGCACTTTACTTTAACCTACATGATTTTTACATCATTACATAGGTTTTTGAGAACATTAGAGTAGCAGGGGTCTGTTGCAGATTATGGCAACTTTTTGGCAATACTCAAAGGCCATCAAGGGTCTGGATACTAATGTGCAGTAATACTCAGTGCATACATTAAAAAAAAGTACACAGTATATTTCCTGATATTGTGCAGCGATTCATTATAATGAGAAATAGTGTTTGTGTGTGGACAGAGTGAGGAAATGACACAATCTTGTTATTAAAATGTTGGGATTTGATCATGCAAATTGAGCAAAATTACTTTATTACTGTATTATTATTATCTTATTACTTCTACATTATTATGATCAAGACAATACACTGTGGCCTTTGCCTTGAATATTCTTGTGAAATATTGAACAGCATGTTGTCAGGGTTGTCATATAAAAGGCCTAGTCCTCAAAAATACAGAGAAATAAAAGATTTCCCCCCTAATTTTACAGGGCTCCCGAGTGTCTGAGCTAAAGAAGTGTCTGTGCTATTGTCAGGAAATCGCAGGTTCAGATCCTGACAATGATAAAGCTCTACATAGGCGAATAAATTAGGAAATTAGGGTGGAAGGGACGGTACTATTCTCTTTTCTGTCAATTCAACCAGCTGTAACTAACTGGGGGTGTTTTTGTGCCAGGGTATACATAAGAAAACAGAGGGGTTTGGTTTCCCACTTCTCATTGTTGTGTGATAGGGGACATCACATCTTTTTAAATATGCTATCTAATAATTATGTGCATACCTACAAAAGGTGCATTGCAGTGTTTCTAATTGTTAACGTAACGACATTCTAACGTGCAGCTGTTATTACAGTTCCAGGATAGTGCATTTTTTTTTCTTCACTTTTCTTTTTAAAGTAAAGGTTAGGCATAGGAGTGCAAGATGAAGCTACTGACTACATTCAGGGTGATCAAGATAAGCCTGTCTCCACACCTTAAACAGCACAAACACACCAGATCTTAATAAACAACCTTCAACTCGGGTAGAGGAACAGGATGAGGATCAGCCCTGAGAACTGACTGTGTTCAAACTGAATGTGTAACAAAGCTGCGCATCACAGAAAATGTTTTTTATATATATATATATATATATATATATATATATATATATATATATATATATATATATATATATATATATATATATAATTGTGATTATATTGCAGCATTTAGCATTTAGTAGTGATCAAGTGTCAGGTAAACTGTACATTTATTCAATACTATAAGGCCAAAAGAACGTGGAAACCCAACCATGAGACCCAGACATGTTTTCTGAACATTCATTTATTCAATTCTATTCAGTGATCTTTTTATTTTAGTCAGGAACTCGATTGATCTGGAGCCTGTCCTGGAAATACCAGATACATGGTGGGAATATACAGAATAACGGATGTTAGTCCATTGTATTGCACTATAAACAAACAAATAACTGCTTTATCAGTTCACATTTTCTGTGTTTTAGTTTAAGTACTGGAAAGTAGGGCTGCCGCTATCGATAATAGGTAATCGGTAATATTCGGTAATTATTCCAATTACAATAATTATTATTCCAATTCCAATTATTTAATCGTATAATCAAATAATCGGGTAAGAAGTAGTTTTTCTTTTTTGAAGAGCAATAAAAAATAAGAGGGAGGAAAATAAGATGGGTCTCTGAAATTGAACAAGTAAATTGTTTTTCGTTTTAGAAAAATTTACATTTTTATTGCTGAAATTGCATACAAGAATATTGGTAAAAACTAAACCCATTTAATGCATTTAATAGCCATAAAAATACAAACACAGTTGCCTTCAACAAAAAAAAGTTCCTTCACAGTGCATCGAGTGCATCGAGTACTTAAAGTTTTGGGAAACTATTAGTTTAATGAAACTCATGATTATTCTCACTTATGTATTTATTTATTAAATCTCGCACAGTATTGCGATGTGGTTTTTTTTGCCTCCGAAAAGCTGCTTGAAATTTTCACTTAACTAAATTGTATAAAATGTATTTATCGCCATGCTTTAAAAACATGCTCCAATACCTGCTTTATGCAGTTACTGCGGAGGGATTTATTGAACACACTGTATATGAATAAAAATATAAAAATCAATTGCACATTATTTTAAAAACGGTAACCGCACTTTACAGTGTTTCCTTTATGTTTTAGTTTGATATGATCCCAAACTTTGGAAACCTTTGGTGTTTTCTTTGGCCTTATTCTTCTCCTCGCCCTTCACTGTTTTCTTCCCGTTACTCTGTTTTTCATTCTGCAGCGTCTTCTGCGCTCCAGAGTTTAGCGCTCCAGAGTTTAGCAGGTGGTGTGTCAGTTATAATGGTCCGTAGGAAACACTGTGCTCCTGGTTAAATGGACTAAACGAAGTTTCGGGGCAAAGTAATTTTTGTTAACTGATGATTTGAATCTTTGATTTCTGTTGCTAACTGAATACAACCCAAAGTAAGCAGTTCAAAAGGTAAAATCCACAGTGCAATAGTAACTGTGGTGCTTATAAGGGGCTTATTACACTGACCAAGCAATTGCTTCATTGTGACAGTAAGGTTACAGTGACACTTCACACAACAAACAGGAAGCAAGCTAACAAAGTTTAGAGACTTCTGCAGAAAGTAAGATGAATACAGCAAATGAAAGGATCAAATAAAATAAAATAAAATTTTATTTGTCACATACACATACATATAGGGTACGACTTGCAGTGAAATGCTTATAACGATTGTCCGGCATGAGGGAAGGGGATGGGAAGAAAAATAATACAAAGAAAATAATAGTACAAAGAAAAAGAAGACTGATAAATAAAGTATAAAAAACTATATAAAATAAAATATAAGAATATATAAAGATTTATATATATATATATATATACAGTGAGGAAAATAAGTATTTGAACACCCTGCTATTTTGCAAGTTCCCCCACTTAGAAATCATGGAGGGGTCTGAAATTGTCATCGTAGGTGCATGTCCACTGTGAGAGACATAATCTAAAAAAAAAAATCCAGAAATCACAATTTATGATTTTTTTAACTATTTATTTGTCTGATACAGCTGCAAATAAGTATTTGAACACCTGAGAAAGTCAATGTTAATATTGGTACGGTAGCCTTTGTTTGCAATTACAGACTTCAAACATTTTCTGTAGTTTTTCACCAGGTTTGCACACACTGCAGGAGGGATTTTGGCCCACTCCTCCACACAGATATTCTCTAGATCAGTCAGGTTTCTGGCCTGTCGCTGAGAAACACGAAGTTTGAGCTCCCTCCAAAGATTCTCTATTTGGTTTAGGTCTGGAGACTGGCTAGGCACGCCAGAACCTTGATATGCTTCTTACAGAGCCACTCCTCGGTTATCCTGGCTGTGTGCTTCGGGTCATTGTCATGTTGGAAGACCCAGCCTCGACCCATCTTCAATGCTCTAACAGAGGGAAGGAGGTTGTTCCCCAAAATCTCGCAATACATGGCCCCGGTCATCCTCTCCTTAATACAGTGCAGTCGCCCTGTCCCATGTGCAGAAAAACACCCCCAAAGCATGATGCTACCACCCCCATGCTTCACAGTCGGGATGGTGTTCTTTGGATGGTACTCATCATTCTTCTTCCTCCAAACACGTTTAGTGGAATTATGACCCAAAAGTTCTATTTTGGTCTCATCTGACCACATGACTTTCTCCCATGACTCCTCTGGATCATCCAAATGGTCATTGGCAAACTTAGGACGTGCCTGGATATGTGCTGGTTTAAGCAGGGGAACCTTCCGTGCCATGCATGATTTCAAACCATGACGTTTTAGTGTATTACCAACAGAAACCTTGGAAACGGTGGTCCCAGCTCTTTTCAGGTCATTGACCAGCTCCTCCCGTGTAGTTCTGGGCTGATTTCTCACCTTCCTTAGGATCATTGAGACCCCACGAGGTGGGATCTTGCATGGAGCCCCAGTCCGAGGGAGATTGACAGTCATGTTTAGCTTCTTCCATTTTCTAATGATTGCTCCAACAGTGGACCTTTTTTCACCAAGCTGCTTGGCAATTTCCCCGTAGCCCTTTCCAGCCTTGTGGAGGTGTACAATTTTTGTCTCTAGTGTCTTTGGACAGCTCTTTGGTCTTGGCCATGCTAGTAGTTGGATTCTTACTGATTGTATGGGGTGGACAGGTGTCTTTATGCAGCTAACGACCTCAAACAGGTGCATCTAATTTAGGATAATAAATGTAGTGTAGGTGGACATTTTAAAGACAGACTAACAGGTCTTTGAGGGTCAGAATTTTAGCTGATAGACAGGTGTTCAAATACTTCTTTGCAGCTGTATCATACAAATAAATTGTTAAAAAAGTCATACATTGTGATTTCTGGATTTTTTTTTTTTAAGTTTATGTCTCTCACAGTGGACATGCACCTACGATGACAATTTCAGACCCCTCCATGATTTCTAAGTGGGAGAACTTGTAAAATAGCAGGGTGTTCAAATACTTATTTTCCTCACTGTATATATATATATATATATATATATATATATATATATATATATATATATATATATAGAGAGAGAGAGAGAGAGAGAGAGAGAGAGAGAGAGAGAGAGAGAGAGAGATATAGATATATATAGATATATATGGACGCAATTAGTTTATTTGTTTAAGGAACATTGTACAATGCCAACTTTCCAAAAGGTAACAGTGGCTCTTCACCCTGTTTTCAGATTTTCATGAAATGCTTATCTCACTTGTTTACTGACACTGCAATTCTCAATTACTACAACTGAGCTAAAATGACCTGTGTCATAGCTATAATTCAGTACTTGCCAAACCATCACCTTCAATCTTGTCTTGTAGTCATAGTAAAAAAAATAGCATGTTTTTTCCCCATTTATTCAATTCTACAAATGTTCAGTTCACATCACAAAAGAAAGTCGTGTCATTGTCAAATGGCACCATAAAAATTTATAATTTACCATTTATGTCCATTTTACCCGCTCTGTTATTATGTGGCATTCGTTACTCAGTCTGTGGCTTTTTCTAGTAATAAGAGGAAAATACTTGTCAGTGGGCAGTGCACCGTGCCAATTCGGCCAGTCTGCCTGTACACAGTTTACTCCATTATTACTTAATGTAGTGTTTCAGTGTGCCACAGTGACCGAGCTACTGTCATTTGCATTGTAAATGTAGCAGGGCTTTGCTTGGATATGTAGGTAGAGGAGGGAAATCAGGTGAAGTTAAAGGGCAAGATGGCCAGCGCTTAAATCAGGCCGTGTTAGTTTCTCACATCAGAGCTGATGTGTCATAATGGATGCATAATTGCAGAATGTATTATTCATTAGTCTCTGAGTCTTCTAAAACAGTATAAATACCACTAGAATGGCACAAAAACTGGTAATGGAAAATAGGGTAGATCTATCTATCTATCTATCTATCTATCTATCTATCTATCTATCTATCTATCTATCTATCTATCTATCTATCTATCTATCTATCTATCTATCTATCTATGTGCAATATATATATATACACACTGTATTTTTACAAAAGTTAGTACACTTCTCACATTTAAGCAACCATGTAAAATATGTTGTCAAGGGACAATACTAGAGAAATGATAATTGGATATATTTTAGAGTATTCAGTCTGCAGCTTGTATAGCAGTACAGATTTACTGTCTTTCGGAAAAAAATCAACATACTTTATAGTGGTATTGTCTTAATAATGGACAATACCATTATTGTCTAAATAACTGGCAACAAAAGTGAGTACACCCAAAGTGAACGTGTCAAAATGGTGTCCAAAAATGTCAATATTTTGGGTAGTGCTGCAACTAACGATTATTTTGATAAATGAGTGATTGGATGGGGTATTTATGTATAAAAGTGTTTTTTTTTTTTATGCAAAAGCCACACATCTAGTTTAACTATTTTTAATTTTGACATTTTCATCAAGTATCTGGATACTAATGTAATCGATTATTATTGATTCTTTTATTGATTAGTTGTTGCAGCCCTAATTTGGTGTGAGCACCACTGTTATCCACCACTGCCTTAATCTTCTTGGAAATGGAATTCACCAGAGCTGCACAGGTTGTTGCTGGGATTCTCATCCACTTCTCCATAATGACATCACGGAGCTGCTGCATGTTAGACACATGGAGCTTCTCCACCTTCCACTTGAGGATCCCCACAGGTGCTCAATAGGATGCTCCATCACCTTCAGCTTCCTCAGCAAGGCAGTTGTCATCTTGGCGATGTGTTTGGGGTCGGTTTTATGTTAGAAAACGAATCGATTTTGACAATAATGGCTGAATCTTGAGTTATTTTTAGAGCACAGTAAATGTGATTATATGTTAGTAAATCTGCTAAACGAGCTGCACACTGACTACTCTAAAATACATCCAAGTTGCATTTCTATAGTATTGACCCTTGAGAACATATAATAAAATGGTTACTGAAATGTGAGGGGTGTATTCACTTTTTTGAGTTACTGTATATGAGGGAAGCTGACTGGCATTGCTTTTGGTTTGGCTTTTCAGTATTTCAGAAATATTGCACTCCACTCCTGTCAGTCACGTACAGAAATCAAGAATTCGAGGCAACAAGCTGACGCTCAGGCAGATTTTTCTGAGATTCAACTGACTGACATTTCACTGCTGACCTTCATTACATCATTTAAACATAAACTGTAGACAACTTATGTCATAGTAAATATTGCTTCACTCTTCACTGTAATACACATAATTCTTAATGCAAAATAATATGTTCATTTCTAAGAATCTAACTCGCTCTAAAGTTACAGATTAAAAAAAACTAATAAAGTTTTTCTGTCTTATTAAAGTTCACTGCAGTTGTTCATGATCAGTTATGTTCATTCCAGTGATCAAGGTTCTGTGAACTCAAGTTTAAGCTTGTGTGAAATAGTGTGTCCAACCAACATAGAATGCGATGTTGCTAACTAAAACACACCTTTTCTCAGCACTTTCCACTGACATAATAATAATATACAGCTAATTAGTTCTGTGCCTACAGTGAGTTCTTGTCATAACCTTAATCTTAAAAAAAACGTTGCCTTTTGGTTAAACATGCAGTTGTTCTTGTTTGGTCCAGCTAACATCAAAACTGTTTGTTATTTTTGTCCTTGTGTTCATATTCGGGTCCCACTAAGATAGACAAGCATGCCCATGCACGTGCACACACACACACACACACACAAACACACACACACACACACACACACACACACACACACACACACACACACTGCTGTTGAACTCATTCAACCCTCTATAGCATTGCTATGGAAGGAAGTCTTAAATAAAGTAAGCCAGTGTGAGTCTCCACCCTGCCATTCCAGCACATATAAATGCCTGGTACTCAGCATTGTGATATCATGTTGGTGTTTAGAACAGCTTGTTTTGTTTAACACATATAATGGATGAGTTCTTATATGGTTATAAAGGAAATGTGACAGATTTCACAAGAAATACAAATACTGAAAAAAGGACAGTGTGGGTTGTTCATGCTGTCAGTGTGTGTGTGTGTGTGTGTGTGTGTGTGTGTGTGTGTGTGTGTGTGTGTGTGTGTGTGTGTGTGTGTGTGTGTGTGTGTGTGTGTCAGATTGTGAGGTGTAGGCATGACCACTAGGAGGCTGAGCTGGCAGAAAGGAATTGTAAAAATCATGAAGCATGAAATTATGAGGAGGCAGCACTCACTGGCAAAAGTACTGTAAAGTATATTTTCCCCTGTCTGCCTACCACTGCTGTTCCCAACCTTTACACCCGGTAGCTACCCACATATAAAAACATCATCTACCTTAAGTTCTACTGTGGATTTCACAACACTGAATCATTTTATACCTCTGTGAACACCTTGATTGTAGGTAACTAAATTCTATCTAGGTCCAAGTTATCTGGATATATGAATATCTGCATAGTTTTGCACAAATCGGGTGCCTTGTCTCTTGAAGAGCAGTTTAAATACGTAGGAGCATTTGGAATAACTTAACAATGTGGGTTATTTGAAATTAAGGATAAACCTGTATGTAGTGCCCCATAGTCCACACCAAAACACAGAAATATTGTTTTACACAATGTTTTTTGGAAAATAAAATTGAAATGGTCTATTCTACCTTTTACCAGCAATAAATATTTTTCATACTATTGTGTCGTCTATCAAACATAAAATACCTTATGTTTATAAATGCCTACTGAACACCTATGGGAGGAATTGGAACGCTGACTGCACCCCAGGCCTCCTCACCTCACCTACATCATTACCTGACTTTGCAAATAACCTTTGGCTGAATGAACCCAGATCTCCACAAGCACACTCCAAAATGTAGTAAAGAGTGGAGGTTATTATAACAGCAAATAGGCACTAAATATGGATTTTAATCAAAAAGCACATACAGATTTTATGGTTAGTTTTCCGAACTTTTGTTCATATAGTGTATATTACAAACATAGGGCCTTGAGGTATGTTCTCTTTCTGGAAAAGCAAAAAATGTAATGTCGGCTGTATTTTCCATTCCACTATTATCTCATATTTTTACTCCCTTTTTCCACTGGGAAAAACATATCAGATGGTCCTTAAAGTGTTCAGTATAGGTATATAAGCAGAATCTTCCCTTAAACAGTCACACATCTCATGTGCTCTAATAAACATGTCAGTTACAGAAGATAAACGAATGAACATGTCAGTCTATTAGCCTACAGTTTGAACATTGGTTGTTGTTGGTCTTAGTGAAGTAATAAGAATTCACCTTTAGCAGTGATTAAAGGCTGCTCTGAAAATGTACCAGTGATTACTTTTTTCTTCTCTTCTGCATTAGAGAAGTGATTAAACCATATGTTTGGTCAGCGTTCACACTTTATCATGTGTCACTGGTGACTACAGATACATATACACTAGATATGCAGCTATAATTGCACTACTAAGGATGTGCGCACAGATACTGATGGATCACTGCAGTACATCTCATATAAATTCCCATGTGTATCAACTTCAGTTCTGGCTTGGGTACTTACACAAGACAAGCTTGGCAGTTGTTAAAGGACATCAGGTTTCTCTTAAGTGCGGTAGGTTGAGGAAAATTACATCGGTATGAGCTGCTGGTTTTCCAATAACATTTTCGTTTTGATTGGGACAAAATCTACAGTCTATTATAAAACGATAAATCAATCAGAACACTGTGAGGCAGACTGCCCATAGCAAAGTACTAAAAAGCAGTCACATTAAATGGAACTCGTCATTTTCAAACTGTATAGCTAAGACTTTGCTCCTGAGCTTTTTTTTTTTTTTTTTTTTTTTTTGCATATGTGTTTAGCTTCTAAATGTAGTAATAAACTGTGACTAAAAAAGAAAACCGATGAAAGTAGTACTTATAAGTACAACTGACAACTGAAGTGAATAACACTGATTATCTCATTGCAATGGCACCTGTCAAGGGGTGGGACAGATTAGGCAGCAAGTAAACAGTTAGAATTTGAAGCTGATGTGTTGGAAGCATCAGAATTGGGCAAACATAATGACCTGACCTACTTTTGAATGGCCAAATTGTTATGTCTAGATAACTGGGTCAGAGTATCTCCAAAACGGCAAGTCTTTCTGAGGTGTTCCTGGTATTTCCTGGTTAGTACAGATTTGTCATTGCCTGTGGGGAGTGAAGTCCTGCCTGTCTGTGTTACAAATAGCTGAAAAGATTATGCCGGCTATGATAAAAAGGTGTCAGAATACACGTTGCATTTCAGCTTGCTTTCTATGAGGCTGCATAGTTGCAGAAGCAGTCAGAGTGCCTATGCTGCTCATTCATGGTCTGACGAATAACGTTAACTTTGACATAGTTTAGGAATAGTTTGAGGAACATGACAAAGTTCAAGGTGTTGTCTCTGCCTCAAGATTTCCCAAATCCACAGATCTCAATCCAACTGAGCATCAGTGGGATGTTTTGGACAAACAAGTCCAATCCATGGATGCACCACCTCCTTGCCCCCACAGCTCAGAGCTGTTTTGATGGCACAAGCAAGACCTAAAAATGTTTAGCAGGTGGTTTTAATGGCTGGTCTTATAGAAGTTAGAAAATGTCATAGTACATAAGTCAAAACCGAAATTGATACACTTGTGTACTTACACAAGTGATATATACTGATGTTATCCATCTGTTCCATTGTAAACATTAGCTGTATTGTTTATGTGTAACCACATAGGTATTAAAGACTTAGTTTAAAGCAAAACATTTGGTCTTTCTCACTTCACACAAACAAAACACACAACCATACACTCTGCTTCCCAACCATTTAGGGAAAATGTGGGCTGGATGACTGGGGTCTGTTTCCGTCTTCACTGATAATAAAAGCTGCAGGCAGAGACAAAGTCTCAGTCCAGTGTTGCTCACGGGCTCCACACTTTTTCCATCAGAAGAACAAAGCTTGGTGATGTCCTTATTAAAGGCATTGATCTTTTGATCCTGTAGGATTTTTGGGCAACTAGAACGTTCAAAAGATTAAGGTTGAATGAAAGGAATTTATTAGACTGCAAATTGAAGAAAAAAAACACTCTGTACTTAATATTTGCTTAATTGTTATATAGAAATGTCCTACTCCAGTGTAACAAAAATGTAGTAGGTTTCACTTTCTTCATGTTAGAATGGGTTTTTTGGTTATATTAAGCTCATCATATTGACTTGGTTGGCTATTCTTTGAATCCGGCGGCTTATTCATTGTTTGGGTTCAAGCGTGGAGTCATGCTTTCCAAAACTGTCAACATTAATATAAGCATTGGAACTTTCCGTCATTTTCACATCCATCTAGCACCTGCATATCCTACGATAGGGTGTGGTGTAGCGGGATGGGATCGAGCACCTCCAGCCATTTTAATCATTTCTTATTTTGTTAGTTAAGGACAGTTTGCCAACACAGTGCTGAAAAGAGCATGATTAATGCTGGCACTGCTTGTGACTAATGACAGTTGGTCTGCTTGTTAAAGAGCAGCATATGGGACATTTTAAAGAGCAAGCCAGTAGGAGTACCTCAGTGGAGAGAAAGATGGGGGAAAATGTGCCATCATCAAATAAATCTAATGCTTTCCATGATAAGTATTTAGTATACCGATCACCTAGTATGGGCATCTGGTTTTATATTAGTGATAAAAGCAGAATATATATATATATATATATATATATATATATATATATATATATATATATATATATATATATATATACGGGGCAGATGATCGGCTGTGGTGTCCCCTAACAGGAGCATCCATACATAATAAAATAGATACATATATAATATACGCAACTTCAGCATGGATTCTACAAAAAAATTGCTTATTAGGCAAACATTTTGTATAACCTATACATATACATTGTATAAATATTTTTGCAAGCATTTCTCTCTCAAGTGAAAATTTTATAAAACAAAGTACCCGTAATGTAAATAAACCAAGAGCTAGGTATTTCACGAGTGGGCACCAGCAACAAAAGACCATTATTCAACCCCATTAAATTTAGCATTATAACTCACAAATAGCATCAGCAGGGTTTCCGCAGTCAGAGATTACCTCATCGGGTTCACGCTGCCGTCTTTCTATCTGAGCGGATCTCACGAGCTCTATTATTCAGCAGTGGTGGCACGAAGACAGCGTATTTTCTGAAGGCTGCTGAATCACGGCACGACCCCGGATTCCGCTAAAGACCGACTGTCGTCATCGCTGAACGCACATTGAGAATAGCTGGGGTGAGGGAGGGTGAGGGAGACACGCGCTCACAGATCGTGAGAGGATACAAAGTTTGCGTAGAAAGCAAAAAGAAAAGTTTAAATAGAGTGGATTTAATGTAATGCGTTTAAATTGTATCACTTATAGACAGCGGACCTTCTGAGTAGTAACCTTGTCGAACTATTTCATCCGAATGATCAAACCGGTCACTTCACCTTGGCTCAATGTCATTTTACAACAGTTAATCAAACAGTCAATCTGCCTTCATACCTCACACGCCAGGTAGGCTTTTATTTTCTGATGTCATCATGTGTTTAATGAATGCTCATTTATATATGGAATGCATTATATAATACCATTTTTATCGTATACAGTCGTTTGTGTGTAGTAAGACCAGGTGTGTATATTAAGTTGCTGAAAGGGAAAAACATGGCGACAAGGAATTACTATGACATTGTTAGCTGTAGTAAAGTAACAGTTAATCATGTCATTATCGTTTCTTTGAGGAAGTGTGGCTCCACTTGTTTTAGTGTTACTTTAAAGAAATCTTGGTTATTAGTTACAGAATAAATCAGTCATTTTTTGTCATTTGATATCGATAATGTGATTCATTAATGCTAGGATATTAAAATGCATAATTAAAGTAAAGATAAATCTATTTATTGTTTACATCAGTATTTTAGCCGTATTGAACAACCTGTTCCCTCCAGAAAAAAAAAGCGAATCTCCTCATGCTGCTTCAAGCTCCAGTCCGGCACTGCAGCTGTCCACCCCACGGCTTATCTCTTGCCCTCGTGCGTACTTGTAGAGTAAGAGCCCACATAGGGGATCCTTTGTTTAGGAGGGTCTAGGCATGGCCGATGATTTACAAGCTGCTAAAGTCTCCACGCGATTGGCTGCTTGTGCTGTGTGCGCGTCGGCCAGAAGCATGCGTCAGGCGTCTGCGGCAGTGTGTAGCTGTTTCAATCTGTGCTGATCATGCAAAGCTGGGCAGCTCACTTCTCATCGACCACTACAGCCACTTATTCTTCTAAATCCAAGCGATGCAAGATGGCTACCTTTTAGGATTATGTTGCCCAAAATCGAGGGCTTGCCCCTAAGGAGCGACAAGGTATACCACTGGCTTTTTTTCACGCCTATTGTCTCAAGGAGACAGAGGTGTAATGACTGTGGCTCTGCTCATTTGCTTTGTGCATCCGACTGTGTTTTGTTTTTATTCCTGCATCAGTAACCTGTGGTGATTTATTTTTTGATTTTTCTGTTTAGGTGAGCTGCAAAGATCTTTTCAAACCACAGAAAAGGGACAGAGTCTCCAAGGTAACAGACGGCCACTTTTTGTGTCTTTTTTGCTACACCAATGTTTTCTTCATTGTTTTCTTTAAAAAAAAATTGTAATTAAGTCCAGTTTTGGCACCTGCTGCTCTTTTCATTGTTTAATATACTCATGTACATATGTTTATACTGCCTGGTTGGCAGAAGCGAGCATAAGATTTTCATCTGCGCTCTGTTTAGTCTGTTTTCTACTGCAAAGTTGTAAAACAGGAAAAGAGTAGTGTATGAATGAAGCCACCAAAAACAGCTTCAGAGAAACTCACCAGGAAGGAAGCATGATTTTTTTTTCAGAAGTCACGTTGCACTCAAGGCTCGATACGCTTAAACCGTGCACGCGGTGCAGTTTTGGTAAATTGTTCTTTGATGGGTTTAAATATGGTGGTGTTTTTTTTTTTTTTTTTTTTTTGGGGGGGGGGGGGGGCATCGCGACTCTTGTTAGTAATGTGTCAAGTTAGAAACAACTTCTTTTTTTTTTTTTTTTTAAGAATTAACGACTTGAAATCCAAACCACCAAGTGTAAATCTGTGACCTATTTGTGTCTTTGAATCTTTAAAATGTGAATGTTTGTTTATGAATGGAACAAGTGGAAAGATTAAAGAGAAGGTGTTATTTAGGTTGGATTAGCATTTCTTTCTTTTGCAACGGAGCATTATTACTATTATTGTCTTCTTTCTTTTGTAAATGAGAGATTTCATTAGTGTGTGTAGTTAGTGAGATGCAAAAGATGTGAAGTCTCTGCTCTGTGTTTGGGTTCGACACGCCCACCCTGCTCTAACTTTCCCTGGTAACGCTTCCTTAGGGAGGCTTCTTAGAATTCTGTAGGCAATACGTGCTCTGTTGCTAGGTGTGTGCATGGGGGTGTGTGTGTGTGTCGTTTGCCATGTCTACTGTCGGGGTTTGTGTTTGCTCGTGCGTGTGTGTGTGTGTGTGTGTGCAATAGGGGGGTTTTTTTGCAACAAAAAAAAGGAGTCAAGTGTGACTTTCTGGGGCTTCAGAGCTTCAGACACAACAAACGAGAAACAAAGAAGCCGAGATGTGTGACGTGCAGAGAATGAGCAAATCATCTCCTTTATGTCATTGCCAAGTGCCAGCTGCATAAGCACTATACATGTTTTTACAGTAAACAAGCACACTTGATTAAAAAAAAAAAAAGAGTTGTTTCACTCTCTGCTGTTTGCACATTAGAAGAGACAGCATGAAGTCAGAAACTTTCAGGGTTTAAATCCTTCAGATTTCAGATTCTGGTATTGACATCATGTTAATGCAGATTAACCTAAAGCAGGAATCTTGCTGGTTGCTGCTCTTTTCAATTTTATTTGCAGCTGTTTTTATTAACTTTTTTTTTTTTAGCTTTCCAGTAACAGAACTAAAGTGCACCGGAGTATTTGGATTTAATTTGTTAATTTGATAGATGTCATACACACTGACTTCATTAGGACGAGTGAAAATATATGCTCAGCTCAGCAGATTTCTACGAGCTGCATGACAAATTCACGTGTTCAACCTTCAAAAAGCAAATCTCTACAGGCCACGTAGGTCAGCCAGTACACACATCTGTTTATTGATTGCCCCTTTCCAAATAAAGAGATTCTTGGTGAGCACAGCACATACACAAGCGATCGGAAAGCTGCTGCCTGAATGGGACACAACCTTTTTTTCACTGAAATCTCCATGTATATAAAGTAGGCAAGAAGTTTTACTGTCATAGCATGTTATTATTGGTAATTACAACTAGATTATCTTCGGGAACCACTTTGTCCTGGTCTGAGCCTGTGCCAGAAAAGCCTGAAAGTTGTACATAAGAATAGCCTGGCAACTTCAGAGGTGTGATCTACACTCAAGTAATCTGAGTGAGCAGCCCAGAAATCAACTGATAGATATGTAACCTGACTAATATTATCCTGAGTAAATATTGATGATTCTTGCATTGATTATTCAGTCACCAAATCTGAATATGTTCTTATGTCAATAACCCCAAATTTAACAAATAAATGGAACTTTTTAAACTTACAGGTCACAAAGTACAAATAAATATCATTAGATGAGATTTACATTCCCATCGAGACATTTACATTGAGAAGCTCTTCCAATGCAATACGAATAGACCATGAAGACGTACAGCACAATGTGATGATATACAGTACATAGGCTGCATGTGCAGGTCTTGGACATGTTCCAGTGTTGGATATGAAAAGTATTTTTTGATGTTGGCTGCTTTTTTTTCCCCCTCACATTTCAGGATTACATGCCAGAGAAGTTGATGACTATAGTGTTTTTTTTGTTTGTTTTTGTTTTTCTATCCAGCCATGACAGTTGCAGGTGCTGCTTGTTATTGCCTCACACTGCTTTTGGCAAGGCGAGTCAGTTGCATCCCTGCATGTCCTGGAATAAATGATAATAAAAACAATAAATTCAGTAGTTGCTGGTGTATGATTCAGATTTCCAGTAAACAATTAAACCACAGGTTGACTCCAAACACTTAAATTCATTCATCTGTTTAAGTGTTGTGTATCTTTGCATGGAGTTTTGTATTTATGCAAAAAGTGAAAATCTGTAATATGTAAGAACAGTAGAACCTCACTGCGTCAGAAATGTTATTGACTGTTGGTGCTTTTTATACTCTTGTTCTGTTGTGGAAATACCACAGTATATACACTATATTAATTGTTGATGCAGATAATAGATAATCTAAAAATATGCAAGAAGAATTTTTTTAATTACAAACATCACCACAAATTTGTATATTTCTAGTAAAATTACTTCATCCTGCTATTCAAAATATAAAAATAGAGATGGATTAGGCCATGAACGTCAAAAATACATTGTTTTTTTTTTTTTTGCATATTATAATAATAATTTAATATATAATTTATAATTCCTTTAGTGAACCTGCAAACACTGCACAAAATAGAACAGCCACTATGTTATATTTTATAACAAAAAATAAATAATGACAACTTTCTTAATTAAAACTTCTTTTATTGATCATGTTGGTCTATTTTCACAAGGGTTAACACACTAATCTTTTCTCCAGAACAGGACAAGATTAATAAAAAGATATTGATCAGATATTGGGACAAATGTTTTTTGTTCTCCAGCCAAAGTTTTGAGTATATTCATTAAAGTTTCTTTCGGCTTCTCCCGTTAGGGGTCGCCACAGCGGATCCTCCGCACGTTTGATTTGGCACATGTTTTACGCTGGATGCCCTTCCTAACGCAACCCTCCCCAATTTATCCGGGCTTGGGACCGGCACTAAGAGTGGCTGGGGATGGTTCCCTGACCGGGAATCGAACCCGGGTCGCAGCGGTGGGAGCACTGCATCTTAACCACTAGACCACCAGGGGACCAGTATATTCATTAATATGTCCATATCAAACGGTTCAGGGTGTAGTCCTGCTGTGGCATCATCAGGCTGTTGATTTATGATGGTCAGTAGTAATATGTGCCACATCACTCCTATGTCAATACCGGTTTAGTCATCATTCTCTTTTTTCCTACTCAGGTTGAGTCACAGGGCATCTCAGTAAATGGCACAAGTTCAGAGCAGATGGAGGAGGAGGTGCCAGAGGACGGGGCATGTGATGTATCTCAAGAACACTCTGCTCCACCTGACTCGCCCACTTCTCTTCAGAACAGTCCTGCACCAACACCAGCTGAGAGCAAGCTTCAGCCTGCTGTCAGCCACCATGCACTTCCTACTCACCATGACTCTCACAATGGTGCTAAACATGTAAAACCAAACACTGAAAAACATACAGATCACACCAAAACACAGTTTAAGCCCCAAAGGACTTTGAACATACTCACCAGCATTCAACCATCTGATGCACCTCCTGAAAAGATGGAAAATGGAAAGATCAAAATAGAAGAGGTGGAGGATGAACACTTTACATCCCACTCAGGTAGTAATGTCTACTTTGAAGATGCTTTGTCTACACTAGCAGCTGTAGTGTGTTCCTCCGTGAATGATAGGAAGGCTTTGGAGGAGAAGCTATTTGGTCAACAAACCTCAGATGTCTGTTCTTTTAAAAATGAAAGAGAAGAATCATATCAGAGTGATATACACCAAGAACAGACTTTTAACAATCCAGAAAAAAATTGTAACCCACAGCTTAAAGACTCGGATGCACGGTCCTTTTCCAATATCCAGTCTTTTGTTTTCAAAAGGAACATAAGCATTGATCAGGCCATAGCTATTGAGGCCTTAACCCAGTTGGCAGCTACTCCAGAATCAGTATTCCAGAGTCAAAACCTTCAGAATGAAAGCTCATTGTATACAAACATTGCATCAAGCAAGCCTGCACCACTCCAAGAAGCTAAATCAATACCAGAGGTTGTTTCCAATAAGGTCCCAGTAATTAGTTCATCATTGTATCAGACACCTGTTATTTGCAGTCCATACAACAGGCAAGAAACTTCCACCCACCGCAGCATGCCCCACAAACTCTCAATACATGACCTCTTAAAGGCTAGCTCAGAATGTGAAAAAATCTTGCACACCCAGGATAATGGAAAATTTAATCAAGCACTTTGTAAAACAGAGAGGATCGATGGCACTTTCAAAAAGATCAAACATGTTGATAGAACGCATAACTCAAGAAGGAAAGACGAAGAGGAGGTAGCTGCCCAGTTGGTGCAACTTGCATTCATGATAGAATCACAACACAAGCCAGTATCTTCTGAAAACAGTCCACCCAAGGGAACGCCAGTTCAGACCATAAAATACAACCATCACGCCATTGGGCAACATTTAAAAAGGCAAAACAAAACAAAGTCAACCTCCTCAAGTCCAAGGAAATCAAAAAAGAAAGCCACTGCGAATGAGGGAGGCAATCATAGGATACCACTAGCCAAGAGATCACCCAACGGCAAAGCACTTCTAAAGATGAAGGGTAAAATGGAGGCGTTGCAGCAAAAAACAAAATTGCACTCCCAACGAAATCCGTTTCTGCCCCAGACACAAATAGACTTGAAAAAGTACCTAGGACATGCTAATAATGAATATAGGCGACTTTTTAGCAACTCCCACAAGAAAGAGCACTTAGACCTTCAGGCTCTGATGAGCTCTGGAAACCAGAACACTCAGCATTTTAAAGCAGACCATGCAGCTCTGGGTCACTGCCATGGCAACCAGTGTCAACTGAATGGACATTGTCATAGTCTTACAAATGGTCACCTAGGTGCTACACAAGGCCAGAGGCATGAATGTGAAGAACGTTTTAATTCTCAGGTATCGAAAACCCACAGTGTGCTCAATCATGGTGCTAAACCTCAAGCCCCCTGTGCCATGCCTAATGTCCAAAGGCCAGACTCATCAACGAGTCCAGGGAGGCCACAAGTAAACAGATTTAACTATGAGCCACGTCAGGCTTTCGTTGATCAGAACGGGTATTGCAAAGTAGAGACATCCGGCTCTCTGACCGTGTTGTCTGTGTCTGCTAAACATG
This sequence comes from Silurus aristotelis, assembly GCF_946808225.1. NCBI lineage: Eukaryota > Metazoa > Chordata > Actinopteri > Siluriformes > Siluridae > Silurus > Silurus aristotelis. The sequence continues at coordinate 15,355,806 of NC_139577.1, read as the reverse complement.
TGGAAAATGGTGATGGAGAATGTCCTGGAAAAAGCACTCCCACCAAGCACATGCTCAACAGCTTTTTGGAATCTCCTTTAAAGTTTCTGGACACACCAGCCAAAAATCTGATCAACACTCCTTCAAAAAAAACATTGGACCTCCCCTCCTGTGAATGTATGGGTAAGCTGTAAAACATCACTGACCAATTTTTAGATCACAGACACCATTAGTAGGAGGAATTTCTCAGAAACGTTGTATTTTTCTGTAGCACAAATCATTGAGAAGGAAGAGGGCCCATACTACACACACCTTGGATCTGGGCCAACTGTAGCTGCAGTACGAGAGATGATGGAGAACAGGTGACAAACTTTAATCTTGTGTTTTTCACCGAATAAATTTTTTTCATCCTTACTTCTAAGTATAAAATATGAAAGGTACATTTAAATCCCCAGAAATACAAGATAACTGAATTCTGTTTTAATTCAGTATAATATGGTATAACTACAAACCCCTGAATTTTTTTTTTTAATAGTCTGTTTTGAAGAATGGAAGGATATACCTCCCTCACTGGGACCTATAGATTTCAATATCACACAATTACATACATACACTAGCTGTCTATAGTCTATAATTGGCTTCAGTCATGAATTTCTTCAAATAATTGTCGGATGCTTGCTTTTTTTTTTATTTCTGCAGCAATCTAAATCTTTGTTAAACTTTGTGCACATAAGAAAACCAGTGTATACAAGCAGAAAAGCTAAACCTGGTTCTCATGCACTAGTGAAGTGCAACAGGAAGCCACATTTTTGTGCTGAAGGGGCCCAGCAGAGGGACTTTTACCACACTATATGTTCACAGATGACCTGCTGCAGGCTCATGTCTGTGATGCATTTAGGTGCAATGTGTAATAGAACCCTTCCTTAGTATCTAAAACCACATTTATTTTTCTAGGTATGGGGAGAAAGGCAAAGCAGTTCGCATGGAAGTGGTGGTATATACAGGAAGGGAAGGCCGGAGCTCACAGGGTTGTCCAATAGCCAAGTGGGTAAGTGGCCTGCTAAAACATATTTTATTAATTTCATAATTTTTTTGAGGTGAGGGGATTAAAGTTATGATTGATGGATGTGGGAGATATATATATATATTTATTAGGTACACCTTACTAGTACCGGGTTGGGCCCCCTTTTGCCTTCAGAACTGCCTTAATCCTTCGTGGTATAGATTCAAGGTACTGGGAACATTCCTTAGAGATTTTGGTCCATATTGACATGATAGCATCACGCAGTTGCTGCAGATTTGTCGGCTGCACATCCATGCAAATCTTCCATTCCACCACATCCCAAAAGTGTTTTATTGGATTGAGATCTGGTGACTGTGGAGGCCATTTGAGTACAGTGAACTCATTGTCATGTTCAAGAAACCAGCCTGGAAGTAGTCATCAAAAAATGGGTACACTGTGGTCATAAAGGGATGGACATGGTCAGCAACAATACTCAGGTAGGCTGGGCGTTAACACGATGCTCAATTGGTACTAATGGGTCCAAAGTGTGCCAAGAAAATATCCCCCACACCAATACACCACCACCAGCAGCCTGAACCGTTGATACAAGGCAGGATGGATCAATGCTTTCATGTTGTTGATGCCAAATTCTGACCCTACCATCCGACTGTCGCAGCAGAAATCGAGACTCATCAGACCAGGCAACGTTTTTCCAATCTTCTTTTGTCCAATTTTGGTGAGCCTGTGTGAATTGTAGCCTCAGTTTTTCTTAGCTGTCAGGAGTGGCACCCGGTGTGATCTTCTGCTGCTGTAGCCCACTCGCCTGAAGGTTCGACGTGTTGTGCGTTCAGAGTTGCTCTTCTGCTTACCTCGGTTGTGATGAGTGGTTATTTGAGTTACTGTTGCCTTTCTATCAGCTCGAACCAGTCTGGCCATTCTCCTCTGACCTCTTGCATCAACAAGCCATTTGCGCCCACAGAACTGCCACTCACTGGATATTTTCTCTTTTTTTGGCTATTCTCTGTAAACCCTAGAGATGGTTGTGCGAGAAAATCCCAGTAGATCAGCAGTTTCTGAAATACTCAGACCAGCCCGTCTGGCACCAACAACCAAGCCACATTCAAAGTCATTTAAATCACCTTTCTTCCCCATTCTGATGCTCGGTTTGAACTGCAGCAGATCGTCTTGACCATGTCTACATGCCTAAATGCATTGAGTTGCTGCCATGTGATTGGCTGATTAGAAATTTGCGTTAACGAGCAGTTGGACGGTGAGTGTATATACGTGTGTGTATATATATAAATTTATATATAAATATATATATATATATATATATATATATATATATATATATATATATATATATATATATATTTATTTATATATATACACACACGTATATACACTCACCGTCCAACTGCTCGTTAATGCAAATTAAAATTTTTATATATATATATATATATATATATATATATATATATATATATATATATATATATATATATATATATATATATATATATATATATATATACGTGTGTGTGTGTGTGTATATATACACTGTGTGCACAATTGTTAGGCAAGTGATTATTTTGACCATATCATCATTTTATCCATAATTTCCCCCAAGTCCAAGCTGTATAAACTTGCTAAATGCTTATTGGATTTAATGCATATCAGGTGATGTGTATTTGTGTAACAAGGGAGGGTGTGGCCTAAGGGGATCAACACCCTATATCATGGTGTGCATAATTATTAGCCAGATTCTTCTCCTCAGGAAAAATGGGCTAAAAAAGAGATTTAACTGACTCTGAAAAGTAAAAGATTGTTAAAAGTCTTTAACAAGGATGCAGCACTCTTGAAATATCTAAGATATTTAAGGCGTGATCACAGAACCATCAGACATCAAATAGTCAACAGGGTCGCAAGAAACGTGTCGAGAAGAAAAGACGCAAATTAACCAACAAAGTTTTGAGAAGAATCAAACATGAAGCTACCAGGAACCCATTATCCTCCAGTGCTGCCATATTCCACAACTCCAACCTACCTGGAGTTTCAAGAAGTACAAGGTGTTCAGTTTTTAGAGACATGGCCAAGGTAAGAAAGGCTGAAACCCGACCACCTCTGAACAAGACACATAAGTTGAAACATCAAGAATGGGCCAAGAAATATCTGAAGACAGATTTTTCAAAGGTTTTGTGGACTGATGAGATGAGAGTGACTCTTGACGGACCAGATGGATGGGCCTGTGGTTGGATCAGTAACGGACACAGAGTTCCACTTAGACTCAGACGCCAGCAAGGTGAAGGTGGGGTACTGGTATGGGCAGGTATTATTGAAGATGAGCTAGCTGGACCTTTTCGGGTTGAAAATGGACTGAAAATCAACTCTCAGACCTACTGCCAATTTTCAGAAGACACTTTCTTCTAGCAGTGATAGAGGAAAAAGCCTGCATCTTTCAAAAAGACTGCATCTTTAATGATTTTTATGTAAGACAACGCTCCATCACATGCATTAAAGTTCTCCACTGTGTGGCTGGCCAGTAGTGGCATTAAAGATTAAAAACTAATGGCATGGCCCCCTTCTTCCCCTGACTTAAACCCTTCTGGGCCCTTCTTAAGCAGGAAATTTACAGTGAAGGTAAACAGTACACCTCTCTGAACAGTGTCTGGGAGGCTCTGGTTGTGGATGCACAAATAGTTGATTCTGACCAGATCAAGAAACTGACTGACTTAGTGAATGGAAGGCTTGTGACTGTTATCGAAAGGAAGGGTGGCTATATTGGTCACTAAGGTTTTCTTTTTGAAATTTCAGAAATGTTTATTTGTGAATTTTGAGTTTGTTTATTATTCTTACCTGAACAGGTAAAAATAAAGTGAGATGGGAAAATCTTTGTTTTTCATTTAGTTGCATAATAATTCTGCACACTAATAGTTGCCTAATAATGGTGCAATTGTAGATATTCTTTTAAGAAAGCCAAAACTTCACTTTTACTACTTAAATGTTCAGTTTTGGGAGTTTTTTAACATGACCAAGAGCACTATAGTTGTACAATAACAAAATTAATCTTAAAAAATACAACTTGTCTAATAATTGGGCACACAGTATATATATATATCTATATATAGAGATATATAGATATCAGGAAAAATAAATAATTAGCTGCTATAGTTTATATTCTTTTTTCTGTGTTAATTATACTTCATGGTTACTAATATTATATATATATATATATATATATATATATATATATATATATATATATATATATATATATATATATATATATATACACATACAGTATATGTGTATGGTTAACACAAAAAAGGAGACGCTGAACTATAGCCGCTAATTATTTCTTGTGCCTGATAGACTCACAGTGACAGTGACAGCACTGAGAATGGTTAGTTACTTGGGTGTGTGGGTGCTGTACTTTCTGTTCTGCTATATTCGTACAGTCAGTAAACATGGCAGACAGGTTGCAGTTTGGCCTCAGTATGAACTGTTGCTTTTTCTTTTCAGTTTTTGACAGTGCCTCTGCTGGTTAGGTGTTGTAGGAGAAAAAATGTATTAACTGTGTGCATCATTTATAACTTTATAACAAACTATATTTGTACCTATGAGTTGAGTTTCTGTTTCTAGCGAAACAAGGTTTTCTTTTCTTGTAAATGTGAACATCCAAAACGTCTGGACACAAGGTCTCAGTTGAGTTCAAGGAACAAAAAACCACAGTCGTGAGCATGATAAGAGGTTGATAAACTTGGTCTTTTGCACACACTTTGTGTGTAACTGAGATGCCCTCTGCTGAGTACAGAATAAACCTGGCTCTTATTCATTAATCCTCTCTGTTTATTCATTTTATTAGACTTCAATTTCCAAGGACAATATTTTCGGTTGATAGACCTGTTCCCAACTGAGCAGTGACACTGAGTGACAGTGAAATCCCAGCAAAGTTGTTGCACCTACTGCTCCAGAACCACACACACACACACACACACACACACACACACACCAGCATTACCATTGCAATGTCAGTGTTCCTAGTGACTCAGAATGTACTCAAAACGAACCATCCCAACATGTGGCCCCTTTGCATTGAGGAGCTTACAAATTGTGCTGCTATGCATAACACCACATTTTTTGAGCATCATGTCCTTTAGAAATTACTTTTAAATTGTATTACTATTATATAGAATTATATAACTCTTTCATTTGTCCTTAGATACCTGATAAACCTATTAACACCACATTCTATGTATAATACATTTTAATAATACTAACACAGTCATTTCGATTATAAAAAAGTGCACCTATCTAGCATTGTAACTGATAAAATGGTTAACATTTTTATGATAGGGACGTGTATCTAATACATACATATGTACATTGTGTGAAGCATAGACTGACAAGTAGAGGCTAAACTGAGTGCAAGCTGAGCTAGTGTGAGGAGAGAACAAATAATGTGTTCATATATAGTTCTTTGTAATAGTTTAGACTTGGGAGAAGCTTTTAGCTTTTTAATAGATTTACTAAATCCAAACACATTCAGAGCAGAGAACAGTAATCAGGGAAAGGTTTGCATGCAAAACAAAGGATATACTTGGACGTCGCAAAAATGAATTTGAATGAAGTGACTTGGAACTTGCTTAAGGTATCAGCAATAACCCCTTAGTCTACAAATGCAGGAATTAGACCTTACTGTATTACATAATCTATTAAAACCTTAGACATGTTTGGGAAACAAGAAGGTTGCCCTCTATTATTATGGAGGTGTCACGGTATGAGCTGGTTGAGTGGAAACAGTGTACAAGGGTGTCACTAATGGCAAATTGCACCAACCCTGACCATGTCTTTTAGATTATCCGTCGGGGCAGCGAAGAGGAGAAGCTCCTGTGCCTGGTGCGTCAGCGTGCAGGTCACTGCTGCCAGAATGCTGTGTTGGTCATCCTCATCCTAGCCTGGGAGGGCATCCCACGCAACATGGCTGACGGACTGTATGAGGAACTCACCAACACCCTCTACAAATACGGATCGCCCACCAGCCGCCGCTGTGCCCTCAATGAGGAGTGAGTCAGAAAATAAATAATATTCATACACACACACACACACACACACAGAGACACACACACACAGAGACACACATTCACAAGGGTGTTATTTAAATAGCACATATGATTGAAAGCTATCATATGTTAAGTAGAAGGTATTACTCTAGGACTAATATTTCTCTTTTCGCTTTTTTTAACCCTCCTCCTTAGTCGTACCTGTGCTTGTCAGGGTCTGGACCCAGAGACTTGTGGAGCCTCATTTTCTTTTGGCTGTTCATGGAGCATGTACTTCAATGGTTGCAAGTTTGCACGTAGCAAAGTTCCCCGAAAGTTCCGGCTGCAGGGTGACTACCCTGCCGAGGTAAGTGCAGCAAGCCTTCAGTAAGTGGATATTATATTTTTAAAATGTTTTTTTATTCTTGATTGTATTGAACATATATAGATAAAATAAAAAATCACCATCGGTTTAAAAGTTCAATCCGAATGAAAATATAAACGCCTCAATCGGAATAAAATGCCCAAACCTAATGAAATTGTTATCGGTTTGAGGGGGTGAGATAAACCTTACTATAAACCAAACAAAATAAAAATTCTGCCATGTAAACACGTTAAACCGATTATTTTTACGTTTACATTCCTCTGCCAATCCACACAAACGTGTGAATAACCGCCGATATGTGAAAGTTTCCATTCCAGGTAACTAAATTTCAGCAATACATCCCATTAAGACCAGTCCTGACTATGGACCTTCATCGTTTCCTCAGACCTTCCAGCAGTAGAATGCCTACAAATACACGCTGTTGCTTTACATAAAAAATAGCGCATAAGAAATAATAGAACTCCAAAGCGCTGGCACATAAAAAACACCATATAGGATTCGATAACATCTCATGTAAACAGTCCACCGAATCTTTCAATCTGAGTTATTTTAATCAGAATTTCAAAAAAGTGTACATGTAAACGTGGCTAAGGTTACTGATAATAATTTTTTTATTATAAATAAAATTTACCTTTGGATTTCATGGTATGGAAGCAGTTATTGTAGAGAAAATTGAAAGCACTGGTACAATAAACCATCAGGTTCGTCAGCGTTTTGATGTTCATAAAGGCATTGAATAGTCGGCTTTTCAGTAGGGATGGTAAGATTCACAGATTCGCATTGGTGCATGGGCATAAAAGTTACCGATGTGATGCATCCATTTAAAAAAGTGTTTATCGGATACAAGTTGGCATTTGTATATTAATGCATCATTTTTAACATATTTGTAAAAACAATATTTTTGTATATAATTATTAGTAGATGCGTTATACTTATACATTAATATGGCAGAGGTAGAGCTGCATCTTCCTGGAGACAGAAAAGAAAAAGAACTTCTGGTTTTATTTAATCTTTGTTTTGTTTTTGCACTACAGAGGCCTGTTTGTGAAATTATATTGCATTGAATCAAATCGGGAAGGATCGCACTGCATCGTAATAGGGGTGAATCGTATCGCTTCACATCGGTAGCTGCTTCATATGCATCTATGTATCGTATTGTTGGCTATACATCAAGATGCAAATCTGATCAGCCTCAGTTATATCGATGCACATTCCTACGTTCTAGTGTATGCAGTTTCAAATAATGCGAGTTATATAGATGTTAACGTCAATAAAAAACGTGCAAGAAAGATATGTCTAAATCTTTTCACGTTTTAACCATAAGTGCATGTTGCTTCTGTGGTTTGCATGCATTAAAATGGATATGCTGGAATATTCAGTACTGTGAGTGATTTATAGTTTCATTATTGTGGGCAGTGCAATTGTACAGCAATGCCAATTTCTGTGTATCCACTTTTACTTATCTGCATATTTTTAAAGGAATAGCAGGTATAGTGCAATATAAAATATTATTATTAAATTAAATAAAAGGACAGTAGCACTATACTATATGCATATAAATGATTGTCTTTTTCGGTTCCTATTGCTAGTGTAATCTCTCTTTTATTATAACAGACGCGAGTACTAAACATGTTACTGCCGTCAACATTCCTTTCTATGATTCATATACGTATATATATGTGTGAAAAAGGGTTTATTGTTAGAACACAAAATGTAAATATAATTTTTTTTTATCAACAGGAGGTGAAGCTTGAACGCAATCTGCATAATTTGGCATCAGACGTGGCTCCTGTGTATAGGAAACTTGCACCTGAGGCTTATGAAAACCAGGTGGGATCATAAAGACAGCCAAAAGAGTGAAATCAATAGAATTATATGAGCCTCTGAGCAAATGGGGAACAATGAGATGCTAAGATTTCTCCAGATTCTCCAGATATTGTCAGTATTTCTAATTTCTGTCGATTTACTGTGAATGCTTGTAAGAAGAGATTCCCATTCAGTTGTATTTCCACGCTTCACCACTAGAGGCAGACATACAGTTTAACACTCATGATAAGTTACCTATGACGTCACCGTGCACCGTCAAGAGTATAAAAGGCCAAAGCACTGAGAAGCAGACTCGACATCACGCAACCTACCGAACAGGAGCTAGGAGTCGACAGCAATAATCACACACGATTAATTCTAAACCCAGTAAAGTTTGAGTGTTCTAAATCCTGTACCGTGTTTTTACTGACATGCCGGGGCGAGTACAATCTCCTGATCATCGCACACCAGATAGTGAAACTCCCTTACAATTGGTGCTTCTAGCTAGATAATAAAAAATTCCTAACATTGCTGAAATCTTCATTGTGACATAGAAAAGTTGAGTTGACTTATGTCCTTTCAGGTGGAGCAGGAGGAGCTGGGGCAAGACTGTCGACTGGGCACGAGAGAGGGTCGTCCGTTCTCTGGTGTGACCGCATGTGTGGACTTTTGCGCTCACGCTCACAGGGACACACAAAACATGACCAACGGGAGTACTGTGGTGAGCATCGTGTGTTATTTATATTAAGTTACATTTGGTTCAGATTAGGGATGCACCGAATATTCGGCCACCGAAAATTTCCGGCCGAAAATGGCCCAAAAGTGCATTTTCGGTATTCGGCTGAAAGACTTTGATCACCGAAAAAACACGGCTGAAACAGTTGGTTGTGATGACGCAAACAGAAACCGTGTCCTGCACGTGCTTGTCTGAAGCAACATGTCTGCGGTGTGGACGTATTTCAGTATATCTGAGAAATACAAACGGATAGCGATTTGCAAAACATGTAATGCCGAAATTTCAAGAGGGGTGCGTCTGCAAAGACTTTCTCCACGTCGGGTTTAATTTATCATCTGAAATCCAAACATCCCGATCGCTATGCTGAATATGAGAGTAACGCGGCACAGAAAAGCAAAACCCCTCCGAGCACGCGCACTCCGTCTGTGGGGGACGTTTTTGAAAAGGCAAGGAAGTTTCCCAGTGATGTTGTCAAGGCGCTTTCCTGTCCTGGCAAAGTTGGCACGCAAGTACTTTTCTGCTCCGTGCACAAGCACTGACAGCAAAAGACTGTTCAGTGCAGCAGCCCATGTTCTCGATGAGAAGAGGAACAGACTTTACTGGGATAAAGCAGAGAAGCTACTCTTCATCAAGAAAAACCTGCCACTTTACCTCAAGAAGTAGAATGGGATTGTCTAGTGTTTAAATATTTATTATCCACTTTGCACATTTGCAATTCTTGGTGCATTTGTTGTTGTTAAAGTTCTACAGTTAACATATGGGCTATGGCAATCTTTTTGATACACTATTATGTTGTAGGCCTACAGTGAAAATATTGTTATCTTTAAGCAGTTGCACTTGTTCTGAATGCACTTTGTTTTTTATGAAAGAACATATTTAATTGTACAACCTTTCAGCAGGCCAGAGGGCCTGTACATTATTATTTAATGTACACATGAGTGCATTTAAGTTAAACATTTAAGTTTGAATTTTTATTTATTTTATCCTGTGCATTGTTGCAATGTGCTATCAATAAATATTTTCATAATTTGTAATTGATTTATTCTTTGACACTTTAATATTAATTTATGCAATTGAAATGCCTTGATTTTAGTAAGGTTAGTACACAGTCATAGCCATAAATGCAATGGTAATAATAATTAGCATAATTTCTTTCGGTGTTTCGGTTTTCGTTTTCGGCCAAGAATTTTCATTTCGGTGCATCCCTAGTTCAGATGTACACCTATGTGGTAAGGGTTTAATACGTAAATTTCACACACTGGAATTTTAATTCAACACCTCATGTGGAACTACTGCCTATTGAAGTAATTGTTATAGGAGTTTGCTAAAGAACAGAGGCAGGTCTCAGGTATGCACAATTGTGAGTGTAAAATGATTTTCTTGTCTAAAATCACCTTGATTATGGAGTATTCTTAAATACAGTGTACGTTTCTGAGAGTGATGTAGCTACAGAATGTCATGCTGGATGCCATTGGACTGTAATATTAAGTATATAGGTTTTTTTTTAGAAGTGCAGAAATCTCTGCATGGCATACTCATGTCAATAAAAAAGTATGCTCTGTCGCTTCTTTTTGCAGGTATGCACATTAACTAAAGAGGATAATCGGGCAGTGAGAAACATTCCAGAGGATGAGCAACTTCATGTCCTGCCTCTCTATAAGATCTCAGAGACTGATGAGTTCGGGCAGGTGGACGGCCAGAGAGCTAAGATTGAGAGTGGAGCCCTGCAGGTGCTCTCCGCCTTTCCGAGAGAGGTGCGTATGCTGGCTGAGCCCGTCAAGTCTGCTCGCAAAAGAAGACTGGAGGCCAAGAGAGAGCGAGAAAAACAGAGCAGCCAGGAAAAGAAGCAGATCACCCCAACAAAAATGAAGAACGAACCTCTCAGAGGTATTGTCAGCAGTGCCATTCTTTTACTCAAATATAAAAAAGGCAAGACAGTCAGAGCTAATATTTGTTTGCCTTTATTATAATTATAACATTTTTCCTTTTTTTCTACATTTCTCTTTTGTAGGCTATAAAAGCACTTTGCAATGTTTTAAAATGGAGCCGCAGAATTACTGTCCCCCTATGCGAGTGACTCCAGACATGGACACACGCTTTTTAAGTGATTCATTCAGCCCTTTCAGCAGTATGAACTGTACTCCACAAGTGGGCTCAAGTGAACACACTGCAGCACTTTCTCCTTACTCTCACTGCAACCCGCCTGCCCCTCCACAGGTTGCAGAACAGAAGCCTTTCGAAAGCCACCAGGAAACGCGCGACTCCTTGGAAACCGAGTCCCAAGGTTTCAGTGGCTACCATTTTGCAGTAAAGACAGAATCCAAGGAGGTGCACTGCCTCCAGGGTGGAGCTTCTCCGAGACCACTCTCCCCAGCCCAGGCCAAGGGTCTTCACAGCCGACTGAACCAAGCACAACCAAGCCTGGATAACAACTACCACCAAGGACTACCCATAACTTTCCGACCCCTGACCCCGGAAGAGGTTAAAGCTGAGGAGCTATGGTCAGACAGCGAACACAACTTTCTGGATGGGGATATCGGTGGGGTTGCAGTGGCCCCTTCTCATGGCTCCATCCTCATTGAGTGCGCCCGACGTGAGCTTCACGCCACCACCCCTATCCTACGGCCTAACCGGAGCCACCCCACCCGCATCGCTCTCGTCTTCTATCAGCACAAGAGTCTCAATGCACCAGGTCATGGCCTGCTCCAGTGGGAGGCCAAAATGGCTGAAAAGGCCAGGGAGAAAGAAGAGGAGGCTGAAAGGCTGGGATTTGAGGCTGCAAACATGGGAAGGTCAAAAGTAATTAAGAGAGATTCAGAAAGTGAAGAGGAAGATGGGTTGCAAGATGAGAGGCAGGAGCTAAAGGTCCCTACTCGCCAATCACTAACAGCTACTCGAAACATCATCACCACATCATCCCCATACGCTCTTACTCACGTCACTGGGCCTTATAACCGCTGGACATGACCGTGGCAATGCCACTTTTAGCTAATGCCTTACCTCAGTCAGATCTCTCTGTTTTAATACATGCTTTTTTTTTTGTGTTACGATCTACATCTCAGCTTTTGAATGCTGACTACATTTGTCGGTTTTTAACTGTGAGTTTGGTGTCTACATTTTTGAACAGATGGTGCTCACCACAGATGTTTTAAAAACTGGTTTTATACAAAGAGATGGAATTAGTGCATAGAAGATGTGACTATTTATTCTGAATGTTTTTTTTTTTGTTTGTTTGTTTGGGGGTGTTTTTATTTTTTATTTTTTATTTTTTTTTGGGCAACAGTTTGTATTTAATTTTTGGTCCAAGCCTGTTTACTGCAATATTACTGTGTCAACCTGAAAAATTATGTGTATAGTAAACACTCAGAATTGACATTGTAAAATGTGACCTATTATTTTTGCCTCAGCTTGGGTGCTCTTGTCAAAAATGTTCAATAGTTGCTGTTTTATGGTGCCATTGTGGCAGTAACTTTGAATAACCACACAGACATACATTACTATTTAAAAGTATTGTGACACAGTTGGTTGTTGGATAGATTTAAAGATGTAGCATTGGTTTTATCATGTGATGAAGGTACATAGATGCTGAATTATTCCCATTACTCATTGCATTGTTAGAAAAAAAAAAAGCACTTTGAAGCAACTTGACTTTTGAAATGTTCCGTATGCACAGTTGTTTTGTTTTGTTTTGTTTTTAACGTGACCTCCTTCATTTAATATCTGTATATACGCTTTACAAGTTGGTTTGAAAACCCATTCAGGATTTTTTGAGACCATGCTTATGAAAGCAATAATCATGGAAGGTTAAATGCTGCATTTTTGATAATGTGTAGAATTTAAAACATTTTATTACTGGAATTTGCATAAAATACAATATTACTAGGTTACCCAATTGTTTAGTTTTTTTTGTTTTGTTTTTCGGCTTCCACAGAGTTTGCAACAAGACTTGAAAACAGCATTTTATATAATCTGACGTAATAATTTGTCACATTTGTGTGCTAAAATGCATCAGTACTTTTACTGTATGTTTCTCCATGGTGCTTTTTCGAAGACCTGCTAAACATCAAAGTGATAGTAGATCTCTTTTTTTTTTTTATTATTATTATTATTATTGCGTTACAATGTTTTTATTTGAAATAAATCATGCCATGATTTACAACTAGAATTTTTTTGTAAATGTCTGGATATTAGGGGTTTTGTTTTTCAAACCGACATTTCTGTCTGTTTGTTAGCCTGCTATTCCATTGCCTGAAATGGAGTAGGTTACTATACTCTATGTTCATAATGTTCACTGTAGAAATGCTTTCTAATTTTTATATTAGATATTTGTTATTGCGATTTAGGAAGCCTATGTTTTTTCCAGTCTTTTTCCTTAAGGTGCTTAAAGTTTACTGTGTAAATGTGGTATATTATGATGTACTTCCAAAACTTTTATATTGAAAGCATTTGTGTCTAGAAAAAGAAAAAAAAAGACATTTCTTCATGCCGGCTGTGTAAAATCATCTTTTATAATCTTTTTCCTTACAGCGAAGGCAGAGCACCTTCTTAGAAAAACCCAATAGGACCTTTTTAAAGACACAAGTGGCATGGATATATTCATTTTAGTGTACGTTTTCAATTAAAGCTACTTTTGTTGAACAAGGAAATTGTTGCATTTGTGAAAAACACCGATCTACAGCATAGAGTAATACTCATTTTTAACTTCTAACAACACTGTAGAAACTGTTTGAACAGATTTTTTTTAAACGTAGCTTTAAAAACTTACTTTCCTCGTGATAAAATGAGCAACTTTACAAAATATGTTTATGATTAAATCCTTTTTGGCAGGTTGAGTGTGCAGCTTAAAATTCATTTGAATGCGCATACACTGAAGTCACTGTAGTCTGTTGAGCCTAAAATGTGTAACAGGTAAATGTTATTGCATCATTAAAATATATTCTGTTCTCGATATATGCCACTTTCAACAGCAGACCTTTTCATAAAGCAGCTTTATGGAAATAGGGAAATACATCTGAATGCATCAAGTCAGACTTGAAACTAATGACAAAGACAACATGAGGAAGCAGACCTGAGAGGAACTTGTTCATGGGTGACACTGAATAGTGGGATAATTTTTTTTTAAAGTTTACAGCAAAAAAAAAAAAAACAATAAAAGAGAAACAGTATTAGATATGTTAAAAGAATAGATAACTATATTTTGAATAGGATGAGCATAGGAGGCTCCAGATTATATAGTCTATGTTCCAATTAGCAAACAAGCCTACATTAGACCTGTTACAAAGAAGAAATCAATCGTTTTATCAATTTGGCATCATTATACAGAAGGCCGCATTGCAATTTAGATAAGAATGGGATGTAAAACCATCTTGTGATACCCCATGGGTGAGTCATTTTTCCACCTAACAAAACTTAACTTTAACCACAATTAGCTCATCTCATTAGTTAATAAGTTGTAGCTAATGCATGATTTTTTTTCTTTTTACAGTAAGGTCTTATCTACAAGCTCCACTTGCTAGCACAATTTTCTAAAATCCTCAGCAGAACACAAGAACAGTCATGTGAGCTGTCCCATGATCTTAAAACAACAATAACTGAACCAATAACCAAAGCCCTTACACAGAACAAGCCTTAATAATTCTGTTATCCTCAATACACGTTATTCTCACGGACCAAATCACTGTCCTATAGACCCCTTATCTGAAATGAACTCGCCTTTTTCCTTGATATGTTCCAGGTCTGCCAAATGAAAGACTACCATGGAGGAGTACATCACTAAAGTTCTTCGACAGAGGTACATTGTTTAAGAGTCATGTCAAGAAGCTTTTTATTGTCATTTCAACCATATATAGCTGACGCAGTACACGGTGAAATGAAACAACGTTCCTCCAGAATTCTGATGCTACATACAACAACATAAAACAACAATCACAAAAACAGAAAAACACGGCCAAGGACTAGTAAGTGTCCTCACCACAAAAAGTGCATGTGTGCAACCTGGTGAAAACAGTGAAAAGACAACACACAGAACACAAAATAGCTCCGCCAGTAGACGTGTTGTAACGAGACAGTGAACAGTAGCAAAAATGTAAACAAAATGTTGTGCAAAAGAGCAAGTAGCAGCAATCCAGGAAAGATATGCAAAAATGGCATGTAAACAGTTTATGGTAATGATGTAATATGAGTGGTCCCGAAGTCATGGGTGTGCAAAGTGAGTAAGAGTGTGTGTTGAGTCTGGGTTGTACAGATCAGTCACACATTTGTGTGTGTGTGTGTGTGTGTGTGTGTGTGTGTGTGTGTGTGTGTGAGCTCAGTGTTCAGTTCTTTGTTGAGAAGCCTGATGGCTTGACGTTTCCAGTTAGCTAAGGCTAAAACAAAGAAATACACCGATCAGGCATAACATTTTGACTACCTGCTTAATATTGTGTTGGTCCCCTATTTGCTGCCAAAACAGTCCTAACCCTTTGCAGCATTAACAGCATTAACTTCTTCAGCAATTTGAGCTACATGAGCTCGTCTGTCGGATTTGACCACAAGAGCTGCAGGGTCGAGAAACTCCGACCCAGTTGTCTAGCAATCACAACTTGGCCCTTGTCAAACTCCCATAAATCCTTACACTTGCCCATTTTTCCTGCCTCTAACACATCAAGTTTGAGGACAAAATGTTCACTTGCTGCCTGATATATTCCACCCACTAACAGGTGCCATGATGAAGAGATAATGTTTATATTTACTTCACCAGTCATAATGTTGTGGATAATTAGTATATACAGCTACAGTGGATCTAATCCTGTTGCAGCAACACAATGCATGGGATTAAATTATATTTGGAAATGGGTAGTATTTAAAAAATCTCCTTGAATTGTTATATACACAAGTCTCTCAAAATAACGTGAAATGCCATGAAAAGTAAAACATGCAATGAGGGAAAATGCCTTTTTGATAAAGGGGATTGTAACTGGATGAGCTGTTCTGCTATTGTATTTTATCTGCCTCAAAATTTGATGTTTTGTGCATACTGTGATGAGTGGTTGAGTCACATTACCTTCCAGGCAGCCCAATCGATGTTCTTTTGGCTGTTCTTTTTTTAACCGTTATGTGTAAATGCCGTAGATTGTTTTATGTGACAATCGCTTGAACATTGAATAACAATCACATTGTTTAAGTGCTCATTTAAAATATTTTATAAGAAAATGTTCTGTTGTATGCAATACTGCCATCCCTAAAGTCACAGAGATCACATTTTCCCCATTCTGAAATTTCTGTGAACTGTAATAAACTGAATGTGCATGATTAGATGTTTGCTAATAGCATCATTGTATGAGCGTGCAGGTGTAGCCACTTCCAAATAAAACAGGCAGTGAGTTTATATTAAACAGATTTGGCTATTTAGAAATAGTTAGCAATACCTAAACACCATAGGGCACTAGTTATGAATCTGTGTGCAACTGACAGCACCAATCATTCTTTGAAACAACCTGTAAAATAATATTTTGTTGAATAACTTTTATTAATGGTAATTAAGCTATGCTATCCTGTTGAATTGGTAAAAGTCATCCTAAACTTATCCTGCCCTGGAGCATGTTGGCCATAAAGCAAGTTTCCATGGCAATATAGCCCAGTAAAAAGTGATTCACCACCATGAGTCAAAAGTCTAACTCAAAGATAGCATCGTGAGACAGACCCTGTGAGTAGACCAGGTTTCTAACCAATTTTATTCTACTTGTGAATCTTTTAGAGTAGCCTATAATCAATACATCCTACATAATGCCGATCTGGAGTTGATTTATATTATAAACACTTTTCTAATAATTTATACTTTTTCATGTCACAGCATATCGCTGAAACTTTGTTCAATTCGAGTATGTGCATCTCTTCGGAAAAAAAATTCACATTTACAAATTACCATTTCTTCTAATGGCTACTTATAGCCTGAAATTAAGCCATGACACAAAAAAATCTAAATTCATCTCAACTGGTTTCATAAACATTAGAATGAGATCCATATTCTTCAATGACCTTATGAGTTACTGGTTCCGAATCTAGTGGAACGTTTTTGGCATGAGCAGGAGCAAGAGTATCACGGCATGAAAAGGCATGGGAAAAATCTACAGCAATTGCATATAATATAATCATCCCAAGGGGAGTGGTGGCTCCAGCGGTTAAGGCGCTGGGTTGCCGATCGGAAGGTCTGGGGTTCAAGCCCCGGTATCGCCAAGCCGCCACTCTTGGGCCCTTGAGCAAGGCCCTTAACCCTCTATGCTCCGGGGGTCCCTTATGAGGGAAATATCAAGGTCCATGACATGGGGCTGCCTTCCTGTGGGCTCACCACCTGCAGGAGGGACCATAAGACGGTGCTGTGAGGATTGGGCAGAAGGCGGGGGCCTGCTTAGACTGCTGCCCCCGCGACCCGAATTACGGATGAGTGGGAAAAAATGAATGAATGAATGAATAATCATCCCAACATGAACCAGAATTCCCTGCCTGGTGCCTGGTATAGTGTTTGTAATAAAGTGCTAACTGTGACCTGAATAAAATAATCACTTCCTAATATCAACAAATAAAGCAGTAACACTGTCCTACAGAAAAATCCAACGCGATACAATATCTCACAAAAATGAGTACATCACTCACATTTCAGCAACCATTTTATATATTCTTAAGGGACAATACTATAGATATATAAAACTTGGATATGCTTTAAAGTAGTCAATGTGCAGCTTGTATAACAGTATACATTTACTGTCCTCTGAAAATAACTCAACATACAGCCATTATTGTCTAAATAATTGGCAACAACAGTGAGTACACCCTAAGTGAACATGTCAAAACTGTGTCCAAAGTGTCAATATTTTGTGTGAGCACCATTGTAATATAGCACTGCCTTAATTCTCCTGGTCATGGAATTCACCAGAGCTGAACAGGTTGTTGCTGGGATTCTCATCCACTCCTCAATAATGACATCACAGAGCTGCTGAATGTTAGACACATGGTGCTTCTCCACTGGAGACATACTTGGACACTTCATCACCTTTAGCTTCTTCAGCAAGACAGTTGTCATCTTGGTGGTGTGTTTGGATCGTTATAATGTTGGAAAACTGCTATTCGCCCCAGAAGGGCTTCAGAATGTCACAGAACATGTTGGAATCTATGTTTCCCTCAATAAACCGCAGCTCCCCAGTACCAGCAGAACTCATGCAGCCCCAGACCATCGCCATTTATCATAGTCTCATCAGACCACATGATATGGCTCCAGTAATTCATGATCTTGGGCAGGTTGTCTTTAGCAAGCTGTTTGCAGGCTTTCACTACATGAAACAAGAAAAGCTTTTCCCCAAGGAAGTTTACCTCATAAACACTTAAACTTATACCTGTAACCAACTCATTTGCAATATATAAACACATTCAGGTGCAAAATGTCAACACGTTCCATATACAGCATATTCTTCTTCTACCACAATTTCAATGCAGTACTTTCCACCTGCACATATCTGTGTATAAGATAAATTCTGCATGTCATTCTGACTGTACATTGTGTATAAACCTTTCTTTCTTATTTAATTTTTAACTTAAATATTGTTTTACCTAGAAATAACCCAGCAGACCAGTCACCAAAACAAATTCCTTGTATGTGAGCACATTTAACAAATAAATCCCTTTCTGATTCTTATTCTGATGTGTAAAGCAGCAGCATCACATGCAGCACCGACCACACACTCACCAAATGGCATGTCAGAGCCAAAGCATCCAAGCCGGAATTTATAACGTTTATTGATTTTATCTGTGACTTTGTAGGATCAGCTGGGTCTCAAATCTTAGGCCCTGAACATGTAAGAACAATTCAATTAATACCTGGAATATGTAAACCACTTAGAATTATTACTTAAGAATCTCGACTTGTACCTATGTATGAGATTTGTGTGTCTCAGCACAAATGCACAGTAAAATCTATTACATTTTATCATGGGTTAGGGTTAGAGTTAGGGTTAGGATCTCAGGAACCCCAAACAGAAGGGTTCCAGGATTGAAATAAAACAGTGCAGATACACCGACCAGGTATAACATTATGACTGGTGAAGTAAATAACACTGATTATTTCTTTCATCAAGGCACCTGTGAGTGAGTGGGATATTTTAGGCAGAAAGTGAACATTTTATACTCAAACTTGATGTGTTAGAGGCAGGAAAAATGGGCAAGCTTACGAATTTGAGTGAGTTTGACAAGGGCCAAATTGTAATGGCTAGACGAGTGGGTTAGAGTATCTTCATAACTGCAGCTCTTTTGGTGTTACCTCTCTGCAGTGGTCATATCTATCGAAAGTGGTCCAAGGAAGGAATAGCGGTGAACTGGTGACATTATGCGCGTGTGGTCCAATCCAACAGACGAGCTGCTGTATCTCAAATTGCAGAGGAAGTTAATGCTGTTAATGCTCCATGGGTCGGGACTGTTTGGGCAGCAAAAAGGGGGAACAACACAATATTAGGCAGGTGGTCATAATGTTATGCCTGATCGGTGTATGTCAAAAGATGGTGAAATAATAGAGTAGAAGGTGACAGAAGCCAGTGATTTTCATGAACAGGCAGAAGTGTGTGTAGTGGTAAGAAGAGTAATTGTGGCTGGGACTGGGTGGAGTGTTTCTGAGCACTGGGTGGGTGTTGCAGCGTGGGCTCGCAGAACTGAGTCATTCTTTAGCGATGACGCGGGGTGTGAATGGGAGGAGGGAGGGGCAGAGGGGGCTTCACCCGCGTGACTTCAGCGGGTTGCCGTAGATTCCGGTTGGCCGTGTGACGTCACGAAGGACCAGGAGAATTTTAGAGGCAAGATGGCGACTTCGGAGCCGGTAAGGGAGAAAGGGGTTTGCATTGATCGAGCTTGTTGACGGGCCTCTCAAAATGCCGGAGACGTTGTTTCGAGCGGGTTCTCGGCTCGGTTTTTGTTGTGTTTGCGCGGTGTAATGAGCGGCGGCTTCGGTGTCGATGCAGGAGGACGGGCTGCTGCTCAACTCGGGTGGATGAGCCGCGATTGCTAAAGCTAATGCTAGCTAACGATCTATCTAAATGGACTGGGATTTTTTGGAGGGTGAATCGCAACTGACTGCAGTTCAAGAAAGAAAGGAGAATCGCTCGGAGGTTTGAAATGGAATTTGTACATCATTATACGTCGTTGTGTTCGGTACTTGAAAATGGCCGCACTTTGTGTGTGAGAGAGATGGAGAGAGAGTTTTTGCCGGCTTGTCGGTTATTTCTGGCCAGCTGGACACGTGTGTTGGCTGCAGCTTTTTGCTAGCTCTTTTTTCCAGGTCAGCTGACACCAGCATTTTTACACATCGACACGCAGATTTAATCACGCAAGTCTGGTAGATCCTAGGATTGCTAAACTGTCTTCACAGACATGTCGTTTAGTCGTTGCTTTTGGGGCGCGTTGTGTTGGTTGTGAATGAGGGGACTGTTAGCTTGCAGGCTAACAGAGCATGAGCTGGAGTCGTGATGAGTTGCTCCGCCAGTAGAGGGCGTGTTGCGTTTGGCAGCCTGCTTTCTGCATGTATTTACTGCCTTCCTGTCAGGTCAAGTATAGTGAACGTAAATCGCTTTGTAGCAGGGATTACATTCAGGGATTAGTCAACTATTGCAACCTTTGTCTCTATATCTCTGATGGATGCTCAGTTATTTCCTTGTTTTGCCGTTCTCTCTATTTTGAACGTGTCTGTTAATCTCTAAAGATCATACATATCATGACTTACAGATTTCAAATACATTCATTTTAATGCTATTATAGGTCATACAGCGAGCACCTGAAACTGAAGAAGGCCCAAATGATGGTCCTACACCAGTTGCTGCCAGTCCCGAACAGTACATTAAACATCCTTTGCAAAACCGGTAACTATTCTACCACACTCTGCAACTGTACATCGTGCAGGCCACCATTATAAAATCCCATAGGGATTATTATCCATATATTACATATCCACCATGGCCTTTTTGACAAACTTGGTGAGAGAAAATGCTTCAATGCATTACGTACAACTTTTTTTTTTATTTTTGCCCTCACATTCATCAGTCTTTCAGTCAGTTTGGTATCATTCTGTCACCATGCATTATGTGTGTGCGAGAGAAAGAGATACTGTGACACTGTCCCTTAGCTGTGGGCCAATTGGAAATGCTGACCACACACGGTGCACAGTGTGTTTCCAGAGACGTCGGCCTTGTTGCTACACACTGCTTGCCTTTCCGCTTTTTCTGCACCAATGAGAAGCCTCACTCCTTCTGGGTGTCACACTTAAAACACACTGTGACATTTTCAAACTTGATTTTTTTTTTTTTAGAATGTAAAAACACCCCCCCCCCTCCTTTTTTTTGGATAAAAGTCCTGAGAGTCCAAATAACATGCATGTCTATACTATAATATTTGTATATTATTATTCTCATCAAATATTTATAGTGCAGCAAGATTTTTACTAATAAGTACATGCAGCTGTTTAAAAAAAAAAAAAATCAATGTCCCACATAATAATTTTGAATGTTTGCCAATGTAGGTATTTAATCCAAATGTGAGAATATTTCAAATATTAAATATATATTTTTTCCACTGTTAACTCTTTGCAGATGGGCGCTCTGGTATTTCAAAAATGATAAAAGCAAAAGCTGGACAGAAAATCTGCGACTGATCTCCAAGTTTGACACAGTGGAAGACTTCTGGGCGTAAGTCCTACTTTTTTTGTTTCTGTAGCCGTTAAAATAGTAATGCTGGCCCTGTTTTTATTGCCAATTTACAAAACACCATATACTGTCAATCTTTTGTAGAACTAATCAGCTTCTGTTTGAATTTTCCAGGTTATATAACCACATACAACAACCCAGTAAGCTTGGATTTGGCTGTGATTACTGTTTATTTAAGGTTTGTCCGAAAGACGTCATTTCTGTCACTATTTTGACAGTAAAATGTCTCAACCATTGTTGTGTTCACTGATCACCCACTATATGTTGTCTGCGTCTCAGGATGGGATCAAGCCCATGTGGGAGGACGACCGGAATAAACTTGGAGGGAGGTGGTTAATGACGCTCAGCAAACAGCAGCGACACAATGACCTTGATCGCTTTTGGATGGAGACAGTAAGTCGCTTTTATTTTTGCCTCAATTATTTGTGTGTTGTGTTGATGTTGCTTTATCTCTACGTGTTGTGTTTCAGCTGTTGTGTTTAATCGGCGAGTCTTTCGACGAAGCCAGCGAAGACGTTTGTGGAGCAGTAGTTAACGTACGCCCAAAGGGGGATAAAATATCCATATGGACGGGCAACTGCCAAAATAGGGAAGCTATAATGACGATAGGGTGAGTTTTATATTATTTTTGTATTTGCACTTAAACTAGCGACAGCTGTGACTGAAGTGTTGCATAATTAATAGAATCAGCTATGAGCTGCAATTATATCTAAGAGACAGTTACATTTAGGAGAAACTATAAACTCTGATCCGTATTACATTATGGTCTCGACCAGTGTATAGAATTATAGACTCTTTTTTTATAGCATGTATATTCCTAATCTTTCTGATCAGTTGGATAAACTGGTGTGTGTGTGACGTGTACAATGTTTAATGTGGAATTCTGTTTCTTCCTTTCGTTAAGGCAACAATACAAGGAGCGCTTGAATATCCCCATCAAAAACATTCTTGGATACCAGTCCCACGATGACACCTCTAGCAAAAGTGGCTCTACGACAAAGAACATGTATTCAGTTTGAAGAAAACTTTCAAGTTGTAGGTTTATAAAATTACAAATTTGCCTCACATTATGTTTGAGTTGTCAACTGCTGTAGTGTCCTTCCTTTTAAAAAAAAAAAGAAAAAGATAAAAAAAAATTACCGTGCATTTGTAGTACTCCATTCTAAATGAACCACGACTATCTAATAATTTTGACCTGTGAGAGGGACTGCATCAGCTGAAGCTATGCGAATCCTGCTAGACGATGTTTTAGAATTCAGACATTACGCTAACTAATAACGCCCTAGCTGGAAAGGTTCATCAGAAAGAAAAGACATTGTTCTTTCCTCTAACCTTTTCCGTTTCTCATGCTTCTTGATATTATTCACATATAGGAATAAAAAAAAAAAAACCCACAAACTCACAAGGGCAAAAAGCCGACCACTTTCTTTACACAAATTTAATAGGCCACATCTTTTTTTAACATGCTTTGGTTTGAGGTGTTTGGCATGAGACATGATTGCAGCGGCGCCTGTAGAGAGAATGTCATAAAGGATTGTAAATGAGTTTCGGTTGCTCTCTAGGTTTGAGATTTGGACGAGCAGCCAATTATTGTTTCAGCGATGCTGGAATTATAGAGTCTTGATTGTGTACCTACTTTCAATTTTTGTGTTCGCCCCACATCTATTTATGACGTAGAGATTGCCATCGAGCTACTTAGTGAGAGGATGACTTAAAAAAAATTCTGTTTTCATTATTTTTATTTCCCCTTCCCTTGTTTTTCTTCTTCTTTTTTCTTCCTTTTTTTCCCTTCTTTTTTTCTGTTTGGAAGTTGTTAGTAATGTGGACTACTGCTTAATATCGAACATTTTTACAGTGAATTCTATAGTAAATGCATATACCGCCATGCTTTAGGTGTGCTTTTCACTTTTTCCTCTTACAATTATCATTGTAAACATCTAATTTGCACCACTTGGGTGAATAAAAATGAAGACAATACTCATTGTGAATTTATTTTGCTCATAATGTATCTACCTGTAATTCCAGGATGTATATTACCTTCTTTCAAAGTAAAGGTGACATGCTTTGCATTAACCAAATTAATTGTGCATTTTTTTTCAGGCAGTATTATTGAAATATGCTACAAAGAAGCATAGCGCAAACGTAGATTCACTTTGTTTGGCTTCATGTGTCGAGTTTATTGGTTCAGGGTCAAAAGTTCAGGGTTTTTTTGTTTATATTAAAGCTCATGGGTCATACTTGTGATATGATCATAGTTAGGCACTAATGTGAATGTAAGAGCAAACATGAGGGAAAAGTTCACTTGGGCAGACACTGGTATTAAGCTGTAATACAGTCATGATTGAAAGAATGTAGACCGCCTTCAATTCTGTTTTTTATTTATCAGGGCCTAAATATATATATATATATATCTACACATTAATAACTTCAGGTGAAAACAAAACATCTTTTTTTTTCTTTCTTTTTTTTTCCAGCAAGAAAATCAACATTTAGAAACCAGGTGGACAAAGAACAAGTACACCCTGCAGTTTAATAACCTGTAGAACTACTTTTAACAAGAACCTGAAAACCTTTTTAGCATTATTCATTTATGCACGGCTTTCTTAAGATCCCAGAAGGTCTAGATTTTGATATTTATTTATATTTAATGTATTTAGCTAATGTTCTGGTGCACTTGTGATCGTTATCCGGTTGCATGAGCCAGTTTTTGCTTAAGCTGGTGGACAGATGGCTTCACAATAGAATATTATGGTACGAGTTCATTGTTGTCTTACTGACTGCCATTTCCCAATTCCCGAGGCTTTAAAACAAGTCCAAGCTTAACAGTTGGAATGTGGTAATACTAATTAGTTCTTGTTAAATATGGCATTAAGCATTTATGAATCAGAAATCTTAGCTATGACTGTGTGGACAAATTTTTATTTTAGTTCTTTTTCCTGTCTACCCTTCTATAATAATTACGCTTAGTACTAGCACTTAATACTAGTCACATGATTTAGCTTCCTGTGCATTAAACAATCTGACTTTGGACTTTCCAGAGACCCACTCTTAGTAAACAATCCTTATCACTGTATAAATTCAAATTGGTTGCAGGCAGCCATATAATCTTTCTCATGCTAATGTACCACAGCATTTGCTTCACTAATGACCAATGTTTTATTTTGTTTTATTTATAATTTTTTTAAGCAAGGACGGAGTACTTTAGAACACTATAGTTCCAAAAGTTTTGCTTTTATGAAGGTAGTCAAACTAATCTTGTGTATTGCAGTAATAATACCTACCTGCTAATTACTCAATGATTGTGTAAGTAAAAAGGAGGTAGTAATTTGTTGTTTGTTCGTTAATAAGTCAGTGAGGAACACAACTATTTAAGCCCTGATATATAAAAACACAGAAATTATGTTTTAAACTTGCGTTAACATTGACATCTTGTGTGATCTGTGCTTAAATACTGATATGATGGTAAAACATGCCAAACATTAAACAACATCATCTTGTGTGACGTCAATGTCTTGTCTAATGTCAACATGTAATGCTTAGACGGTTTTACTATGTTCACCACACCTAATGGTCTCATGACCTCAAAAGAATCCATTCTATGTGCTAAACTTTGGCATTAGTGGCTCAAACACTGAGCACAAAAGTTACTACTAAGGTGTGAATATGAGAGCAGTGCTGTTAACCAAGTATGCCGTTTATCTGTTAACTGTCTATTCTTTCATCCTTTATCCCTGCAAGGCTTGTGGTAGATCTGGAGTCTATACCAGGGACTCTGATGTGATAAGTATACATATTCACACACTCATTTGCAACTTACTGAAGCAAGTCCAGCTTCTCACATTTTACATGACCAAAAACTGATCTGCTAGTAATAAATATCTTCTTAAGTTACAGTATTTAATGATATAAGCCAATGTGTAGAGCTACACTGGCAATCCCTTAACCAAGAGCACATATTTATATCATTATTTTCATATATGAATCCTTTATATGGCTCAATGGAAAATTCAAACACCACCATTCATTTTATTGGTCTTTAAATGAATTCAGTTTGGTAGCCACACAGTGTTGTCATGTGTAGATTACATGCCAGAGCATATGAATTGATTTTGCAATGTATAAATATGACTGACATGCCAAGATTCCTCAAACTATATTAAATACGCTTTATCCAGTCATGACAAAATTTACATTCCCACCATATACAGAAAAATTGTTCAGCTTTGGAGGTATGAGATTAAAAAAGCTATCTATAGTGGCTACAGCCTGTGTATATTTAACGTTTACTGAATACTTCAGGTATGAAATTCCAACCAAGGCTGAGGTTTGTGCAAAAATATGCTTACATGCCTGAGTCACATCCAGTGAGTTAGAAGCCAGTTTACAGGTTTGCTTTTTTGATAATCCCTACAAACTTTACAGTCTGAATACACACTAGTAAGAAATAAAGATTTGTTGCTAAGGAAGGGCACGGCTACCAAGTCAGCCATCAGGATAAGATCATAGTGTTCTCTTCATCCCTGTTTGAGAGAAGTACTGAAAGCATTGAAGAGGAGAAGAAATAAAACTCCACAGCATAACTGAGTTCGAAGAGCTCGAGGTTCACGCTGAGAGTCCACTCAAATATAGCAGAGATGTGCCTGTAGTAGAAATCCTTTTGAGTAAAAAAGATGCAGTCTGACACAAGAGGTTAAGGAATACGTTGTAAAGAATGTACAAAGACACGTTGGAGCCCCTCCAATCAATAGACTTGATCCAGAGCCCAGGTGACTTTTTGCTAGCATGGCTCCTAAACATAATATTACATATTGCATGTGTAACTATGTTCTATGAATATTGTATAAGCAGCAGAATTTTAGAGAATTATGTGCTGGGATCATCTCAATTTGTTATTTTTTTGCTAACACTGCATTACTAAATAGGATTGTTGGAAGGTCTTAGCATGTAGCACGCACAAAACGTTTCGATTGCTAAGAACAGCTGTGAAATCAGGTCTCCTGATCAAACAGTTGATAACATCAACATATTAGACTTCAGAAATGACTCTGATGCTCATACGTATAAGTTGCCCGTACGTTCATGTTCACAAAATGGCTTTTTCTGACTGAAGTACAGAGTTAAAGAATGCAAATAAATTATAACCTCACTATCTTAGAAGGCAATCCACCTTTAAAGTCTGGTATCTCTCAAGGTTTCTTCCTCATGTCATCTCAAGAAGTTTTTCCATATCATCCTCACCTTGGGCTTGTTTATTAGGGATTGATTTATACATGTAAATTTTACATCCATAAATGTAGATGTGTATATAAATCTGCTTTGTTGATTTGAATTGAATTTCACACTATATCTGCTTGTGGTTTCAAGTTCAAGTTTTTTTTTTTTTTATCACACCAGCAATTAATAATGCTATATATGTTATGCATACATTTGGACAGGATACAGAGGATGGTTAGTGTGACCTGGACGATGGAGAACACGATGCGAACTGGGTAGAGGAAGCGCTCTAGTCCAGTTAGTATGCATGTGCTTGTCAAAAATGTGAGCAGCACTGTGTAGAAGCAGATACACACAAAGCTCAAAGCAGAACCCAGGTAATGCAAAAACATCAGCTCTCCTGGCTACAAGAAAAAGAACGGGGGAAAAAAACACAAGACACTGTTATTTAATATTGATAAATAGGTTTTTAGAAGATTAGGATGTGTTATGTAGATGAAGAATATGCTATTGCAGATATCCAGTTTTATACAACTAGTAATCATTAACATCTAGTTACTAAATACTGCATGTACTGTTATATTTTCATACAAGCACTGCAATGTACACACTAGTGCTAGCTCAATGTTTGAGCAAAGAAATAAGAGAAATTAAAATTTTTGCCAAATTGATAAAATGACCAACATTCAGTTAACGTAGGTAGTTATTGCAGGAATGCACTTTTTCAGCAGAATTTGACAAGCTGGATTAAGACTAATTGCAGATTTCAGGCAAGGGTTTAAACTTTTCTTCACGGTTTGATAAATCAGGTTTTTCCAGAATTACCAATGTACAGTCCTATAACATACATACTATTTCAGAATTTATTTTGAAAAACACTCTTTTTTTATTTACATATATTTTTTATATATGCGAGATAAACTAATGGACCAGTTGATAAACCCATAAAGATTGATTTCATCACCTGCTATTTGTACTTACATTGCAGTTTCCAGCAACAAAGGCACCAACACCAGCTAGACAACCAAATACCATGGCAGACTTACTGAAGAAGCGGTGCACAGTGCACTTCTTCAGGATATGTGCATAATGGAAAATACTGAAAATCACAACTAGACAAACAGAGAGAGTGTAAAGTCGTATTTGTTTTCTCAAAATTAATTGCTTCATCACTGGAAAAACACAGTGCACCATATGTATTTATACACAGGTCTGTCAAAACTAACATGTTAACGCAAATTCATTTTAACTGCACTACATTTATTAACGGGTGATTAATGCAGCGTGCATTTCTGTTTGACAAACACACCGGTTAGTTTTGCAATTTTTTCCGCATAACGCCGAAACAAACTTCAATTATAAAGGTCAATTTCTGATTGTCATTCAAATCTGTAAAGTGTCTACTTTTATTATTTTATTCATCTCTCTTCACAGACATAAATAAACAAGCTGAATCTCAGTGAATACTTACCTCACAGACAGAGTAAGTATATGTATAGAAAGCTTCAAATGTCTTCAAATTTACTTTCAAACCTTTACAAGAATCTTTTTTTCTTTAAGCTTTATATTAGGTATGGTTTCACTTATAATAAACATACATTTGCATAAAGCATCCATATTTGTCCCTGGCCATTTTGATTAGAGGATTAAAAACTTAAAAAGTATCAATTTAGGATACATTTAAAACAGAAAAAAATTAGCTATTATGTTTTAATGGTTTGACAGCCCTAATATACATACACACACACACACGTGTGTGTATATATTTTCACATCATATTTCATATTACTTTCATTGTCATGTAACTCTAAATGAAGAATTGATTAGTATCACAATAGCTACGACACTCACATAAAAATGAAGCTGCGTTGATAGTAGCACTAAACAGGGAATTTTCTGGAAATTGGGTTCCACTTCCACTAAATGTAAAAGAAAATGTAGGTTAACATTGGCATGGCAAAAAGTGGCAGAACCCCCGAAATGTTTATGGGTTTAATGTCTGGCTAACCTTATGGTGGGTATGTTATATTCTGTGCAGCAACCTCCAGTTACAGTTTTATTTGTCAGACATGAGTTGCTGTATTCCCTGCAAAAAAACAAAACAAAAAACAAACAAAACAAAAAAATATATATATGTGTGTATATATATATATATATATATATATATATATATATATATATATACATATATATATATATATATATATATATACTGTATATATACTGTATATAAAATGTAATAAAACTGGAAACTATATATATATATATTGATTGATTGATTGATGCTGATTACCAACTAATTCCCACTGTAAATCTATTCTGGAAACACATTGGGACTTTACAGAGCATCCATCACACACACACACACACACATTAATGTGAAAATGAAAGAAAAAAGGTATGGTAATTTTTTTGGGGTCCAAAAAACTTTGAATGTACATAGGAAACACTTGAGAGACTTCACACAGGTAATAAATCTCAAGTTTGAATCTCACAGCTGTGAGGCGAACCACACATTTTGCATCACAGCATGTTTTTCTTTTATATAAATCATTAAATATAATAAAAGATTTAAAGATCATTGTGGTCTACATGTACAACAACTACATAGAAAATTCCAGCAGTGTGACCTGAGTGATGATTCATTAATTCAGTGCTATGGCACTAAAGCAATGTTAGCCTTGTAATACTGCTACATCACTGCACAGACACAAAATACAAACTCAGTTTATCAACATATGATACAAATAGAATAACATGATAACAGTAAAAAAAATTCAGACATACCAATTCCTGAGGGAGCAGATGTGGTTAAATCTTAATGCAAGTCCATACCTGCAAAAATAATTGTATGCATTAAAACATAAATATGAATAACAAAAACCTAAAAAACAATATAATGGTATGTATTTCCTTCCAGTATACCACTATATTATTTATTTACAAAAAGGCCAAGCCCCCATCTGCAGCTCAGTTTAATGAATAACCCGGAACTTTGAGATAGAGGCTGAATCAGATTTACACACTTATATCAGAAGATATATTACAGGCAAATCCATCTTTTGTCCTTCTAAATAAAGTGAATAAACTAAATCATACAACAGCTAAACCAACAGCTACAATGCATTCCAATGAAAGCTTTGTCTTTGCTTTGAATTTCTTTAATGAAACATATTTGTGAGTATAGACCATCAAAAAATAATTTATATTGTGAGAATCTAAAACACCTTTTAATCCAATGCTTCTGGGCTCTCTATAAAATGTTTTTTATGATAAACAGGCCAAAATACATAAAGCACGGCTTTTTAAGATACTGCTCTCTCCCATAGTACTATTGTACTTCCAACTGAAGCTTAACTATTTTCCACTAAAAATAATAAATAATTTTCATGGTTTAGACACAGAGCACATTACTAAAATGTATCGTTATTATTTATATTCAAATTAATACCACACTACTGTAACTGCCATGAGCAAGAAAGTTTGACTTACACTGTCCAGCAACCGATGAGTGAGACAGCACTGAGAGTGATGGGTAAAAAAATCCAGAAAGCCATGTCTCTTTAGATGAGTTATCAAATGACTGAGGAGACTTAGTTTAAGGTTATTCGAAATTCTCTCCCATGTAGATGTCAGCCAGCCAGTTCTTTTCCAAGCTTCATTGTGTTTCTATACTCAGCATTCTTAGCCATGTCTTCCACCAACCAAACTACATTCTTTAATAGTTTCCTTTTGAGAAACTTAAAACATTCAGCCTCTGTTAACCACTCCTTGCAACACATTGCCCTGTCAGGAAGCAGGAATGAGAACATTTGGGCTGGGTCAACTTCACTTTATCTTAATGTTTGCTTAGGTCTAGTGCTTATTCATTTAGCTACTATGCTCCACATTAATCAAGCTGTCTAGGGATTGCAATAAAATGTTTAGTTAAGTGTTCGAAACTTTTTTTTTTTTTGCAAATATGCAGGAATGAATCATATGTGTTGGGTTTATTGTTTCTGTGTTATCTTCTAGAAAGCAGTACAAGATGCTCTGGTTGGAGAACAGCAAAGTAGCTATGTGTTTTGACTAAAATAAAGGAAAGCAGTTAATTTATAGACCACTTCAATGTAGTTGTTTTTCGAAAAACCGCCAATAGACAGTTGTCCCAGTAGATAACGGCCAAATTCCAAAAAAATGAATCATCATATTCAATAATATAACATAGATTATATGTAATTAATGTTTAGTTTAGTTATACAAATAAATAATTGGTTAATTATGACACCTAATGAAAAGGTCTTACTGTGAAAAGTGAAGCCCGTGAAAGAGAACAAGTGGAATAAAGGGGAAAAACTATTCCTAATTCCTTATATTGTGTACTTTTCTGTCATGATCCAACATTTTTTAGTGCTCTTCAATCTTCCTCTTTTGTGTTTCTCTCTGAAAATATGATCAATTATGGTCTGATCTGATCCTGTTTTATTTCATCCTATCTTCACTTCAATTCAAGATTTTAACTGTACCCAGTGTGTAGCATCATGGATGCAAATGGTTAGTTTTATATTTAATTGTAAAATAGGTATCACATGTGTAAGCCTATAAAGATGGTAGACTTCGAAGGTTGCACACTTCACAACTTGAAGGGCGAGTTTGAGCTGCTGCACCCCGCAATTATAAGAGAATCAAGTGCAGCCTGTGTGTCATTTAATAAGGACCCCAGAAATAGTAGACTTATCAACTGCCTTGTGAATAATAATAAAAAAAAATATCAGATGTCATTGCTTCTAGGAAAACAAACGCTTTATTTCTAATATTTTAATGCTGTTTTTTTGTTTGCTCTGAGTTTTTTAAAAACTATGACGTCAATCTTTTTTTACCGGAGAAATGTTGGATAAATAAAGAAGGGTCCTACACACAAAACAGTCAACATGGCGACGTCTTTGAGGAGGACTGCTGTGCAGATTCTTCGGCTGCAGGATTCTTTGCGGTCAGTTAGGTTTGTAAAAAGAAGGATTTTTTTTCTCGAGGTGTTTTTTTAATATATCCATTCTCGGTTGTGTTAAGTATGAGTGATTATGTGGAGTGGAGATATTAAGTCCAGGATGGAGTGAGGTGCACGCACTTTTCTAGCTTGCGGGACTGATAATCAAGTTCAAGTTTTTCTATATTTCTATATTTACAATGCACATTGTCTCAAAGCAGCTTTACAGAACTTAAGAATTAAAGTAAGTTATGTGCATTTATCCCGGATAAGCAGCCTGGGATGAGTGTAGGAAGGAAAAACGCCCTAAAAGAATGAGACCGAAACCTTGAGAGACCAGTCTCAAAACCCATCCTCATGTGGGTGATATTAAAGGTGTGATTATAAATCTTAAAGCAAAACCAAACAATACATAGTCAACTCATTACATTGAAATGGATTTGTATAATAACTTGCATTGTTTTCGAACACAAAACATACGGTTTGGGTTCGTTCTTGTTTTCATAAACAATAGAGAAGACTTAAAATGATGAATTAGGTTCGCTATGGGAACGTGATTCTTCTGTCATCGTGATCAAACACACCGGTATCACTAGGGATCAGTAGGGATGGTAAGATTTACCGATTCGCATCGATACATAGGCATACAAGTTATCGATGTGATGCATCGGTTAAAAAAGTGAGCATCGGATACACGTTAAAGTTGGATATTATTATCTTTTTTTTCATTTTCTTGTTTTTTTGCTTTTTACACATTAGCATCGGAATTATTTCTAAATAATTATTAGTAGATGCTCTATATATGCATTGTTTAGAAAGTGACCAATATTTTATGTGTAGATTGATTTCTCTCCGCATTACTTCTGCCACGTGACTATGACGCATCACAACACTACGGAGACCGTAGGCGTGTCCTGAGTGTCAAATAGAATTTAGATTAACATGGCAGAGGTAGAGCTGCATCTTTCTGGAGACAGAACAGGAAAAGAATGTCTGGCTTTATTTAATCCCCCCCCCCCCCTTTTCTTGCACTACACAGGCCTGTTTGTGAAAGGGCCATGCGTTAGAAAAATGTAATTAAATAGAAAAATTGTATTGCATATCATATTTTTCCATTGAATCACATTGTGTGGTGTCAAATAGTAATTGAATTATCCTACATCATAATGGGGGTAGATCCCATTGCAGCTATTTCCTATGTATTGTATTGTTAACTATGCGTCGAGATGCTAATCGCTTCTACCTCAGTTATGGAGAGGCACATCCCTAGTGATTAGTGCCAGTGTACAGATATTACAGAAGTAAGGAGCAAAGCTAAAGCATGATTTCTTAATGGAATACAGAGACCTCTGTGCAATTGTTGTAATGTAGTTCTCCAAATGCAAAGATGTTTACTATTAATCTTCTGCATATGAACACAAACCTGTCTATGAATGTGTTTTTACAAAGCCAAAGAAACCTCTGCATGGGTTACGTGTAGATAAAAGTACATTAGAAGTTTGAAAAATGGTTTTGTATCTAAGTAAGGAACGATGTGTGAGAGAGAGAAAGAGGCCCTGCTGTGAAAGGACTTAAAAAAAAAAAAAAAAAAAAAAAAAAAAAAGATCCCACTCTTCTGCCCAAATAATAAATTAATAAAAGTAATAAATCAGATTTTTTTTTTCTTGCATCTCTAATTGTTTTAAATGGTTAAAGCAGGCAGAGTGTGTGATAGCAGAGCTGTCTTCTTGCTTTTCTTTGAATGGACAGACTATTTTTGTTAAATTCCTCATGTGAACATTAAAATAAATAGACAATGTCCATTTGTGAAAAGTGCTACAGAAATAAACTTGACTTGAAATAGAAATATACCTCAGCACTCTGATGCTTGATTGACTTAGAAGAAACATCTGGACTGACATGGAAAGTCTCAAAATTTCAGAGTTGTTTGGATTCGCAAATAACACATGAATTGATCTCCGCAGGTTTTCAGTGAAAGATAGAAGTCAGTGCCGTTCCCTGTGGTCAATCCAAAAGCACAGTATACAAGCTCACAAGTTACACAACAAAGAGTTTTCAGGTGAGCTCTTTGACACCACCAAACATTTATTATCCAGTGCCATATCCACCTAGATAACAATTTTAAATAACTCCTCAGATCTCAGTAATCAAATCTTTGCAGATGAAACATCATTTTTCAATAACAAGAGAAAATGTACATAATTTTAAATGGTTGTATTTTCGCTTTATAGTTAAATTTTAGGTAAGTCGCTCTTCTTTCTTTTCTCTTTCTAAAGATGTGCTCTGTGTTTTACAGTACGATGGCTGTCCGTTTACACAGAAGACACACCAAACCCCAGGAGTTTAAAATTCCTACCTGGAAAACCTGTGCTGGGAACGGGAACGCTAGACTTCCCGACTTCAAGTTCTGCAGAGTGCTCTTTGTTAGCCAGGTTGATAGCTTTAACCTAGCAGCTTTTTTTTTTTTTTTTTTTTTAATGAATGTTTTTATTGCACTTTTCTGTTGTATTGGGTAGTTGTGAAATTACAGTCAGACAGAGAACATAGCAGACAGAAACGAGAGTGAAGAGCAGCATATCTGTGTTTATCATTTAATGTTATGCCTGGCCAATTTGTCCTTGTTCTTTTAGTGCGTAATTTGTCTGTACTTCCTGAACCTGGTTGTATGTCATTGTGTGTGACATAGATAAGGCACAAACTGTCGCTGTAAGACAAGATTTTAAAATATTTTTCCGTTGTTTCTTCAGGAATCTTTTTCAGGTTGAAGGAGTAAAAAGTGTCTTTTTCGGTCCAGATTTCATAACAATTACAAAGGTATAAAAAAAATACCAAGCTAAAAAAAAGTTGATGTAAATATTTGTCAGATTTGCAAACCAAATTGAGTTAATGCTTTCGTTCATTGCGATTTTAGAAGGATGATGACGTTGAGTGGGCAGACGTTAAACGGCATGCGATTGAGGTCATCACACAGTTCTTTGAAAGTGGGGAACCTGTAACAACAGGAGTAACGCACGCAGAGAGCAGTAAGTAAAACACTAAAGAGCTGGAGAACAGCGAGAGAGTGGTAATTGTGGGTAATCTTTAATCTCAATATTCCTTTTATGTGCTCTTCAAAGAAATGTCAAATCAATAAGCTTTCATTGTTATTTCTAGCATATATAGCTGATTCAGTACACAGTGAAAATGAGACATCGTTCCTCCAGAACCCTGGTGCTTTATTAAACAACATAGAGCTACAACACACAACATAAAATGCATCGAGTGCAAACAGTGCAGACAGACAACACAAGACAGTGTGGGACAAATATGCATAACACAAACTACAAAATAGTGCCGACCAGTAAACCTACTGTATGCTCTGATTATACAGTACTGTGCAAAAGAGGACTATTAACAAAGAGTATTTGTAAACAAAAACACAATGCAGTGCAAAAACACAGTAGCAGCAGTCGAGAGGTGCAAAAAACAGCATGTAAACAATATTAGACGATTGAATATAAATAATCAATAAATGGTGGTGGAATGGATTGAGTTAAGTAATGAGTGTGTTGAGTTCAGGTTGTACAGTTCAGTAACACACAGTTAAGTGTGTGTGTTTTTATATTCAGTTCTGTGTTGAGGAGCCTAATGGCTTTAGGGGAAAAAGCTGTTTGGATGTGGTGGTCCGAATGCTTCGGAACCACTTTCCTGATGACTCGAGTGTGAAGTGTGTGTGTGTGTGTGTGTGTGTGTGTGTGTGTGGGGGGGGGGGGTCGCCCACAGTGCTGTTGGTTTTGCATATGCAGCGTGTGGTGTAAATGTCTGTGATGGAGGGGAGAGAGTCTCCAACAATCTTCTCAGCTGTCCTTACTGTCCTCTGTAGGGTCTTGCGATCCGAGACAGTGCAGTTCCCAAACTAGGCAGTGATGCAGCTGCTCAGGATGCTCTTGATGGTCCCTCTGTAGAACATGATCAGGATGGGGGGGGGTTACTCAGTCTTTTCAGGAAGTAGAGACACTGCTGGGTTTTCTTGGTGATGGAGCTGGTGTTGAGTGACCAGGTGAGGTTATCTGCCAGATGTACACCAAGGAATTTGGTGCTCTTGACGATCTTCACGGAGGATCCATCAAAGATCAGTGGAGAATGGTCGTTCTGTGCTCTCCTAAAGTCAACAACCATCTCTTTGTTTTTGTCAACGTTCAGAGACAGGTTGTTGGCTTTACACCAGGCTGTAAACTGTTCCATCTTCTCTCTGTATGCTCGATGTTCTTGCTGAGACAGTTGTGTCCTCAGCGAACTTGATAATGTGATTCGAGCTGTGCATTGCTACACAGTCGTGAGTCAACAGAGTGAACAGCATTGGGCTGAGCACACAGCCATGAGGGGCTTCAGTGCTTAGTGTGGTGGTGCTGGAGATGCTGTTCCTGATGCCTCATGACCAGCCTCTCTAAGCACTTCATCACAATGGGTCTGAGCACGATGGGACGATAGTCATTCAGGCAGGAGACTGTAGACTTCTTCAGAACAGGGACGATGGTTGGTGTCTTGAGGCATGTAGAAACAACTTGGGAGATGTTGAAGATGTAGGTGAAGACATTGGCTAGCTGTTCTGCACGTTCCCTGAGCACTGCCAGGAATGTTGTCTGATCCAGCAGACTTCCGTGGGTGGTCTTCCTCGGCTCCACGTAGTTCTGCACCTCAAACCGGGTGTAGAAGTCGCTTAGCGCATCTATTAGGGAGGAATCACGGTTACAAGCAGGTGAAATTGTCTTCGTGATCAACTTCGTTGTCTTCTTCGTGAAGAAGTTTGTGTTCGCCTGGATGCCCTGCCACGTGCGCCGAGTGTCTCCACTGTCCTGGAAGTGGCTGTAGATCCTCTTGGCGTGTGCATGCTTCGCCTCTCTGACAGCAGGGGACAATTTGGCCCTTGCTGTTCTTAAGGCCGTCTTGTTCACTGCTCTGAAGGCAGAGTCTCTTTGTTTCAGCAGCACTCGCATTATTTCGGTCATCCACTGCTTCTGGTTGGAGCGTGTAGTGATGGTCTTGGAGATGGTCATGTTATCAACGCACTTGCTGATGTAGCTGGTCACTGATGTGTACTCCTTTAAGTTGATGGAATCACCATTGGTTGCAGACTCCCTTAACATGTCTCAAATGTTTCACTGAAAATCAGATTTCTCCTTTAGCCAAAACATTAATCATTCAATCAACACACACTTTTTTTTTTTATGGGTTTTTGTTTTTTTCAGAATATAGATAATGTAGATATTATATATAGATATTATATTTTTATCTATCGTTGTAGAATATTTAAACAATTATTGCAGTAAACTCATTTTTTCTTTGTTAACAAAAGTGGATGGCGACACTCTCAACGGCTTTTAAGCAAGTAAACCCAAACATAGTTTTAAAGTTTTGAAAAAATTCATCTTAAACATTATATTTAACCTTTTGTTATGTTATTGTATAATAAAACCAAGCTTTAGCCATGAACATAACCACAGAAGTTGACATGCCGTAAGAAAAAGAAAGGGGGGGGGGGGGGGGTTCAGGTCTTGACATACTTGGTTTGGCACATAATGTCTTACAGACTAGGAATATGTTTTTTGATACATTATGATACAAAACTCAGATTACTTTGCTCTGTCTAGAGTTTAATTGATCTTAGAAGTTAAATGGATTATACAATAAACTTAAATCTGTAAATCCGGTCTCTAATATTTTACAAAATCCTGCATTTAAAATCTTAATCTTGTTTAATTCTGGCATGCTAAGATATTTTAATCTATTTGCTTTTTGATTGTGTAGATGTGTCTGAAGAGGATGATGAGATTGTCTCAATGATTAAAGAACTTTTAGACACTCGAATCAGGTAACTCATGTTGAAATATTTATGCATATGAAGGGTTTTCCACTGTCATTTAGTATTCTACCTTTTTTTTTTTTGCCAGGCTAATAGCTGAGATAGTTCAGTAGCAAACCCAGTATAACTGAAAGTTTAACACAATGACTTATACCAAGACACTTATCAGGACCATGTGCTGGTTGGAAACAGTGCCGAACTGATAAATGCATGTTTCCTGTTTATAGCACAAAAGCTTGTTTAATGTTACACAGCAGCTGTGTATGTGAATGCACTTGAACCCGACCCAAATTATTCCTTTTTAGAAGTGCAGAGATCCAGTTGGACCAGTATTTAATGTAAAAAAAATATGGGAAGATATTAAATACAGTGCCCTCCACTAATATTAGCACTTATATACATTTGGGTGACTAGGAACAGCAAATTATTTAACCGTCACATCATGTTTCACAGGGGAATAAATATAAGGTAATGCAGACTAAATTCTCTTATTCATCACTGGTTGTTAAGCCTTACAAAAGTAGTGGGTAGTCAGTATAAAAATAGCAAAGGCATTAAAAATGCTTGTTTTTGCCATCCGGTAATAATTAAAAAGGTGAAGTCGACTGAAATTTTATGAATTGACCTGGAAGAGGATCTGGTCTATATTGTCATATGGCAATATGGCACTGTGAAGATGATCGTTCTAATGCCCCCAAAATCTCTAATCTGGACAATATGCAAAAATAAGTGGTGTAAATATGAGAAATGCTGACATGCCACACTACTTTTAATATACATCCCAATAACCATGTGGTGTTTTTTTTTGTTTTTTTTTCTGTAAACCCCCCCCCCCCCCCCCCCACACACACACACACACACACACACACACAAATAGTTTTGAAAAAAGTAGTTGAAAATTGGCTTTATACCAATACAAGGGTGGTACAGTATAACCACAAGTCAAGTACAGTAATTGTAGATTTAAGGGAAGTAATCTATTCCATAATCCATAATCCATCCATAATCAGAAATCATAGAGACACAGGTCAAGTGCTTTAGTTAATGCATCAGAATAAAGAAAAGTATCATCTTAAGAGGAAATGTCAATGTATCCCAATGGAATTTCTAAAAGCTGCAAATAAAACCTCAAAAACCTGTTTAATCTTGCCAATAAATAAATAAATATGCCAATGAACTGTGCTATATTTTCTTGAAATAGATTTGAACAGGAAAAGAAGGGCACAGCACTTTCTCTGTTACAACTGTCTACAGTTTAAAGAAGAATTGGGGCTGCTTGGAAGCTCCTGTCTGCTCTTAGTGACACATCTGAGACCTTCTCCCAGAAAAGCATCTTGATGTGTTCCATGTTTCACAGGCCTACCGTACAGGAGGATGGCGGTGATGTAATCTTTAAAGGCTTTGAGGATGGCACAGTGAAGCTGAAGCTCGTTGGCTCCTGTACCGGCTGTCCCAGTTCCACAGTTACTCTGAAAAGTGGGATTCAGAACATGCTACAGTTCTACATTCCAGAGGTGGATGATGTTGAAGAGGTGAGGGATATCATTCTAGTCATAGGCACTACAACATAGCTACTGATTTTCAATGTTAAACATTTTCAATTCCTTATTTCAAGACGTCTGCACTTCTCATATGTTTCTCTGTTGCTCTTGTTCAGGTGGTGGATGAAGTGGATGAAATCAACATTAAGGTGTTTTCAGAGCTGGAGAGAAAATTAAAGTGAAAATAAATCCACGCTGTTCTCATGGATTGTAAAGTTTGACCATACAACTGTTTGACCGTTGCCCAGTGGCCATTCTACCCAGTAGAAATAGAATTATAAATGTGAATGCTTTATCCGGGCCACAGTAACAGTGGAGCTGGAGACTCTCAGGAAGATCAAGCAAGAGTATTGAGTACATTCTGGATGGGATGGGGGTCTCAGAGTACCATCTCCACATGCATGTGCACACGCGCACACACACACTCCTTCATACTTTAGAGTGAATAGGTATAAAATATTTTGCAGTATACCAAAATATTGAATAAATTATATGGAAGATTCCTGAAACATGCATTGTCAAAATTATTTTGTTATATTTTTACAAGGCTATACTAAGGTTTCAATTTGCTGAAATTCAGCCTGCCCATGGTTTTACCCTACATTTTTAATATTAAAGTTAGGAATGAATACATTTGTGCTGAATAAAAGAGAACAATGAAATGTGAGTTATTAACAAGCAAATATAATTGTGGTGTAGTTTGAAGTGTCCTGTAATGTATTCACAAGAAATAAACCTTGTTTTGCTCTGGCTGCTCAAGTACTTATTGGAAATATCACTTTGAAACTGTAGTATGGCACCTTGCGATGCAGGGCGTTATAAATATACAGTGTCCTGGCTTTGGATTGAAAATGAGCCTGACCAAAATAAAGCTGTTTTGAAGAGAACTCCAATCAATGTCTCTTGTGCCTTTTTTTTTTTTTTTTTTTTTTTTTTTTTTTTTTTTTTAATAATCGAATTAATGACTCTCTGAGTGCAGTGGAGGTGAAGAGAGTTTCTGATAGGGTGATGAACATGAAGCTGGAAGTTGAAGGGGCGATGATAAATGTCATCAGTGCTTATGCTCCACAAGTGGGTTGTGAGATGGAGGAGAAGGAAAAATTCTGGAGTGAGTTAGATGAAGTGGTAGAAGGTTGACCTAGGAATGAAAGATTGGTAATTGGGGCAGATTTAAATGGGCATGTAGAGGCTGGAGAGAAGGGGAATGATAATCAGTAGGAGTAAAACAGAATACATGTGTGTGAATGAGAGGGTGGGCAGTGGAGGGGTGCAGTTGCAGGGAGAAGTGGTGGAGAAGGTGGAGGAGTTCAGGTACCTGGGGTCAACAATACAAAGTAATGAAGAGTGTGTTAGAGAAGTAAAGAAAAGAGTGCAGGCAGGGTGGAGTGGGTGGAGAAGAGTGGCAAGGGTGATTTGTGATCAGTATCTGCAAGAGTGAAAGGGAAAGTTTAGTGGACTGTGGTGAGACCTGTGATGTTGTATGGTTTAGAGACAGTGGCATTGAGTAAAAGACAGAAGGTGGAGCTGCAGGTAGCAGAGCTGAAGATTTTGAGGTTTTTATTGGGAGTGACGAGGATGGACAGGATCAGAAATAAGTTTATTTGAGGGACAGCGCATATAGGACGTTTTGGAGACAAGTTGAGGGAGGCAAAAATGAGATGGTTTGGACGTTCAGAGAAGGGACATGGGGTATATCGGTAGGAAATTGCTGAGGATGGAGCCACCAGAAAGGAGGAAAAGAGGAAGACCAAGGAGGTGGTTTTTGGATGTGGTGAGGGAAGACATGCAGGTAGTTGGGTTGAAAGAGACAGATGTAGAGGACAGAGGGGTGTGGAGACAGATGATCCGCTGTGGCGACCCCTAAGTACCTGTACTTTGCAAAGACAATAAATCTATCTATCTAGACATTTATAACGTGACTAGTGACTGTCTATAAAGTTTCTTAGTTATGAGTAAATAGAGTCTTATTATGAATGCGAATGAGTGCGATATTGAAAAAAAAAAACTTCAGAGTTTGAGCAGACTCGTCGATTGTTCGGGACCGTTTAGCATAATTTCAAGAGGTTCTAGAGCGCCAGCCTCAGTGGCATGACGTCACATAATGACGCGCATGCGCAGTGAAACTTCGCACCAGCTCCGTGGCTCTGTGTAACCAGCGGTTACGGTAAATAAGACTATAGGGATATTTTTGTGCGTAGGAGACGCAACATCCTGGACAGAAGACATTATTTTATTTTTCGGTTTATTTTGTGGTGCAGTCGTAGTGAATGAATGTGCATTAACAGCCCCTGAGCTAACTAAGAAATGCTAATGACTGGTCCTCAATTAGAGACACAAAGTGGCCCAGAGCAGCGCGGTGCGCTTCGAGCCCAGGGCTAGCGCTAGCTCTAGCTCTCTGTGCTAACCTGCTGCAGGCGGTACAAGATTCGCTGACCTGACATTTCTAGCCACGGTGTAAGTAGACACACTTTGCTTCTGGAAAAACATATACAACTCTATATTATGTTTTCTGAATTTGTTTAAATGTTTTCCTTCAATCGTTGGTGGTTGTTGGTGGTGGTGCCGAAACGCTTAGCGTGTAGCCCATATGTATCCGGCTTGTCAATCTGCTCCGGCTTAGCTCGTTTAACCCATGGTAGCTTAGCATAGGCTGAAACATGACCAGGCTAGCTGGCTAATCTGCTACACATTTGGCCTGTTTATACGGCTGTTTTATAGGGAAATATACAACATTAGCTAACAACGCTGCATTTCCCGCAGCACTGGTCACATGCAGGGTCGCTCATTGTGTGTTATCGAGTCGCTTTATAAATAACTTCAAGTATTTTCTGTTCGTCCTTACAGAAGACATGTTTATAATTGTATGTAAATCAGCAGTATGCCTGGGATAAGGCTCTGTGCTGAACCACCCCGCTCGTGTCTTGCACGATACGGACAGGCACTGGTACATCGCGATATTTCTTGCAATATCTTTCAGACTACCCTGTACCCAGTGTTTTGGTGTACCACCATTAAAGATACACCTACACGATCTTCTAAACCAAAGTAAATCATTTAATAATAGTAATAAAAAAATGTATACATGCAAATATATGCATGTATTCAATATGTCAATTGAAATTTTATATATATATATATATAAAATGCATAATACATAATTCTAAGGTACATCAGCATGGTCACAGAACACAATGTTGAAACAAGGCTGG
This sequence comes from Silurus aristotelis, assembly GCF_946808225.1. Lineage (NCBI taxonomy): Eukaryota > Metazoa > Chordata > Actinopteri > Siluriformes > Siluridae > Silurus > Silurus aristotelis. The sequence continues at coordinate 15,313,373 of NC_139577.1, read as the reverse complement.
TTAGAAGGGTTGGTTTCATATTGCTGACTTCTGCTATTTTTATTGTTATTTATTATTATTATTATTATTATTATTATTATTATTATTATATAAAGACCAGCTGTTGCTTTTAAACTAATTCCTCATCTTATCATGGTAACACCAGATAAGTAATAATGTTTAGTTGTCATAATTCTCAAACCGGGGTTCATGAGACGGTGTCAAGGGAAGACAAATTTAAAACTTGCTGTGACCAGTGACTGTTCGTGTAAGTCCTTAGTTGTGATTTGATTTCGCACAAGTCCATATTACATCTAAGAAACAGAGCCTAAAAATAATAAAAAGAAATACAATGCAATATTGAACACATCTCCAGAGATTGAACAGAGTGCTCGCTTGTCTCTGAAAATTTCTCTTTATTTTGAAAGAGTGCCCAAAGTGCCATCGTTTTATGGCATGAAGTCACACGTCAATGATGTGCATGCGCAGTGCGCGTTCGCAAAATCGTGTCTATGTGCGTAACCTGCTGTGATGTGAATTTAATATGGTAAAAGTTGTGCAGTTATTGTTGTGCTTGTAGTTGCCATGATTCTCTAATGTTCAATAATAAAGAATATTTTGCTTTCAGTATGTAGCCTATATATTCATTATGCACATTTACTTAAGACTGATGTGTGTATAATTGGATTGTGTTTGGATGGTTTATGCAATTGCTAATAAAGGAGGCTGAGAGCCCGTTGTTTTATGTATTGTTTATTATCATGGTTATAAATAAGAGTGCTGTTTTCGCAGGACATAATTTGCTGCTGGTGCATCAACATCAACACCAGAAGCCATCCTCCATGGCTCAGTTCGGGGGACAGAAGAACCCCCCATGGGCAGCCCAGTTTGCTGCGACTGCTGTGTCTCAGCCTGGACATTCTGCACAGTCTATTGACTTAAACAGTTTACACTGTGAGTATTATAGTAAGTGGTACAAAATAACTTCTATTTATTTTTTATTTTTCTTAATACTGGTAATTGCTTTACATCTTCTATAAGCAAATTGTGAGGCTTAAATGTTAAGTTTTTTAACATTTAAATGTTAAGTGTGTTCATGGTTCAATGCTGTGTACTTTAGATTATTAATAACGTTTGCTTAGTTGTTCTGGAATCTGTCTTGTGCAATTGTGCCAGCAGTGTTTGCTGCTATAACTCTTTTTGTGCTATTTATCCTGCTACAGCTTTAGGTGTTCAGCAGCCGTCTCTTTTAGGTGCTTCCCCCTCTATGTACTCCCAGCAGTCAGCCTTGGCTGCAGCATCCCTCAACACACAGTCCGCCACCAATTACCAGATTTCCCAGCAGACTGCGGCTCTTCAACAGCAGGCAGCCGCAGCTGCCGCCGCTGCGCTACAACAGGTAAGATTGTGTATTGTTGCACAATACTCTGCTGTGTCCATATGTTAAAAGAATTCTAGCACACCCACAGAAAGCAAATGATTTTTATTCAAGCGACATTTGCTTTCTAAAGAGTTCTTGCAGGTGGTCTGATTGTAACCCCACTCAGAGCAGCAGTGAATAAACATAAGACTCTGTGTTTAATTTTAGTCCCAGATTAATTCAGCCCTGCAGCAATACCAGCAACAGCAGCAGCAGCAGCAGCAGCCACCCCAAGTTCCCCCACCACAACCACCTCCTCAACAGACACTCTACAATGTCCCACATCAGGTATTCATGCACATCCAATTTTTCATACAACACACACAAACTTCATTAGCCTTTTACTCCTATGGCATTTAGCGAAATAAACATTTATTTATCATTGCTAACTACAGATCAACCAAATTTTTAATTTCGGCTTATCAAAATAATTCCATTGGTACATTATTTGGGAAATTCTACTCTTAATGCAGCTCTATAATTGTTTGGTGCAGATGACATTTCTGTGAGATTGTTTCTTAAATAAGTCATTAAATGATCCAGAGACACAAACCTTTAATCACTAAAACGTTCAGTATGGAGGCCAGCAGATGGCCTGTCAGCTGGTCACAATTAGGGCGAGAAAAGAAATCCAGATGCATAGCTTTTGCTGTTAACTGGTGCTGACACACTGCAGATGTCGGTATAATGTTAAAAGAAAGGAACACAGATACACATTTTTCAAATAATCTGATCTGTATCGGACCATGTGTCAGCATAGCTCTTATGCTTTTTTTCCCCTTTTATAGAGAAGTTGTTTAAATAAAAAAAGTGAGAGAGTGAATATAAAGTGTATGTTCAGGAAGTGTTTTGTAGTGACTGCTTTTGCAATAAATGTCTTAGACGAGTCTTGTCTAGGGCAAGTATCAAGTGTGCATGGGTTGGTAGCATGCCTCTTAGCTAGCCTGCATCGTGCATCTTGGTATTTTCTTCGGTATTTATTCAGGTGAAAATTGTTGCTGCATTAAAGCAGACTATTAAATCAGCTTACATTGACTGGTTTTAAGCTACATACATACATTTTCTTCTAATACTTTGTAATTGTTCTGTGCTTGCTACTTTTTACATTTTTCTACTTTTTTTTATTGTTTTTGTTGACAGCTTCCACAGCCTCAACCTGCTCTGCTTACACAGGTAAACTGTGTTATTAGTTGCTGTGCCAATAAACAAAATACATCAATTGCAGTAGAGCAGCTTTACTTCCTTCATTTGAATGTTCATGTATAGTCACATACAACAGTTTCTAGAGTTTAACTTAGGATAGTCCAATAAAGAAAACATTTACTGAGCAGCAGTTCTGTGGAACACCTGGATGAGAGAGGTCGTTCAAGAATGGACAGACTGGTTTGAACTGACAGAAAAGCTACAGTAATTCAGATAACCACTTTTGTACAATTTTGGTGAGCAGAAAAGCATCTCAGCATGCGAGTTAAAATTTGATATATGGGTTACAACAGCAGAGACCATGTCGGGTTCAACTTCTCTCAGTGGTTAAAATAAAGTAAAGCCTGCAGTGGGCACATACTCACTAATCTCTAAAAGGGAACAGCCAAAGATTGTAGAACATGCTTCTGGTCTGATGAATCTCTACTTTTTACTGATTCACACAAAGGAAAGGGCAAACTATGGCCACATTGGCATGAGTCCATGGATAAAACCCTGCAAGCTGGCAGTGAGGTTGTAATGGTGTGGAATTTTTCCTCTGTAAACTTTGGACCTGTTAAATCCAATCATTACCTCCCCTTAATTATTATTAGTATGGTAGATGTTCCGCATTACTTCCAAAACTAAAACTTCTTTGTGTTCTCCAGCCCCCTGTCGCTTTGCAGACCAGCATGAGTTTGTCGAACCCACAACAGACAGCACAGATCACGGTATCGTACCCGACGCCCCGCTCTAGCCATCAGCAGCAGACTCAGCCCCAAAAACAGCGTGTCTTTACTGGGGTTGTAAACAAGCTGCACGATACATTTGGGTTTGTGGATGAAGATGTGTTCTTCCAGCTTAGGTAAGAATTGATAGTGCAATTGTGTTTTGGTTTTGATGTATTTTAAATAAGATATTTATTCAAGTGTTTGGTGTCTAGTGCTGTAAAGGGAAAAACACCCCAAGTGGGTGACCGTGTTCTGGTTGAGGCTGTCTATAATCCCAACATGCCCTTCAAATGGAACGCCCAACGCATACAGACTTTACCTCAGTTACCCAACCAAACGGTGAGTAAAACCAATTTGTCAGATTGATCCTCCACCCAATATGTAAATACTCAACAAAATAACTGGTTCTTTATAGTTTTCTATAGATGTATTTTCAGTGATCTTGATTGCTGTGCTTTTAATTTCCATATAGCACCAGGCGGCCCAGCCCTTACCTCAAGTTTCCCCACAGCTGTCCAGCTTTTACTCTGACGCCGGAGTTCAACGCTACACTGACATGCACACAGCGGTGGATTCAAGACCAAATGTAACATTTGTCTTTTAATGTGTTCCATTTTATCTTCCTTCCCCGAATAGTGCATTCATGTCATGTTGGATCTATTGGCACTTCTTATGTTTTTCTTTTGCCATTTCTGCAGTCTATTATTAAATGTAATTAAAAGTATAAAGACTGTATAGACTGTTTTATGTAAGATTGGGCAATGGTACCCTTTCTAGTAGAAAAATATTCACAAGCTAATCTCAGAAGAGCATTTTTTAATTTGTTTTTTTTCTACAATGCAATTAATTTGACTGATGCTACATCAAAGTACCAGGTAAACAAACCAAACTTTTACCTTGTAACAAGAGCAGATTTTATTCTTGCTTCATGTCCAGTTTTTCTTGGGTGGATAAAGCATCAGCTAACGTTTGTTAGATGTTAAATTGTTTTTGGCAGGTGCTTGCTATGATAACATGACAACAGCACTGCTGAATATATTCATTTTGTTGTGTGCATTGCCTGAGCTTCTAAGGCAGATATGTTAAAAAACAGCAGTTTTGTTGTTTAATGACCAAAATTCTTTCATGGCATGAATGAACTGAAATACTGCTTCTTTCTTCTTGTAGCACAGGTGTAGTCGCAGTTCTTTGCTACACTTTTTTTCAGCCAAAGATGAGCTGTGGCTAAAGTTTAACTGCTTTTGCTCTGGTTTACAGCCTTATGCTTGTGTGTTAATGTCAGTTTTTAAAACTCTGTTTTCTCACTACTTGTAGTCGGTCTTTGGCTAAACAGTGTTTGGAAACCAGACCTTCGAGCAGTCATTGAGCTTTTCAGATAATAGTTTAATAGATTTAATAGTAATAAAATGCATGATAAAACAATCATAGCTGATGTCTGTATTGTTCTGTCTAACTAACTGTGTACTCTAAAGTGTAACATTCAGGTTGCATCTGCATTTCCTAATTCTAACCAGTCCAACATTATCTCTTTTTGTTTAGTTTTTCCCAGGAGACAATCCTAGATACTTTACTAGGAGTTTTCTTTTTAGGGTTTAATTTCCTGAATGATCATTAATCGCTGCATGCTCATATTTTATCACAGTCAATGATTTCTGTCTTTTAAGCAATGGCCAAAAGTAATAAATAATTACTTTTACTAATTCTTCTTTAATTTATAAGAAACATGTGCTCTTTGATTCTTCTTACCATAAGGTTCTTTGTGTTTTAACAAACCTTTCCCTCAGGTCATAATCTCCATAATGGGTCACCCAAATTCATGTTCTGGATGTGAAACAGTTTGCAAATTTGCATTAGAAAAAATATAACCTATCCCTATACATGGAATGCACCACTACCAGCAGGCTAGCTCCAAACTGGTTGTTATAATCTTCTGCTGCAGATATGTTCTAACTTATGTGTTCTGCATGTTTCAGAACCAGCCTCCTGCTCCCAACATGATGAAGCCAGGCCCTTCCATGATTCAATCTCTACCTCCTCCCACCACATTCAGTGTGCAAGCACAGGGTCCCCCTCCATCGTTGCTTCAGGCTCAGCTTTCAGCAGCCTCTCTTGCTCCATTGCTCCAGAATCCTCCCCAGCCTCTCCTTCCCCAGCCACCTCCAAAAGGTAGGGAAATATAATGCAGCTTTTCAAAACATTCTGAATTTGTAGAAAATGAGAGGTGATATTACCACCTTTATACTTTTGTTTTAGCTGTTGCTTGTTTTGTAGATTCAGTCTTTTCAGGTGGTTTACTTCAGCCTCCGGTGCGGATGATGCCCCAGCCTCAACCTGTGAGACGCATAGACCCCTCTCCTCGCTTTCCCAGCCGCAGTGATCGACCTGAACTCATTCTGAGGAAAGAAGACAGAAGGTCAGTGTTTGTTTGTTTGTTTGTTTGTTTATTAAAAAATAATTTAATAACTTGATGCTCATAGTTAGATGGATAGATGTTTGTGTATGAAAGAGGAAAAATTAAAACTTTCAACACCACACATTTATTCACAACGTCCTGTCTTTACGCGGATTAAACAATAAAAAACCCATAAAAATAACTGTAAAAAATTTTGACGAGAATATTTTGTCCTCATGTTATGTATATGTATATATTTATATGTATATATGTCATATTTATGTATACACTCTAAATACTCTAGACAAAAGTTTCATTTCGGTAGTATAGTCCCTTGAGAAGATATACTAAAATGTTAGGGGTGTACTCACTTTTGTAAGATAGCGTGTGTGTGTGTGTGTGTGTGTGTATGATTATTTTCTGGCTCAGTGTTGTATCCTCAGAGATTATGGGTTACTGTCTGAGTTCCTGTGCATGTCATTTGATGAATTTTTGCATTCAGTCGGGAGAGAGACAGAGAACGGAGGCGATCCAGAGAGCGATCTCCAGCACGCAAGCGCTCAAGGGACCGGTCACCTCGAAGAGATCGTTCTCCTAGACGTCCACGCAGAGTGGTACCTCGATATACTGTACAGTTCTCAAAGTTCTCCCTGGACGGGTAAGCCTTGTGCCTAATGATTTACTGTTTAACAGTAATTTAGCATGTTAAATATTACTGTATAGGGCTGCAGCTATCAATTATTTTAGTTTAGTTCATTTAATTGCCATATTACATTGAAATGCAAATACAAATATATAAAAAAAGAAACATATATAAACATTTATTTCAAGTTAATTAAAATAAAGATAAATGCACTGTATTGTTTGGTTTTTTTTTTTCTTTATTTTCTTTATTTTTTTATTATCCCAAACCTTGTAAACTTTGTTCTTTATGTTATGGCCCCTCACTGTTTCCTCTCAAGTTTTATTTATGTGTACAGATGTCAGTGACGGTTTATACAATGAAAATCGAAAGTGAGGCTCCAGGCAAACTACAGCAATAAAATGTGTTTACTGGTCCAGGGGTCGCATTTATAAACAAACCTTTCCGTGGAAAGTGGTGTACGCGTGTTTTTTCAAAGTTTGTGATTTTACAAATAAAGAAATTTGATAGGAGACAGTGTGCACCTGTAAGTAAACTCCTGCGTACACACGGAATTGGTGACACAGATGGCGTGCACAAACTTTGCGTGAAAAGTGGCGTTTGCATAAAAACAGGGCCGGAAGAGTGCGCTCACCATTTCCACGCAAAGTGTGTCGCCAATTTCCCTTCTTGCCTCTGGTTTATAAATGAAACCACGGAGCGGTCCAGAATTTAACAGGTGGTGCATTAATAATTATGGTTCGTGGGGAAACACAGTACTTTGTGGGTAGTTAAATGGAATGGAATTTGCCCTGATGCTTCTTTGTATTCGAGTTACTCGAGGAATCGTTTCAGCCCTATTGCTGTATATTACAATGGTGTGTGTGTTTGTGTACACTCTACAGATTTAATTGTGACATGATGGAGCTAAGACGGCGGTATCAAAGTCTTTATATCCCAAGTGACTTCTTTGATGCTGTATTCACCTGGGTGGATGCCTTCCCCTTATCACGACCATTTACCTTTGGAAACTACTGCAACTTCCATATCATGCACAAAGAAGTGGACTCTTTAGTAAAGAACACAGCTGTACTGGACCCTCCTGATGCCAATCATACCTACAGTGCTAAGGTATTAGGGAAGAACTTATTCAAAATAATAAAAATATCAATAGGATTCCTTTGGGTGCTTAAATGTCATTTAAAAATGCTGCTTGTGGTGTAGGTGATGCTGCTTGCAAACCCCAGTCTTGATGAACTATATCACAAGTCTTGTGCCTTGGCTGATGATCCACAAGAGCTGAGGGACTCTTTTCAGCACCCAGCCCGCCTAATTAAGGTAAAGAGTGAAGTCATCTCTGTCACTACTTGATCCGGCCCGCAAACACGTTTTGTACTACGCGAAAACCAAAATTGCCACCACTTCCTGTCATAGCCAACGTTTATACAATGTATTTTTCACAGTCTAGTGATGTGGATTCTTTTGTGTTTTATGTTTAGCTTAAAAAATGTATCCTAAAAGGAAACTTTTTTGACAATTCTGCTTATCTAGGGAGTGAATAAATGATGGAAGGAATGAATTTAGAAATATATAAAATGAACGAACAAATAAATAAATAACTATCTTGGGTGTTTCTTAAATCCAGACATTTGTTAAAGTATGCTGAAATGATAGTTTAGTAGAACATATCTTTTAAAAAATGAAATAATGTTCAGACAAAAACACACATGTACCGTAATTCCCGGACTATTAAGCACACCCAAATATAAGCCACACGCACCGAATTTTACAAAGATTTTTATTTCGAACATAAATAAGCCGCACCTGTCTATAAGCCGCACTGTCTACACTGAAACTAATGAACTTTACACAGGCTTTAACGAAAGGCAATGTCTGTTACACGGTGTAAAGGGTGAATTATGTTGTGGCTCCTTTGAGAGCAGAGCGGCATTTTGGGAATAGCCTGCCGCCGCTTTTTCCCGGTATTACTGCATGTGTGCAAGACCGAGGAATATGTCCTTATTATTTTCTGATGCTCATTGCTAAGTTTTTTGACTATCCCGTAACGCTGTTGTCAAGAAAAATAAAAAAGCGCGAGTTTTGGAAACCTGTCTGTGCTCATATGATTTCTGTTGCAACCGGAGTTAGTGAGCTCTCCCTTGACTCAGACTCAACGCGTTACAACGGCTTGTATCTAAACAGTAGCCTACCAAGAAAGTGATTGTTCACTGTCTTCCTCCTTCCTTTCACAACTATTTCTTTTAAGAGTTTTCTTTTTGTCGTCGTCGTGCGTTTAAAAATCACCATCGGTGGAAGTTTTTTGCCCAATGCCGTGCAGCTCAGAACACAGGTGAAGTGCGTTTTTTTTTTATTCGCATTTCAAATGTCAAATGTCAGAGAAACATCATCCATATTTATGATGTGGTGCGGCCCGATTTAGTGGGAGCGTGATTTAACATAAAGAATTTCATGTTATCATGTTGTTGTAATGTTATGGGGCTCAGTTTCTTGTCTTGAAGCTTGTGAACCGGGAAAAACCCAGGAAAAATCCATATGTTAGCCGCTTCGTTGTTTAAGCCGTGGTTCAAAGCGTGGGAAAAAAAGTAGCGGCTTATGGTCTGGAAAATACGGTACACATCTTTAATACCCAAATGGGGTCTAACGAATGTAAACTATTTAATTACAATTTTCCATTTATTTAATTGTATTTGATCAACTTGATTTGTTCCAGTTTAATTGATTTCTCAATTTAATTCATATAATTATTTTTTAAGTTTATTTATATCGAGGGAATCACTAGTAAATAACTATTTTCGGCACAGTGGTGTCAACCGTATAATAAATGTTACGTAATTTTTTTTATAATTCTAATTTATTTTTCTATACCCTTGGCATTGTTGTGTATGTCACTACAGGTGTACATCCAGTTTTTCAATAGCCACTAAATTGCCTCTTAGTTTTGGGGGTTTTCCCCCGCTATACTGTTTCTCATACAATGATGCTGGATTTGTTTGTGTCAGTAACCTTTAGTGATAATTGGATTAACAGATGCCCCTGTCTGGTCTGATGCTAATGCTTTATTACCTATTCAGAACTCTAAATTCTATAGCACATGATTTTTTTTTTTTTTTTTTTTCAGTTCTTGGTTGGGATGAGGGGTAAAGATGAGGCCATGGCGATTGGCGGCCACTGGTCTCCATCCCTTGATGGAGCCGATCCAGAGAACGACGCCTCAGTCCTTATAAAAACAGCAATACGTTGTTGTAAGGCTCTGACAGGAATTGATCTGAGTTTGTGTACCCAGTGGTAAGTACAACTCTCTTCCAAAATTTTTCACATTTTTGTCTCATTTTTACATGTGCTTTTGTCAGTTTTAGTGCTCAGCAGTGCTAAAAACGCTAATTAAAACCATCAGCAGTTTGTGACTCACTGCATGGTTTTGACAAAACTCTGACATGTCAGGGGCTTATTTGTTTACTTAACTGTAAAATTTTTATTTATTTTATTTTTTTGCTCAATTATCTTTACTTTGCAGTGTCCTTTTTTTGCTAATGTGTGTAACAGTCATGCCTCTATGTGGTTGAATGCTCTTAATCTGTTGCTAGAAAAGCAGAGCCAGAGGAGTCGTCGCCACCATTACATTCTGTTCTATGACATTTGACCTGTTAAATATCTTATATATTTAACTTGCTTTCACTGTGTCTTTAAATATGTCTTCCTCTCACAACCTTGTGGTTTATGAGCTACCCCTCACAAGCATCCAGTTCAGACTCTGTTTCTATGGGGAGGGGTCTGGCAGGAGGGCAGGTGAAAATGTCAGATATGTTGTTTGTTTTCATTTTATTCTGTCTGTCAATTTTCCCAATACATGGCTGCTGTTCATCGTGAGAACCTACTGTGGAGATCTGACGACTTATTCTGGGGTCATTTACCACAAAGTGGGGCTGTGGGATTGGAGCAGTGTGTGTTTGTGTGTTGATGGAAGTGTATTGGGGTTAGGCCTTGTGATGTCTGACAGAATGTTTCTTTCCAATGCACTTCTTCCTTTGCGACAGGTATCGTTTTGCAGAGATTCGCTATCACCGCCCTGAGGAGACTCACAAAGGGCGGACAGTTCCCGCACATGTGGAGACAGTGGTTTTATTTCTCCCGGATGTATGGCATTGTCTTCCTACCCGCTCAGAGTGGGAAGGACTGTCCCGTGGACTCAAGGAGCAGCTGGCAGAGAAACTCTTGGCTGAACGGAAGGAGGCTGATGGAGAACAGGCACTGAATGCTAATCCTTCTCTTCTCATTTCCGCTTCTCACAGGCACAGGAATAGACAGACAAACACTCAAATACACAAAAACAAACTCAGTCATAATACAAAAGCCCCTTTTTTACTGTCCCTGTGTGTCCATTCTTTTTCCTCAATCCCAATCCCCTCCTGCTTTCCTCTACTTGCTCTCCCAGCACTGCCCTCGCCACCACTCCCCACCCTACCCAGCCTGCAGTCACACACAGCGGAACAGATTAGGACATACTTTGAGATTGCTTCAACTGGTAAAACAGATTCTAGCTCTGCCTATTCACGAATTGACCGAAAAATCTTAAAATATTTTGTGGTGTCAAATATACGTAAGATTTAAGTTCCACAGTTTGCTTGTGAGATGTGGATATTATTTTATTTGGAAATGATTTACCTCATAGAAATGGCATGCTGGAATCTGGAGAGCCAGTTGTAAAACGTGTGTTTTAGACTGTTTTCTGTTATAAGTAATTTTATATTTCAAATCAATATCTGATGGACTCCAAAAATCCCTTAGGTTTTCTTTCTTGTCTGTCCTCATTTTTAATTTTTCATATATTTCTGGATTGGACTGTACCCAGATTTGTGGACTTGATTTCTCCAGGGAGGTTGGTTGATCCAAGGACAGTCCTCTATGAGTAAATGTTAATAATAAGGAAAGAGAAACATTGAAGATTAAGCTGTAAAATAGTTATAGGGCATTCTTTACTCACCCTGAGTTGGAGACCATCTCTGAGTGCATCTGTCACATTTCTGGACCCACTGTCATTGATTATCTTTTTGTATTCCACAGAACTGGCATTGATTGGCCGATGAGTGGGGTTTGGATCGGTTATAAAAGCTAGAGAGCTCCCATGTATACTAGAAGTTGACACATTTGGTTTTTTTATTTTTTTCATTTTTTATTTTTCTTTCAAAATCAAGACCTCAGTTGGAGGAGAAAATGAGAGACTGTTTTGACCTTGCTTCTTGCACAGACTTTTTATTTCAAAAATGAAAACCATTTTAGAGTTACTGTTTGACTTTCTGTTCATCTGTTTTTTTTTTACTGGTGTAGGAGGAAGAGGAGAAAGATGAAGATGATTCAAAAGAACTTACTATCCCAACTCACTGGTCTAAGCTCGATCCGAAGTCCATGAAGGTAAATTGTCGGTTAATCATTTTGGCCCTGTTCTCTGCGGAGCACCTGCTTCATCTGTATGTGTACGTTTATGTTCAGGTGAACGATCTGCGCAAGGAACTGGAGAACCGATCGCTGAGCTCCAAAGGATTGAAGTCCCAGTTGATAGCTCGACTCACTAAGCAGCTGAAGGTGGAGGAGCAAGTGGAGGAGTCCAAAGAGCCTGAGAAGGTTGAACCTGTCAGTGTGGAGGAGGAGGAGTCCTGCAGAACAGAGGAAGATCGTGAGGTGAAAGTTCACAGAAAATAGATTTTACTGCTATTCTTTGTAATTGAAGTTAAACTTTGAGTGGATACGATAAGATTTAAACCATATAGAAGGAAGTCAGTTGACTGTTTATTTGTCAGATTAGTCAGGTGACGTGTGATTTTTCTAGGAAGAAGAGCGTAAGCGACAAGAGGAGTTGGAGAGGCAGCGTAGGGAAAGGCGTTACGTTCTCCCTGAAGAGCCCACAATCATTGTTCACCCCAACTGGGCAGCCAAGAATGGCAAATTTGACTGCAGCATCATGTCTCTGAGTGTGCTGTTGGACTACAGGCTAGAGGATAATAAAGAGCACTCCTTTGAGGTGAGGAAATCTGCTTTTTAACAGTGTTGCTGTAATTTATTAAGTATTGTTCTTTTAAATAGATAAAGATTGATTGCAAGAGCAATTCTTTTTATGTAAAACATCTCACAGTATGCATATTTTGCCTCTGCTTTTTGAGTGGGGCAGTATTTATTTATTATATTTTGTATTACATGCTAATTAATATTTAACTAGAAGTAAATCTTTAATGTTTTATTCTTATTTTGTATAGGTCTCATTGTTTGCTGAACTTTTTAATGAAATGCTTCAACGAGATTTTGGCTACAGGATCTACAGAGCTCTTGCTGCCCTTCCGAGTAAGGAGGAAAAAAAAGAAAAGAAAGATAAGGCAAGGAAAGATGCAGAGAGAAAAGAGATAGACAGGAGGGATGCAAAGAAGGACAAGGATGACGAGAATACTGAGCCAGTCTCAAAAAGACCAAGAGAGGAGGAAGATAAGAAAAGGGTGAGCAGATGTTACACCTTTCATCTCAAACCTGGTAATAAAAAAAAAGGTTGCCAACTAGACTGGCAGTCAACAAGTCAGTATCGTTAAAATCCTAACAAAAATAATAGATATAGTAAAATGAATAAATAATTTTATCAGCAATCATTGATAAAATTGACATTTTGATTCACTTTGGTAGTGTGCTTTTGTCAGCATAGGAACTAAAGATTTGTTTATTTTTCCAGGACAAGAAATTACATAAATGATGCTTTAAGTAAATTTGATCTCAGTTCAAATCTGACCTAGTCATGTTCTGGTGTAAATAAATAAAACCCCAACAGCTGAATTCAGGCTAGATGGCTAGGAATCATTACAATTGTCTTACTTCATTCAACACTGAATCCAAATAGCTCTCCAGTGAGAACATGGGCCTTGTTTGTTTTTATTTACAAAACTTTAAAAACACATTTTCCTGTTTGTGTGTTTAACAGGATGAGGACAGGGAGAGGACTTTGAAGAAAGAAGAATCTAAAGATGACGACGATAATGAAGATGCAAGCAGCAATAACAATGCTGATGAGTATGATCCAATGGAAGCCGAGGATGCTGACGAATATGACGATGAAGGTATGTTTTGAAAACTTGTCAAGAGGTGAGTTTTAATGTAATACAAAGATTAAACATAAGTGTTGTAATGCGCAGATAAAGATGATGATGATTCCAGCGGGAGAGATAGAAGGGATGACCGCCGCGATGATAGAAAATCAAGAGATAGATCATCTAAAGATAAAGTGAGCTTTCCGTGGTTCCATATCGTCCTTAACAAACTTTTGTTTCCTGCCATTTCAACTCCGTGATTTAAATGTGTATGCTGTTCTTTAGGATGACAAAAAGAAGCTGATGATCACATATGACAAAGATCTCCTAATGGCTTTTGTGTACTTTGACCAAAGCCACTGTGGCTACCTACAGGAGAAGGACATGGAGGAAATTATGTACACACTGGGCTTGCATCTCTCCAGAGCTCAGGTATTCTATTTTATACAGAATGGGTTTTAAACTTTTATGTCCCTGTGTGATTAATATTTGAAGGCTATTTGACCAGAGCTCATCATTTGTCTTATTAACTTATAAGATGTGTTTGGTGTAGCGGTCATGTTAATCGAAAGAGAATTCTTTGTAGGTAAAGAAGCTGTTAAGTAAACCACTGGTGAAGGAGTGCTGCTACTACCGAAAGTTAACTGACCGAGCCAAAGATGAGCCCAGCCCAGTCTGGACTGCTGATTTTCAGTTTGAGAATTCTTTGGGTAAATAATATTAAAAAAACAACAACTAATAAACATGGTCATACCAGATCAGCTGTTTCTTTTCGGGATTTCTGAAAGATTTAAAAGTCATCATTGGTCATTAACAGTGTTTTGCTGATTTGGCTTACAGGTAACAGACCTTTTCTGCCCAGTCAGAAGGAAAAGCGTGAGACGGAGGACAATGACTCCGGCAGCCTTATTGTTTATAATGGTGCTCTGGTAGATGTGGGCAGCATGCTGCAGAAACTGGACAAGAGTGAGAAAGCCAGGGAGGAGATTGAACTGAAACTCATGCAGCAGGACACTAAAATAGGTAAAACATTTATTCACGGTCACATTGGCGCGACAGCACCAGACTGGATTGTTTTATATGAAATTTTCATTGTAACCTGCCTGATTAGATTAGCCAGGTGCACACTGCGATTTTTACACCGATTCTACATGCAGCTGTGGATTTCAATGCCGATGCCATCGACTTGTATCCTATATTTGTAAACAAATAGATGATGATCAATATTTGTGTTTAGTTTATTTAAAAGATTATAAGTTGTAGTAAGATTAACCTAAAATGTTTCGAAAAATATTTCAGATTTCTTTTATTTATTGTCTCATTTTAATTGATAATTATGTAAACATGGTTCAACCTTTTGCCATCTTATACATTTCACAAAAATAGAATTAAAGAAAAAAAGGGGTTTTTTGGCACCTCTCTTTCTACACAATGAGGTTTTAGGGAGGTACATTGTAGCTTGTGTAACCTTCGTTTCCCTGACTACCATGTTGGTCAATGTTTTACAAGTGTAATTGCATCTTTATGGTCTGGTCAGTTCTTTGCTGTTCAGAGCCACACAGGTTTTTGTGAATGATTGCCCTTTGCACTTTGACAACGATTCATCAAACCGCCAAACCTTTTGTCAAGCACTTTTTGCTATTTGCTCACACTACTTGCACTATTTAGCCAAAATCTGGACACGACTTTCATACCCATATGTGCTTGTTAAACGTTCCATTCATAAATCATGGGCCTTAATATAGAGTTGGTACACTTTCTTTTTTTTTTTGCAGAGGAAGATGCAAAACGCACATCAGAAATCGAGTCGAATAACCGCAGTCTGATGAGAGAATTGGAGCAGGTGAAATCCAGCCTAAGAGAGACAGAAAAGAACCTGAGATCGTGTGAACAGCGAAAGAGCAGCTACCAGCAGCAGCTTCGCAGCACTTTGCTGAGTCTAAACACAGTAATGAAGGACCTGAAAAGCGTCTTACCTAACGTATGTACAAACTCACTGAAACTCTGATTGTGATGTATTTTTGAAAGAAAAAAAGTATAATATTCCGTGTACATGATTGTTTTGTCTGTCACATGTAGGATGATCATCCTGAAGATGGTGACCAGAAAACTCAAACTAATGGCTCAGACGACTGAACTACTTTTGCACGTGTGGGATCTATTAACATGTTTAAACCTGTACATAGGCACTAAACTCGAGTTGTTGAGTTTTTTGTACAAATTTTAAAGGTCATGCTAATGTAGTTTTCTCTTCGTAGCCCCCCCCACTACATAATGGCTTATGTAGTTAATTTGTAATATTTAATTCTTGTTCTAATACGTTAAGTGTCATTTTCAGAATTCTTGAAACTTTTTTTTCCCAGTTGCTGGTGATCTTTTCTATTGTTCTATCAGTATACCTGTTAGTATGATTTGCTTTATTGAAGTTTAATTAGCAATAATGATATTTATGTGTACAGAGTATTTAGAACAGAAGAAAAGATTTATTTGACATCAGTTCCTGGGTAGAATTGGGTATCGATGCCGAACCAGGCTCAGGGTAGAATTTTTTTTTTTTTGATGCCACAGATCACAATTTTTTGTGTAAAATCTTTGCCATCACTTCGCTAAATTGCTGCTATCCTGTTTGTTGGTACGCATCCATGCTGACGCATGCATATTTGCTTAATCTGTAATGATCTGAGGATGGCGCTGTGTGCATGTTTTTTTTTGTGGTCATTTCAAAGGGTAAATCTGGCACAAAAAGCCAAGCTATGTTTTTTTTTATTTAGTGGTTATTATAATAAATTTGACTTTCTGTACACAAGAATTCTAAGTACTTTGCAGATCATACCAGAATTGTAGTTTGTGTGAATGTAACACTTTTTTTTTTTCTCCCCCCTGGTCAGTTCTTTTGAAGCTGGGTGGGATAGAGGGAATGGAAAAAAAAAAACAGCCAAACCTAGTACCAATGAGCCCAAAGCAACCAAGTGCGTATTATTTTTCTAATCCAGATGTACTATCATGGTTGTTCTGTGTAAAAAAAATAAATAAAATAAAATAAAATGGTTAATTTTAACATTTTATTACGCATTACAGTTTTCTGCTGTGGAATTACACGTTTACCAGGTTTGTCCTCAAGAGGGCAACGTTTGACAAATTGCAAGCTTCTGTATGTGACAGTATGCAGTTTGAAGTAAAGGCACTAGTGTCCTGTTCCTGCACAGTGGTGTGCTGTTTACTAAATGTTTTTTCGTTGAAACAAATCCAGAATTTTCCGGGAACACCACATGTAATATATATATATGTGTGTGTGTATGTATGTGGCTGTTATTTGGGTCTTGTTCAAAGTTCTCCCATCCCAAATCTAGCTCTATTTTCTAAGTATAGGGCTGATTTTCAGTAGATTTAAAAAAATTAAAATAATAGGGCAGTCATGACTCAGCCATGAAGACTATCCAGAAATCTGGGGTGTATTTTAATTCCTAATTTCAGATACAAAAGCTCCATTGTTATTTTAAAATAAGAACCATGTCTATTGTCATTCATGAGCCTCTTTGTTAATGATATTCCCCCCCAAGTCTTTGTGTGTCAGACAGAGGAAACTGTTGGGATGTGACTGTTTTCTTGAGTTACATTCCAGAGCAGAGAACTGACTTCACTGGGAAACAAAGGAGGAGAATTTTCACTTCCTTGAGTGCATGTGCATTCTTGGGTGCTCTTAATTTTATATGAAAACTAGGGGAATTGTATTTTTCTTATCCAGAAAGCGTATTTCACGTTTGATATTGCTGCCATTTTAATAGCTCTAACATGTCAAAATTGTGCCTCAGCTTCCTGCAGTGAATTGGAACAGCACAATACTCGATCACTTCACAGTCTGGTATTCTACATTGCTGCAGGAAGCATGCAAAGTTCATGAACACTGTACAGCTGGTTATGGTGGTACTGTATATTCCCACTGCCATTCACAGTTGATTGAAATTTAGCCAACCATTTCCAGCTGTTCGGAAATGCTTAGAATATCTGGTCTACCACCTTTTTTCTACTCGGACCCTCTGTGACTGCAAAAACCAATAGAAGTAATATAAAACTCAAATACTGTAATAGTTGATGTTGGACAGTTTCTTTGTTATGAAAACCATAATGGGACATCAAAACTGCTCCACTGATCTCTGGCACAATCTCACTCTGCAGTCCAGCTGCAGCTGAGGCAGGCGGAGTGTTGTGAAATTGGAGCGTGTGCAGGTAAGCACGCACACACACACACACACCATCAGAGACAGAGGGCTTTTGTGCCTCCACCTTCTCCCAGCCTCTCAAGTCTGGATAGGAGTCGTACATTAAAGAGCCACTGCACAATTGATTCATTTAACACAAGCATGGTGGTTTTTTTCTCCACTCCCTTTTTTTTTTTTTTTTTTTTTTGTGAATAGAGAGCTTGGGTGTCTCTGTTGGGCCAGTTTTAGGGTGGGAAAAGAGATTAGATCGCTATGCCAGACAATTCGTGGAATAGGGACATGTGTACATGGAGAAGCCTGTAGATTTACTGTGTAGCTTTCTGAAAGTAAATACTGGTACCACGAACATGGTAAACAAAGTCAACGTTTCTATAATTTTAAATGGCTTTATTCACCAATATTTTTCTAAAGTAACAAAACATTTTTTTCCATTTCTTTTGTTTCTTTAACACTATTGTTTGGTTGTGGCCAAAGAAGTAAACAAGGCTCCTTTGTCTACTGGACCACTGATCTGTGTCAGTCCTTCGTCTGCCCTGGACGCCATCCCTTTTGTTCACACCTTGCCTTGCTGTCCTAAATCAAGCACCTCACCATGTTCAGCCCCCCAAAGAACCCCCCCGAAATGATTATTCCATGTCATTGTTATAATTACCACAACAAAGCTGAGCCGTCGTCTTCAGACACACCACAGTGGCCCATCTTGATGGCTTTTCATAACATCTTGAGGTTATCCATTGCCAGCTAAGTTATAGTACGAAGAGTACTTGTTTTTTCTATTAAGCGCAGAGCCATTTAGGAATAGACTAGTTAAGATATTTGAATGAGTGAAATGAGCCCTTTAGAAACACAAACTTACTAGGTTGTGTCTGACCAAGCTCATTTCTTCCATTTTTTTAATGTGCTCAAAACATGATCAATAATATGCATCAGCATTAAAACTAAAATAATGCAACATACCAAAAGATCATTGGGGCAAAATTTGATTGTAAAATTAGAAGCATTGCTCACAGTGTGTCACAAGCTGACCTTTTTCCCTCTGACTCTATTTGGAAATGCTAAATAAACTAAACAATGTTTGGGATACTGGATTGTTGTGTTTTAGTTTTTAAGGGCTGGTTGTAGCTACGTAGTTTTAATTACTCCATTCCACACAGAACAATAATTATTAAACTTAATAACCTATTATATATTTATATAATTCTTTTTGATATTACATCTTTACTTGGTATGATGGCAGGGTGTTGAAATGTGAACTATATTGTTATGTAATTTTTATATTAAAAATGATATACAATTATTGTTTTATACATTTCTAAAATTACTAAAATATAGACCTCAAAACCAAAAGAAGGGAAGAGTTGCTGCACAGTTTGATTGGGTACGGTGACTAAACCATGAACTTATGTAACATTTGTTACTGTTAGGTCAGTGATACATGAGAGGAGGCATTGATGGGCGTCTTTACTGTTACATTTCTTATCGCCAACTCAGGCCCCTGTGGTGTCTGAAGGTTCCTTATGTGTTGCTTTGCCGCAGCCCCAAGACCGATGAAAGTAGTGTGGTTGTTGAGGAAATTATCCAGTTTCCTGGCTCTGAGGCCAGGGAATACAGGGTTACAGTGTGAGAAACCTGTGCAGTTGTTTTTGCTTGCCCCCTGCGCTTCTCTCACAGCGAGCACCACGCCTCTGTGTAGTCTACAAGACACACAGATGCAAGACTTTCCCTGCAAGCTTTTCATATTTTACGATGTGTCTGCTGGCCTGGAATCTACTGAACCTGCAGCCGGGTGCTAAAGAAAATGATTGATCTATAGAATTGAAATAAATTTTGATATTCGCTTGACTGTTGCTTGATCTTAATAAACTATTTGGACAGGGGGGGTGGCATTGCCCACTGCTTACTGCAATTAATCCACCAAGCAACAATGAGGACAACTGCCAGATATACAGCATCCGAGAATTGTTGATGCTTGTCCTGTTTATATTAAGTCCTGTTTATCTTAAGGTAAACATATTACCAGCTGTAACATAAAACTGAAGATATATATATATATATATAAAACATTGAAATTTCATGATATCTGAGTATACTTTTTAAACTTTGTCACATGAGAGGTAAAGTCTCCTTTATTGTCACTGAACTTCACTACATCCTGACCCGGACCACTTCAGCTGAGGCATTTCCTGCATGGTTTACGTTACCCTGGTGCAGGGTCACTGCAATCCAAATGCCTGCATGTTTACTGACTACCACACTACACATCTAATGTTGATACAAATACACATCTGATTAAACAGAATTCTCTAATAACGCATTAACACAAAATTAATTTTACTGCACAAATTTTTATTTACACACGATTCTTATTATGCATTAATTATTCATTAATATTGTATATTACTATATACCAAATATTATTACCTACTGCACCTTCTGTACATTAATCACCCTCATCCCTGTATTTATGGACCTTATACCCTATTTATCTACTGTTATCTATTGTAAATAGTCGCTAATGCACTTCTAGTTAGATGCTAACTGCATTTCATTGGCTCTGTACATGTACATTGCACAATGATAAAGTTTAAACTAAACTAATCCAATCTAATCTAATTCAGCATGCCATTTTTATTAAAAAAATTTACAAATATGAAAGAGACGATAATTTGACACTTGACATTTATTCACGATGTCCTTGTTTTACTCCGATATAAAAAATAAAATTAAAAAACTCTAAAGAAAAATGTTTTACTGATTCGCCAAGTCTCAAATCAAGCACTAAAATCCACCATGAGGCACACATATCCGGCTCTATGTTGAGTATGGTTTCACTAGTAATACACATACAATATATTTGCACAAAGCATCCACATTTGTCCATGCCCTATTTTGATAAAAAGTATTAAAAAAGTGTTCATTTAAGGTACATTTAAAATAGAAAAAATGTGCCATCAAGTTCCGATTAAATATTTGAATCGATTGACAGTCCTATATATATATATATATATATATATATATATATATATATATATATATATATATATATATATAAAATATATATAAAATATAAATATAAGCTTCTTGACTCGCTATATATATATATATATATATATATATATATATATATATATATATATATATATATATATTTAGCGAGTCAAGAAGCTTATATTTATATTTTATATTTATATAATATGTATATATAAAATATAAAATATATATATACGGCAAATTATATTTGCCAGTGCATTTCACAGCTGCATTTTTGCATTATTTGCCTAGCTGTGGTTGTCCTCAACCTTCTTGCTGTATTCACAGTGTGATTCTTAAGGAACTAGAGCACGTAAACTGCAGTCATATACAACTCTCGCCTTGCTTCAAACAACGGTTTTGACAATGGTCTCCTGGGATACTGCTCACTCTCCTTTGTGTAGCTGTATGTGCAGTTTATTGGCAGGGAGTCTACACAAAGCTAAAATAGGGTATTCACAACATACATATTGCATCTTTATCTTTCTGTACATTATTATTGTAGATCATAACAGTCCATAGACATAGCCATTAATACACAAAACCGTCATTTTGTACATTATTTTTAATTTGTATATAACGTTTAATACTGACAGTCAAATGGGAGACCTTTTGTTTGAGTAATTGACTGTAATTCTTTTAAGTAATAAAGTATTTATTCTGTACATCAAATAAAAGTAAATAAATATTTAAAATCACTATCATAAATGTGGTGGCTGTTGCATATTTTAAATATTGCCTCATTACCTTTGGAGCTCCATGCACATTTATGTATCTTTTTATGTTCTTTTAAGAGAGGAGACTAACTATAACAGTAAAAAAAAAATGATTTCCATTAGGAACACGTTTCCACATGCCCATTTATTATTGGACCACATCAATAGGTAGCACATTAATTTCTTTTTTTTTTTTTTAAACTCCTGAAGTTTACTGCCACTTCAGCCAGCCAGTGGCCTTCTTATACTCCAGTGCACACCATAAAGATTTAACAAGGAGTGGTGAAAAGTGGCTTTGATCCAGTTTACAACCCAATGCTTACACATGCAACCATCATAAAACTGTAATGAGACAGGGAGAGAGAGCTGACCTCCACAAGCAAATTCACTGTCATGTGCAAATGTTATATGCAATGATTTTTTTGGAAATTATCATTTTATTTTAATCATTAACAAAATCAGACTACAGACAAATGGATTTGGACTGTAATTAATATAAACCGTCTGCTACAAAGGCTCAGGGATATTACTGGCATGAATATGCTTTCATTCAAATGTACATCAGTAGACAGTTGATAACCTCACAATGACAGAACTATGGACATAATGAATGAATAAATAGACACGTGTTGTCACCCAGATGAGGGTTCCCTTTTGAGTTTGAATCCTCTTAAGCTTTTTTGCTCATATCATCTCAGGGAGTTTTTCCTTGCCATTGGTGCCACTGGCTTTCTCATTAGGGATAAACTTATATGAACTATTTTTTATGCTTATATTTATTGTCACAATCTATTTTAATTGTGTAAAGCTGCTTTAGGACAATGTTCATTGTTGAAGGTGCAATACAAATAAAATTGAATTGAACTGAAATGGTGGAAAGTGACCTAATCTTAAATAGAAAAATACTTTCAGTGAATACTATACAGTTGAGGAAATTTCATTAGTTCACTGAGTAATACAAATGTCTTCAATGTTGCATATTTACATGCAGAAAACATTAGGACATCAGGGCACTAAATACAAGACAGGTGTATTGTCTAAGGTCTTTTCTACGGTGGGTGCAGTCCTTTGCACGTTTCTCCAAAGAGGCTTTATTTAAAATAGGAAGATGTAATGTATACTTTACACAGAGGAACTGCAATATCCTCTTCCACTAATGGACCAACTTTCAATGGCTAGGCATATACAACAGACCCTGTTTGGGTTTCATTATGCAGCTGGTTCTTTGACTTCCAGGGAGTTGATGTATGAGGTGTCTCATTAACCACAGCCTTTAAGAACACAGATCAAACCTGCAACTCCTTCTGAGGTATAATTTAAGCTAAAAAAAAATTAACACCCCCAAAACAAGACTCGTACTAGCACTTGAAGACTTTTTTTATTGAGCTTTTTTTTTTTTTTTTTTATATATAATGCTGGATTACCTGGGGACATGATTGACTGTATCAGGGATTCAGGGACCACAATTTAATGGTGAGATTGATCTAATGCATATCGAATTTTTTCCACAAAGGGCTGGTGTGGGTGCAGGTTTTTATTCCAAACAAAGCATTGGTCGCACCTGATAGTCACTGAAAATGAAAATCATTAGACATAAAAAGGTGTGGACTTGCCTGGTTGGAATGAAAACCTGCACCCACACTGGTCATTTGTGGAAACGATTAGACACCCATGAACTAATGTCTGTGTTAACTGTCCTTTGTCCTCTCAGTGTGGGCTCTCTAGTTTCTTTCTTTTTACCTCCCAAAAAACATGCCAGTATACAGACCCAGGTGCTGTTTAAGGAACAATAGTACAAAGCAGGAAAACACTCTGAAAGAGACATCAGTCCATCCAGGGCACTATTAACAGCTAGAGAAAAGCTATGGTAGCCAGTCCATCCAGTGTCATGTGTCTGGAATTTGGAAAGGAACCCCAGAGGAACCCTTGCACAAGCACAGAAATACCAGGTAGCCCCAAGCTCAGGATGGACTCAGGAATCCTGAAGATTAATGTGTATTCACTAGGGATACTTTCATTATTTAAAAAGTGACCAAAATTTTGTGACATTTTTAATATGTAGATTGAATTCTCCTCGCTAAACAGTTTCTCAAGCACATTCTCTCAGCACCACTGCTTCTACATGAACATCAAGAAGTCAAGAAGTCAAAAAGCTTTTACATGACGTATAGATAAACATGGCAGAGGTAAAGCTACATGTTCCTGGAAACAGAACACAAAAGGAATGTCTGGTTTTTGTTGATTTTTTTTTATTTATTTAAAAAATATATTATTATTATTATTTTTGCACTACAGAGGCCTGTTTGTGAAGTCAAGGGCCATGGTTTGAAGTCAAAAGGCAGTTAAGTAAATTGATGATGATTTGATTTGATGATGATTTGATGATTTGCAACTTACGACCATTTGACTTTACGACCACAATCGCTAGCCGCGGCGTTCGACAGTGCGTACCAGCTTCCGGCATCATTTCACAGTACTGTACTGTACGTATCGTGTTACGACCGGCCTGTTGGTCCCAGTCGTGGTCGTAAGTCGACGACTAACTGTACTATTGTATGAACTATTTGTACCTTAATGAATTGCATAACATCATATTTGTTCGATTGCATCGTACTGCATTGAATGGCATTGTGTTGAAACAAATCAAAATCAGATCGCACTGCATCGTAATAGGGGTGAATCGTATCGTATCGGTAGATGCTTTATATGTATCTTTATCAGATCGTATTGTTGGCTGTGCATCGAGATGCGAATCACATCAGCCTCAGTTACAGAGATGCTATGCAGATATTACTATGCAGCGTACAAATCTTTGCAAATACAAATGAAAACAAAGGAAACAAAGCAAAGGAAAATCCCATTGTTTCAGAAAGCTCCAATACAAGACATGCCCTAAACGAATCTTGCTTTATCAGGGTGAACTTGACCTTTCCATGAAGACTATCCAAATAAACAGCATTGCAGGGATTTCTGCACAGATTCTAAGACTACCTAGTGACCCAGTATGGAAGCCTAGGTTTAGGACGCAGCCTGGGTTTTATTGGTCCGTGTCTAGAAGGTAAGACACATGGCGCCTCCCTCCTCTACGTCATTAATGCAGGTTGCCTTGGGAGCGAAAAGCGCCATGCAGACTTGAGCAGCAGCGATGTGAGAGGAAGGAGCGGGTTTAGAGACATCTATATATGTATATGTATTTATTTATATATAATAATATACACAGCTTTGTGTTTGGGGTGGTCGCGGTGGTGTTTGGTGTAGCATCGAAGTCCCTATGCGGAGGTGAAGCAGCGGCCAGCAGCCATGGCTCAGCCGCAGCAGCGGGTGGTTCAGCTGTCGGCGGCCGCGCTCGCGGTGGTACTGCAGAAGGAGGACGGCGGTGGCGACGACGCGTCGTGCAGCAGCGCCAGCAGCGGCCACGAGGTTTTCATGGAGTTTAAGTGCCAAAATCTGCGCAGCTTCTGGAATAAAAGGCTCGTGAAGGCCATGTCCGAAGTTTACTTCCAGGGCTGGATGGAAAATTCAGTGCTGCTCATTCAAGGAAGTGGAACCAATTTGGAGGTGCTGAGGGAAGCGTGGATGCGCAGAGCTCTCCGGTCACCCAAGGGATTCACCATCAAAGCAGTGGGTAGGTTCTCGATCCTCGACTCAAGCTGAGAAGATAAGACCTCTCTGTTTAAGGGTACAGAGCACAGGTTTCTATGAGATTCTGGAGCAAAATTTAGCTAATGCCGGTCGAGTTAAATGGAAAGGACATGGGAAGGTTTGTTCACACAGTAGCTTCCCAAGGTCAGAACGAGGAAGGTAATGAGGAACGCCAAAGAAAGGTTTATTATCAGTAGGTTGATGAGGTATTTTCTGGACCTCGGCAGATATGTTGTATCATTGTGTCAACAGAGCATGATTCAGTGTCATCCAATATACAGTATTACATGAACAAGGCATCAAATGCAGAACTGTGATTACCATCACTCGCTCAGTGGACCGTCGATATGCATGATCAATACGTTTGTATAATGCTTCCCTTCTTCATGTGAGCATTATAAATGCATTTTTAGTTATATTGCATGAAAATAGTACCGTATAGAATAGCGAAGCTTCAAGTTGAACATGAACTGCAGGTCGCTGAGAGACCTCAACATGCCTGAAGGGTAAGGTAACGTGCAGCATTGCTGTATTATTTCCACATGACAGGAAATAAAAATGTAAGTGCAGAATGGCCTTTAACCCTCACATTGCAAAAACACCCTCTCCCCCACACAGACCCAGATACACACACCCTAGCGTGTAGTTTAACCGTGTGTAAATTATGCTCTGGAATTCTTAGTTATCTTGAACATTGCTGGTCTTGAAGCATTTAGTGTACAGTGACAACAGTTAATTATATTTTCATTGGACACATGTTGAGGTGACAGGTCTGTGGTGGCTCCAAACACACACACACACGGTCGCTGGTGTTGCTGAACCCACACAAAGCCGTCAGCACTGTGTGAGATCAGCCATTTGCTCCTGCTATCAGGGCAATGGAAGGTGGAGGTCAACTCAGGCAGTTGTATGTGAAGAGAGAGCATAAAGGAGTAGCGCACGACCACACAATGGGATTGTCTGCAATGGTTTGGGATTGAACTTGTCTGGCATGTAAACAATTGTGCTTTTGTAACTTCAGGCCAGACAAAAAGCCGTTGCCGTGGTCGGAGCTCAGTACTATGGCAGCGTAGTTTACCATCTATTCACGGAAAGCTACAGCGCTGAGTTCTCTCGACAAGCGGCTGTCCAAGAGACCAGTTTATAAGGTTTCAGACATTCATTCACCTTTTCTTTACAGTTTTCTGAATGCATCGGTTGCTTTATTTTCAGTCACTCATCAACTGTGCTTGTTTTTTTTTGTTTATTTACCTGAGCCACTGGTTATATTCTTAGTATCTTTTACACTTTTTTGAAAATCACGCCAGTTTTCTTAAACCGTCTTTCTTTCCAGACCAATGCTTCCCCAGGAGAAACTGCTTATTGCTAGTCTGTGATTTCCTATCAGTGGATGAGATGATTCATTTGCCCCACCACCTCTCATTCCTGTCATCATTATCAGTGTACTTTTGTGTAAGGGTGGTTCCCTGCTGCATGTTAAAATCCGGTTTGGAGGAGGATGAAGAGATGTGTTCAGCGTAGACAGTGTTTTGTACACGGCACTCAAAATTGATCTTTGTCAGCCTGAGCTGCTTTCATGGTCTGTAGTTCAGCTCTATTTACTGATGTTACAGTGCATAAAGGACACAAATATGTACTGTGCAATTCAATTTGTTGGTGTTTTTGATGGCAGAGTTGTTTAGATGGCTAGTTTAAATGCTAATACATTTTTCATATGCAAATGATCTTGAACTGCAAGAATTTACTATAAATAATTTGTGTATTTAAAAAAAAAACAAAAAAAAAAACGAATTGATGTACAACAATGTGATATGTTTTGACATGTTTTAATAGTCTTTAGTGAAAAGTCTTGTAAAGGCCATCTCTGTAATTTGCGCTTATCTGGTGAAATCTGAGGCTGCACCCTCAATGGTTGCCTGATCTCTCTGCATTATTGAGTGGCTCCAGATCCAGCTCACAACAGGAGGCAATCTAAGTGCTAAACCATTCACACAGAGCCATAGAGAATGCACGAAAGCGCCCAGTAACGTGAACCGTCACAGAATTCGGCGTTATATTTAAGGCTGTCAAGCGTGTTCTTACCGAAATCGTATCATTCAAGCTCTCCTTTCAAGTTCTTATGTCAAACATAGCTGCTGCCTGACTACTATTATTAGGAGTTTTCGGTATTCAGTGGAACTGTAAGCTAATCTCTGTGTGACAATGTTTATTGGAGAACTCACCCCTGACTGGTTGTTTTGGAATCAGATTGCTTTGCCCCAGATCCCTATGTTTTGTAAATGTCTCACATAGAACTGAGGGGTCATTCATCAGCGTGGGCCACGTCTCCTATATCTCAGCATATTAGGCATGACCAGGCTTCACGCTGGACTGCTGTATGGAGAGGGGAACGTCTTGGGGAGCTTACACATTGAAACCCTCGCAGTTAACCAGAAACCAAAGGTCATGGTTCCCCTCCTCTCTTCATGGAGCTCATTGTGGACATGGGCAGATAAACAGTGCATCCAGGTTTGCCCCAGGCGCAGATGAGGCCCAGTTCAGCCAGCATACGCTTGTAAAAGAACACGAGTTCTCTCATTAGGGCATAGCTTGCATTATTGTCTGAATTATTAAGGTCCAGTGTGAAGATGTTTATGCACTAAACATGCCAATTGCATTGTTAAGACTACATGCAGTTTCATACAGTGTATTCAAAGCCCCGGTGTGAAATAGCTTTTTATGCTACTATATATTGATCTAATTCAAAAATAATTCGAAACAAATTAGAAAAATGACTAGAATCATCATGTGAAGCACTTGCATTCTCTGGACACCTTGTGTTGGAATAAAGAGACTGGATCTGGTTTCTAAGAAGGCTACCACTGGAATGTTTTCTTGTGGTAACCAAACACCAAACCACAGTCTACCACAAGCAGCTGTGTGTGGTGCCTTTTTGACTTCACCGTGTTTCTCCAATGAATCCCTGTATCCTTTATCCATCACTGTATTTAAACAAACCCTGACAGCAAGCAGATGGATGAGTTTGAGCCATGTGATCTCATCACTTGATTTGTCTTCTTTCTGGAAATTCTGCCTGTTACTTACAATTCCCAGACTCATTTCACTTTTAAAAAAATAGCATTTTTTTTTTTTTACGTGAAATTAGTCTGACTTCAGATAATTCATTTTAAATGTAGAACCTCAGTTTTGTTTGGCTGTGGAAGTCTATGTGCATGAACGTGCACAGAAGAAATCAAAATGTGTCTGTTTTTTTTCTATTATGGAGAATAGAGGAGATTGTGTTCCTTTTAGGATGTAGCTGAGTTTGGCTTCTTTTTATAAGCTTTAACATGGAACGTGACCTTGGCATCAAGTTTAGAAACTGACCTTTGTTTTGAAGTACACTGGACATCACTTGCTGCATCCTTTTGGTGGAAGGGGCACAAATTTATAGCATGCAAGCCACCAGAAATCTAGGCTCATAAACAAATAAATTACCTACTTCCTTTCAGTTAAACAGAATATCTTTTTTTTTTTTTGTGAATCCCACCTTGCTCTCATTGTCCTGCCGCTTTTCTTACGGAAGAATATTTTTTAGAGACTAATGGTTTAAATTTAGAGTCCGGTGAATACTTTTTTTGTCTCCAAAAAAGTGATTCCCATCGCACTGCCGTAGCTTCGTGCTTTTGTTTGACTGAAATCAAGACATACCACGCTTTTATCTTTAAAGCTGTTCAGGATTTAGACTGTGATTAAGCTGTTACACTGGTAAAGGCCCCCCAGTGTAAGGATAACAAACTTGGAATCTGATTTAGTTCAGTCTTAGTTTAAGGAAATAGCTCTCATCTGGTGTGAATTACTGTCATGGATCTTGATTAGTGGAGTGTGAGTGCTGTAAACATTAGGCCCCACCAGCTTCTGGAGGTGGGACCAGCCTGAAACACCTGGAATGTCTAAACATCAGCAAAATCTTTTTTTTTTTTTTTTATCCCTGTCAAACATGCAATTTAGGCCTGGGAGCATCAGGGTGGGTGAAGATCCAAAGAAGATATTTATGTTACAGGTTATGTTCCATTTATAAAATAAAGTTTACACTTTGATAAGGGTGTATTACTTTTAAACTGGCGAATGGGCATGTGTTCTAAAGTTATGTAAAATGCAGTAAATTACCTGCTGATTGTGTAAATGACATTGTTATATAATAATAATAATAATAATAATAATATTAATAATATCTTTTTTATATTTGAAGATTTGTCTTTTCTTAACTTTTCTCTGTATTTATTAAACAGTGCCATTTGGCACTAGTTTACAAATGTTAGTGACCCTCCTGTTTTGTAAAACGGTGCCAGATGTTTTCTAAGGTTACCAGGTTACTGGGTTACTCTGCTGGCTGCAGTGAATATATTAGAATTTATTACACATTTATATTTGAATCTTCTCAACAATGTACAAGTAAACATCAGTGTCATTGTGTAGCTTGGCTATTTTGTCTGGGGAATTTGCTAACTGTTTGTGTCTTTATTTTGCTTTCTTTATTAGTGAGTTCATCAGGATCATTTAAGTATTAAATCAATAGCAGTAAAGCAAACAAAAGCACTTAGAGATGTTTTTATTTTTTTATTTATTTATTTTAAAAGTTATCTTTCCTTTTTATCTGCCCAAATTATACATGTTGTCGGGTTTAACTTATATCAGTTTAACTATGTGAAGCAAAATTTCCAGAGCTTCTTTTGTTAATCATTGCACATGTCTGCAAAATGAGTTCCAGCCTCTTCACTTGGTAATGGTGTCTTTTTGTGATCTGAAAGAGACCCATATTTGATAACCTGATCACCCAGTGGAACAGCATGTAAATGGAGTGGTAAGATGAGGAACATAAAATAAAAGTTAATCTGTGTGAAATGTACCAGAGTCGGTGTAAAGTTTAAATGCCTGGTGTGCAGAAAAGCCTGATAGTTTGGTTAGACCTAGCCTAGGAGCACTTCAATTCACTCTAGAAGTCATTGATGCATACCAGTTTTAGACAGCTCCTCCTATGACACAACATAATTATTAACACATGGATGGCCAGTTCATGTCTGCAAAATTTCACCTCTTTACTGATATTTTTTGCAGCTCATCTGGATTCCACCACCTTTACAACTTTACAAAGAACACTTTGTTCTTGTGATCTTTACTGAAATAGAGCAGGTTTCATCAAATCAAATGCTGCACCAGGAAACCTTCATTTTGTAGTGAAATGAAGGGCAATGCATGCATTAGCTCACTAAACCCTATAAGATAAAAGCAGATGCTAAAAGGATTAAGACAGCTCACGATTGTTCTTAGTTAAAAACCTGGATGTCTTCTAAACAACACATCAGATGCAGAGAGCTTTGATTTCTAGGCTTTTGATGTTGAGCAAAACCGCAGTGGAATTTGAGTAAGGGGCGGTGGGTTTCAACATCAATTCTTTCTTCAAGAAAATCAATTAATCTTAGACCTGATGAGGCAGGATTTATTGCCTCTATTCTTCATGCATGGTGTGCACGATCAGACTCGTTCTTCTCATTACATAGTGAAGCTGTCCTGAGACCAGGTGGAGTCGTACAACTCCTGCCAGCAGCGCTGATTGATCCTGCAGTGTGTGGATACAAAGCAGATAAAGTTGAGGAAAGACAGAGCTGAGATTAATAACAGATTAAAGTACTGTGAAAAAAAAATCTGTACCTCAGGAACAATTTTGGTAACAGTTTGGGGAAGCAAGTAGTTCCATGTAGAAGTGGGCGATATAATATAATTTGCTAAACAATTTTATGTTTCATGGTGGTTGCACAAAAACCTTGTCAGCAAAAAAACATTAAAAAGAAGCTGGTAAAAAAAAATGCTAATATGTAATATATAATGTATCATTATATAATGTATAGCTTTTGTATATCATATACCTTGTAAATAAATGCATGAACAGTGAAATGGAGAAAATGGAGTGAAATGGAGAAAATTTTACAAATCATCTGCTTTAAATAAGGTTTTAAAGGTTTTTTTTTTTTATAGATGTTTTATTATGAGATATAATTATTTAAATTAATGAATACGTTATTTATTATAAGGAGCAGAATAGCCACAATATTTCAGAAATACACGTTGTAAAATAATTTATCATTATATCAATATTATATCATGTCCACGTCCAGACGAAGTTTATTAAAAATGCTTTCCCACTTAGAGTTTCATATTTGGTTTACATTAGACCCAGATTTGTCTAGGTGTTTAAAAGATATGTTTGTCAGACTGAGTAATCATTTCATAGTGCCATCACTGTAAGTGTAGGTTCAAGAAATTTTTTATCTAAGCCAATAGTTGATGTCTCCAGGTCTAACCACACATTAGACATGTGCAGTAGTCTAGAAATAGTTAAACAGCCTGAGCTTCATATAGGCAGCTTGCACAGGTTAGCTTTTATCCACTACCTTCCCACCTCCCAGAGTGAAAATCTAATTCTGAGAAATGCCTCGGCATTTGCTTTTGCTAACTACTTTTAGACTAAGCAGAGTGGACTGAAGGAAATCTTGTTTGTGGTTGTGATGAGGAATGAGGCTCCCCACATTAAAATCAAAGCTTTATTAGTTCTGGGGATCTCCCTCTACACCCTCCCTGCTCTCTGTGTTTTACTACATCAAGAGTTAATTACCTCTGTGGTTTGCTAATGTAAAAACCTAGCAAAAAAAAAATGACTTAAACCACATAGGTGACTAAATATACTGCATAAATATACTATATATATATATATATATATATATATATATATATATATATATATATATATATATATATATATATAGAGAGAGAGTAATTTTCAAAGTGTAACTTTTGGAAAAATGCTTTTTGAAGACCAACTTTGGTCTTATATAAAGAAAATGCTTTAAATGTAAAAATATTTTTTATATGGCATATCATATATCACCTGCAGCAAATCTGGATTTAATTAGCCTAGGCTGTCCATCTCATTGTGACAAAACATGCCCATACCCCATACATGGGTAGAGTATCCAATCGCAGAGCAGACTAATCACGGCCAACGAACTGACACACTCGCCGATCATTTTCTTCTAAGCTTTTCTTTGACTGCCGGTATTAGCATCTCCTGACGATACATTCTGACATGCCATTTTTCTTGGCTGCTTGACAGTTGTTGATTAACTCACAGATAAATAAGCATTTATTACCATGAGTTTAAAATTTGCATCATAAGCTTGCCTCAGTTGCTGGTTTACTTGGCACTTATACTTTATATATACACTATATATACACTACATATAGTAGTGTGTGTGTGTATATATATATATATATATATATATATATATATATATATATATATATATATATATATATATATAAGCATCTCACATATTAGCATCCATTTTAGTGTATCTTCTCAAGCGACAATACCATAGAAGTGAAACTTGGATATATTTTAGAGTAGTAAATGTGCAGCTTGTACAGCAGTACAGCACTAAGTGATAACCGCTGTACGTCATGTAACCACGCAAAGCCTCATGTCCTATTCATCATGCTCATGTTTTTGTCTGCTTGACAGGACCATACAAATTCGTGTATCTTCTATAAAATTTGGTGCTTTAAGTACAATTCTC
The DNA here is from genome assembly GCF_946808225.1 of Silurus aristotelis. Classification (NCBI taxonomy): domain Eukaryota; kingdom Metazoa; phylum Chordata; class Actinopteri; order Siluriformes; family Siluridae; genus Silurus; species Silurus aristotelis. The sequence continues at coordinate 15,280,744 of NC_139577.1, read as the reverse complement.
TCATACTGACCACTAGATGTTCAACATGGAACCTCATGGCAAAGACTCTTTGAGGATTTAAGAATGAGAATTGTTGCCGAGGCTATAAGAAGATCAGCAACACCCTGAAACTGAGTTACAGAACAGTGGCCAGAGCCATAAATAGGTTTTCCAAGACGGGTTCTATTAGAAACACACCTTGCAAGTGTCCATCAAAGAAGAGTCAACATACTGTGTACTGTGAACTAAACGTAGGTGCAGAAGCTGGCTTCAAAAAACAGATGCATGATTGGACATAATTGTTTAAGAGAATTCAGAAGGTCCGCTTGTCAGTGCTCAGACTATACAACAAGTCAGTTTAATGGCCATCATCTCAGAAGGAAGCATCTTCTAAAGCAGGCTCACAAGAAAGTCTGCAAACAGATTACTAAAGACCTGTCCAAGAGCATGAATGACTGGAACCATGTCCTGTGGTCTGATAAGACTGAGATAAACTTGTTTGACTCAGATGGTGTCCAGCATGTGTTACCTTATTTTTACAGTCATCAGCAGTCCATATGTCTGATATGCATAACCATTTACAGATTACAATTTTAAAATCAAAACACAAGCTATTTTTTTTGCTAGATAACAGAGTTTTTGGTCCAAAGCACAAAAACCAGTAACCCTTTCTAATTTAGAAATTCCATCCCAAATGGAAATCGGTACTTAGTGTACATTTTCTTCGTCTTCTGTCACCCTGTTCACGCTTTTGTGCCACATTGTGTAGTTTCCATGGTACCTGATAGTGAATTTGCTGTAAATGAAACAAAGGTTTAAATGTAGGAAGGCAGCCTCAAGTTACAATAAAAGTGTTCCCCCTGACAGTGGAATTTACATTTACTCCCCAGTATTGATCATTCACATTTATATATTCGTTCATGTTTTTCCATTTGTTTTAGAAAATTGTCCAACTAAAGCACAGTAAAAATGCGAACATGTTTTTGGGGAAGGTTTTCAAAGCACTGTATGTGGTTCGGGTAATATTGTTCTCTAAAGTGCTGTCCCTCTCTTATCCAGGGTGTGTTTTTAGTTAGATCTATTGCATCTGTTTGTTGTAAAATAAAGAAATGGAATATTAATTATTATGTTTACATTAAACAAGTGTATGTTTTTGCTTAACGAACCGATATAAATAAATGTTCTATCCAGGAAAGCTGTTATGTAATTAGTACAATGGTTGATAATAAAGTTTGCCTGTAAACAGGAGACTACCTTCTGACACCATATTGTCAGGATGTCACAGTTTCCTCACTGAATATAAAGGCAGGAAGTGTGTTATATGAGAAAACCTCCAAAATAACCAAGGCATCAGTGTCCTCATAGCTAGAGGTGGCCCTGCTCCTGCCAGTGAAATAAGACACATTTATAAACGAAGTGTGGTATTCTTTCCCCTGGTTTCTCTCTCACTGGCCTCAGATTGTTGGTTGAAATATGTTACTGACAAAAAGAAAATAATCACTCACTTCCAGTAACTGCTTATCCTGGTCAAGGTTAATGGATGTGAGGTGGGACTGCACCATGCACTCGCACACACATTTACACCTAGCGAAGGATAAGAAACTGAACAGAAATTCCTCACAGGAAATAAACCAAGTTTATGATTGACCCTAGGACCCTGGAGATGTAGCAGAGAAAGACTACTCACTACAATCCTGTGCTGCCAAGAGGGAGATTGTAGAACAAGAAAACAAGAATGGGAATGACTGTCTAAACACTGAACTAAAATAAAAAAAGGACTATTATATTATCTTCAGTCTGATAATTACATGGATCTGCAAAGGAAGTCAACACTTTTACTATGCAGTCAGAAATAGCATATATGGGGGTTTCAGCTACCATATGCGGCACATTGTGAGCTGTAATTATTTAATATTATACCTCTAATGTTGGAATAGATGCAATCATACTAACTATATGCACCCCTGTATGTGGTGTGTGTGTGTGTGTGTGTGTGTGTGTGTGTGTGTGTGTGTGTGTGTGCGCACCCTCAACTTTGATGTGGAAAGGAAAGACTGTAATTCATCCCCTGATTATAATTAATCCTTTGTGGTTAATTAGTTAGAAAGATGATTTTGCTTAAAAAAACATTTCTGGCTGTAATTCACTTTTTTGTTGCTGTTTAAAAAAGGCACTACATTGCTTGCATAGAAAATCAATGATATAATACAGGTATCATTATATTTACTGAGTTGTCTTTATTAACTCCTTAATCCCATTTGTCCACGCTTTGAGGCAATTCATGCAGCATTCATAGAGCCATGTAATTTGTAAATTGTAGTAATGTCATTTTCCACCTAGAGACACTTGACATGCAAAGTGGGGAAAAATCATGGATACCTACATGTCTTTTGTTTGCTTAGTCAGAGCACTTAAAACTGATACTAATACAATAAAGAATTCAATCACATTTTTACAGATCTGAGTGTATACTGGGGCTATTCTACTGTAACAAACTTTCAGGCAAGATTTAGGACTGAAACTTTAGAACAGCAAAAGCAGACAAATGCAAGTACACCAATGTTAATGGGATTTAAGAGTTACTTCTACTGTAAACTAATTTACAAGTGAAGAAGTGTTATGTTACACTCTTCACAGTGTATGCATCAATGTAGATTTTACATTACAATAGGAGAAGAAACTGGTGGTAATACTAAGTTGACAAATTGATATTTTTACTTTTTCTCTGTTTTTACTGGTTTTATTAAAAAAAATGTATGAAGGCATGTATGTATATAACCAATCTATACCCAAACGTAAGCATAACTAAAAATAACTAAGATACTTAAGTTAATAAGATTCATAATTAAAAGACTGACTAATATATTGATTTATTAAAATTTAAATTGCCATCAGTATTTGCCTGAATGAATATTTTCAACACCAACAAAAAGAAGCAAAAGTTCCAGAATACTTTCTGTTTCATAAAAATGTCACTGCATTATAACTTACAGTTTTTTCCCTGTAATTAAGTTGTATGCCTAGTGTAAAAAAAAAATCAAACTCTTTAATGTTTATATCCTAGCTCGAAGTATCAAGGCTAAGGATCTTATGTGGTTTTAGATCTTGTGTCATGTCTGAAAACAATGTTTAGATAACTTTCTTTGTATTTGTTTCGATCAACTTAGATGACTTCTTTTATTTTTAATTAGTAAATTTTTTCTGCATAATAAATATTACATTTTTTGTGCGTGTTTTTCTCAGGTGATTTATCTCCAGTACAGATGTCACCTATCTCTCAGTCGCAGTTTATTCCTCTGTCTGAGGTCCTATGCTCAGTCATATCGGACATGAATGTTGCTCACGTCGTGGTCAACCAAGACGCACTAATTAATCATATGATGAAGGCCCATCCAGGTACCATGTTATAACAAATTCATAACTGGTTTTAATATTGTTCAGTTTATTGTTCAGTATATCGTTCCAGTTTTTATTAAAAAGTTTTTTTCCATGTCATATAATTAACACTGCAGTGTTAATTAATTAATTAATATTTCTTTATGACTTTCTTTTTTGTTTTGTTTTTAGGAATGGCCATTCCCACTCAAGATATTCTCTACAATGCTCTGGGAGCGCTCATTAAAGAAAGAAAAATTTATCACACTGGAGAGGGCTACTTCATCGTTACACCTCAAACATACTTTATCACCAACAACTTGGCAAAGGAGAAGAACTGGTGGACAAATGACAATGATCAACACTCTCCTCCTCCTATAACATACTTGATGAGCAATGAGACCTGCATGGATGCTTCTACCGAAGTACCCATTATGCCTCATTGTAAGTCCTGTAGTTGCTTCACACCTCAACTAACTGCTCCTCCTTCTGTCCAAGAGCAGTCTATTAGCATAAGTGAATGCACTGGGAAAAGCCTTAAGTGGCCCAGAGAATCCAAGCCAACTGTTCAGCATCAGTCCACATCTACAGCAGCAGACTACCAAGCTAGTGAAATCAGCAAGTCTACCGTCACTAGCCGCAAGGACAAGGAAAAACCCGGACGCAAGTTTGGCCTCAGCTTGTTTCGGCGTAACACAGGGAAAAAGGAAAACAAGCTAAAGAAGGAATATGCCACTTTCTCTGGACAGTTTCCACCTGAGGAATGGCCAGTCAGGGATGAGGATGATCTTAATAACCTTCCTAGAGATTTGGAGCATGCTATTATTAAACGGATCAACCCTGAGCTAACTGTTGATAACCTTGTCCGTCATACAGTCCTAATGAAAAAAATGGAAGAAAAGGCAGCTAGAGTGACAAAAGCCCTGACTACTGACAAAGGCATGTCCACAGATATCCTGCTTCCTAAGCAGAGACACCATTCAGCTAAACCTCCTGCAAGAAGATCAGCCTCTAAGGCCATTCGGAGTAAGAGAAGAGGTCCCTCAGCAAAAGAGAAACAGAGGACAAAGAGTAAGGATGCTCCATGTGATGAGAATTTACAGGGAGATGATCTCATCCCATCTCGCCTCAGGCCTGAATTAGTCCTAAACGAGCCTGACCATCACGAGAACTGCACAGATTTGGATGCAAAATTTGTCTATAAGAAACGCATAGAGGATCCTTTTCAGCCGTTGCTAGGATGTGATACAACCGTCAATCATAAAGAACAAAGGAGGAGAGAAGCCAAGACTTCTAGTCGACGAGAGCGAGCAGGCCACCGATCAAAGTCCTGGGACCCTCACCATGTGAAAGAGGCCACTGAAGAGCTACAGAAAGCCTGCATGCTGTTTGACAGGTCATGTGAACAGCTTCATGAAAGAGGGCTCAATTTGGACTCCGCCATAGATACTAAAACAATCCAAGAACTTCCTGGAGACTACAGCTCTTTCTACCCTGAGAACACCACATTGAGGATAGAAGATAAAGTCAAACAGAAAGCAAGAGAGTTCAGTGATGGGAGAGCGAAGCAAACAATACAGATTTTACAAGAAAGAGATTTAAAAGACATTCCTGAACAAAGGCTTGGTACAGACTTTGCTTCACTATCATACAAAGCAACAGAATTACCCGCGTCATGGTCCAAGCCTACAGTTCGGTGTAGACTGTCTCTTCATCTACTTAACAGTAAGGAGGAATCTGAGCACTGTCCTGACCTCCTCTCCTCACATCATCAAACTGGCAGCATAGCAAGCAGTGTGAACAATGAGAAGAGGGTACAAAGAAACACAAACAGAGCAGACAGTGAAGTACACACCGATGCAGAGCAGCTTATTTATCAGAACACTGAAGATGATGACGATGGCTGTAGCTCTCTCTGCCTGAATGAGGACCATGCCAATGAGTTAGTTCATGCTGGCACATCCCGCTGTCGTGAGCCAGTGTGTTTCGATGCAAACTGGGACAGCTCTTTTATAGAAGAAAACATATTAACTCTTCAGCAAGACCCCAAACGCGCCACACAAAGACCTCATGAATACAGGTGGCCTCAAACTGAACATAAACCTGGTTTGTCCCACATACCAGCAGACGGCAGCCCTGGAGGAAACCTGCAACATGCGAATGAGAAACTGAGTCAGCCCAGCCCAGGACATTCTGACCCCACTGATACCCTGGACATCAGTATCTTTGATTACAGTCAGATGAGTGAGAGGGGCTCTGATACTGAAACAGTACAAAAGTCTGCAGATGAAGACGATGACCAAACCAGCCACTGGGTTTGTCACTCACAGGACTATAACCAAATTCAGTCAGTGGCCGCTGATAAACTGCAGCCTGCAAATCCGAGTCGCTGTGATGGTACTGGAGCTTGTACAGGTGAAACAGCCGAGAATCAAAGCAATACAGCAGACAGTGGGATCGACTCTCCAAGGTCAGTCATTTCTACTGGTCAGGAATTTTAAATGTATTAAATTAAACTAAAGTGGTTTTAAGAAGTTTTATTAGGTTCACCATGTTTTTCATTGTGTCACATTTGCTATCTTACTGTCTACAAAATCACTGTGCTAATTCAGTAAATACAAACAGAATATAGGCAATTGAAATAAATGTACATTTATAATAAAATATAATAAATTGCTATGAATGCAATGATATTCATATTTATTTATTAATTTAATGGCATTTGCCATTCTATTTCTATTTACAGAATACGCATGAGTCTTATGTCCCCTAACTCTGTGATACTGAAAGGGCTGAAACGGCATAGTTTCCTGGAAAACCTTGAAAAGCTCCACTCCAAAACCAACGGCATTCATCCTCAAAGTTCCTTGCTCCAGCTCACACCTGTCATGAATGTGTGAACAGCTGGGTGTGGATTCACACGTGGTGCTTTGAGCTCATTAATTTACTTCTGTATAAATGTGCGTATTTATAGCTATTACATGTAAATACTTTTGTTAATACAATATTGAGTCGTACGTGTGATATTGGGGTAACTGGACTACTGACGTAGGGGTTTTCTTTTTCTTATTAGCTATTTCAGTACTAAGACACTCTGTTTATAAAGAGGGTGGTGTTAGTTCAATTAATCCTTTACACTTCAAAATCAAAATATAAAAAGCTTTGTAAACTGAGAAAAATAAAAATGTTTACTGAGCGATTTCCAGGCTTCTGTGTTTTATTCATTAATAAGAGGAACCTGAAACCCTCAGGTAAACATTAAACAGAGCTTTACAGTACACTGATTACTAACTACAGAGTGCCCAGAGATATTCAACATGGGTAGTTTTTACTGCATTTTAACACAGATACTGTCTACAAAATGTAACATAAGAATACTCTTGAACAAGATAACATTAAGTGTAAGTATTCAAGTTACTTTAAATAAACAACATCGTTTGCAAATGTGTGCCTAATGTGGCATTGACATTGGCATGAAAAAAGAACAGACCCTAATGCAGTGTCTTGCAAATAAAATTATGGCAGGAAATACGCTGGAATGCTTTACTACTACACAAGACACTAATCGGATGAAATGCTTAGCGATGGTATCAGCATTACAATTCCTTTTTTTATTTTCAACGTCTTTGTCTTGTAATTACCAAGCACACCTACTTACCCTGCAGGAACTGAGGAAACACGTGGAAGCTCATGGCTGCCTATATTGAATTTCATGGGAGTTTCTAGTCAGAGAACAGAAAACTTCTCTTTTGTCTTGTTCCTATTGCTCTTTCTGTCTGTTTACTAGAACATGCTGATCCATAAACCTAATAACACACAACTTGCATTATACAACTGCTGCAGTTGCAAGTTACAATGAAAGCATCTTGTAACATTATTAACAACATTAGCTCAAACAGAACAAGAAGCTATCAAAGTTCACTTATGCTATAGGAAACTATTTTTGGGTAGAGCATGTGTGTTTACCAAATAATATGAACCACAGTTCTTCTTCTTCTTCCTCTTTTTTTTGGATTCTCCCATCAGGGATCGCCACAGCAGATCATCTGTCTCCATACCCCTCTGTCCTCTACATCTGCCTCTTTCAACCCAACCACCTGCATGTCTTCCCTCACCAAATCCATAAACCACCTCCTGAATTCTGGAAGCGGTTATAGATATTGATTTCTGTACAGTTATAAGCATACTATACCCCCTGCAATCTGTCAGTGGATCACCAGCTTAATGACAAGCAGGAAACAACAGGTGAGACTGGGAGGTATTACCTCCGGTATTCGGACAGTCAGCACTGGTGCTCCTCAGGGATGTGTCCTCTCCCCACTACTATTCTCCCTCTATACGAACGACTGCACATCAAGTGACCCGACTGTTAAACTACTGAAATTTTCAGATGACACCACGCTCATCGGACTCATCCGATATGGCGAAAAAAGTCTGCATATGAGCAGGAGGTGAAGCAGCTGGTGCTATGGTGCAGTCAGAACAACCTAGAGATAAACACACTCAAAACTGTGGAGATGATAGTGGACTTTAGGAAACACCCCTCAACACTACTCTCCCTCACTGTATCCAACAGCCCTGTGCCATCGATGGAGAACTTCTGCAAACTACTATTTTCCAAGACCTGAAATGGGAGTCCAACATAAACTCTGTTCTCAAAAAGGCCCAGCAAAGGATGTAATTTCTATAACAATTGAGAAAGTATGGTCTGCCACAGGAGCTGTTGATACAGTTCTACACTGCAGTCATTGAATTTGTTGAATTTTTTGCTTGTACTATACAAGATCAAGAAAATGGTTAATGGAGAGGCAATGAAGGGCTAAAGCATGAAGTCTGTGCTGGAAAGTCCATGCACATTAATGAGACTCGTCTGTAGTCTGTCATGTCCAAAACTTAAATGTAGGGGGAAGATATTGGGGTTGGATATCGCGGTCAAGTGATACAAACAATTTGTGGAACATAAAATGGAAGCTTCCCACCTGTCCTATTGACTAATATGAGAGTGGGCGGGGTTAAACTTAAATTACTGCAGCACTTTCGGTTGAACCTCCACCCGTATATACAGTCACTGCTACAGAAGTGTGGAATTATAGCGCCCCATAGCGGCTGTTTGTAACAAAAAATGACTTCATGAGTCAGCCTGAAGTTTAGCCCTTCTTTAAATCACCTCACAGCAGCGGTCAGCTTTTTAATGTTTTGCACGGCTTTAAAGACATTACAGAAAACCTGAGCACTTGCACAGACACTGATAATAAATAATACAGATGCACTCCGAGCTCAGTCGCGCTGTCAGTAGCAAGAGGGTTTTAAAGAGGGTTTCTGATGTGGCTGCTTTTTAATTTCATTCATTCATTCATTTTCTCCCGCTTATCCGTAATTCGGGTCGCGGGGGCAGCAGTCTAAGCAGGCTCCCGCCTTCGACTGCTGCCCAATCCTCACAGCACCGTCCCTTACGGTCCCTCCTGCAGGTGGTGAGCCCACGGGAAGGCGGCCCCACGTCACTCCGACGTCACGGACCTTGATATTTCCCTCGTAAGGGACCCCCGGAGCATAGAGGGTTAAGGGCTTTGCTCAAGGGCCCAAGAGTGGCAGCTTGGCGATACCGGGGCTCGAACCCCAGACCGTCCGATCGGCAACCCAGCGCCTTAACCGCTGGAGCCACCGCTCCCCCCGCTTTTTAATTTGCCAATATTTTTTCTGTTATGCCTTAAACCAGGGATCCTTAAACACCGGGCCGCGGATCATTTGCTACCGAGCCGCACAGAGAGAATAAAACATTTCTATTCTATTTCCATTTTATTGACCTTCCCGGTGCACAAAAATAAATAAATGAAATAAAATAAATTAATTACCATTTTTGATTTTTCCATTTTCCGCATTTTCAGTTTCAGTCGCAGGTTGGTTATTTTCGGATATGCATTGATAAATCAAGTTTGCACTGATTTTCCATTATGGCGAGTTGAGTCACGTTTTCATTCTAGATGTAATAATAAAATAAATTTGATTCAATACAAGTTTATTTCTATAGCGCTTTGACGATAGACATTGTCTCAATGCAGCTTTTTACAATGTAAGTATTATTGAACAAATCTTGAATTATTTGCACTGTGTATTTATTCCTGCTAGCCTGGGGCGACAGGCAAGGAGAAAAAAATCCTTAGATGGTATGAGGAAGAAACCTTGAGAGTAACCAGACTTGAATGAGAACCCGTCCTCATATGGGTGACACCAAGAGTGTGCTTATAAATCATTAAAAAAAAAAACCACGATACAAACAGCAAAGTGTGAGAAATATCATGAAAACCGGAGTGTGTGATTATGAGTAATGTCCTTTCTATACAGTCTAATACAGTCAGGTGGAGAATTATATAATATGCACGTATATTATATTATAATTATATTAAACAGAATATATATATATACTATCTATCATATTATAAATCTATCAATCAATTATATATCTATCATATTATATCAGTAACACCGGTCCGCTAGGTGGCAGCAGAGCGCTGGCGTGTTGAGGCTCGCGTCTTTTTGCTCATGCGCTTAAACGCACTTGGCGCCAGAAAGTGTGAGTAGTCGGAGCGCCTGCGTACGGACAGTGTGTGTAGACGCAAACAAGCTCAGAATCCTCAGGCCGTCTCTTCCCAGAAGCCTTCAGACATCAACTCCTTCCGTCTCTCACATCGAGTAGAACACTAACAGGTTGGAAAGTATATCTTTTTTTTCTTTACAGTTTGTATCAATAATAACAATATCATCGTTAGTTTTCACGTCTGTCCGGTGCTTTTTCCCCCCCAGATTAAACTTTATTGAGCTCTAGCCAGCTAAACGGCTAATTAGCGTGCTATAATACCAGTGTTCGATGTGTGTAAGTGTAAATCCGGATTCGCATGAATACATCTCGCCGTTTTTCTGCTTCTTGAGCGTGTTGTAAAGAGTCCCGGTGACTCTGCGCGGTGTGAGCGCTCGAGACGTCACAGAGGTTTAATGGCGGTAGTTTGTAGTGCGCTTTAGACGGAGCGGTGAAGGTCTGGGGCTTTAGCACGACGGTAGGCCATGTTGTTTCACGGGAGAGCTGTAGATGTTTCCCATCGTTAGCATTTTTCTCACTGCTCCGAGAGCATATACAAAGCGTGACCGGTTCTTAGCCCTGTTAGCTCCGTGCTACAGTAGCTGATTTGGACGGTTTCCTCGGATTTGTACCCACAGAGACACCGCGCTGGAGGTTATGTAAGACGCGGGCCTTTCCCGGGCTTTTTGCGTGGCGGTTCTGCAGCGTTTAGCCATTTTTTTTTCTTTTAACAGAAATCAGTTTTGTTTTTTAGTTCAGCTGATTATAAACTATTTACTGGCTTCGTATTGTATATTTAATGTTGCGTCAAACGCGGTACATTCTCCACTTTACGATGAATATATATTATTGTTAATATTTCCCTCTCAATGGCTGCGCTGTAGCTCGAGTTGGCGGTGAGGGCGGAAGCTAGTAGCGGCAGCCATTTTAGAGCTAGTTAGCAGTTCCAGTGTGAGCTGCACAAGATGCCCACCGGGAAAGGCGGTGGAAATCTCTGAAGAGGCCGAGTCACAACGTGAGTTTGCCGAGGCCAACATTATAGCACGGCTCTGAGAAACACGATAAAGCACGACACTGAGTTTAAACGATCTAGTTAATATACACTACTTGTTTATGTCTTAGCCAGAATAGCTAGTTAGCCAGCTAGTTAGCTGATATTGCGTGCTTCTGGAAGCTAACTAGCCAAGCTATTTAGCCAGCTAACCTAGCCCACAATATCATTCCCATATTTATTACCGTCTTCACTGCACTTCACTGCTCACAGGTTTTGTTGTAGATTCCCCCCCAAAAATGTTTACCACATCAACTCTAACTTTAATAATAATTATAAATGGCTCTGTGTTGAAATAAAATCAGGTGAACTTTGCTTTAACATATACGTAGCCATCTAAGTTAGCTCAAATTACTGTATCGGCTAACACTAGCGAGTTTTTAGCAAAACAGAGATTTGCTAACTAGCTCAATGGTCATAGCACGCTTGTTTATGCTTTTGTAAATGTTATCCCCTCTTTATAAACAGGCTCATTCGGTGTTTAATATCAGTCTGTCTGAGAGTAATGTGTTTAGTCTATAATGTGGTCTGTGTGTTCAATAGCACTTCAACATTTTAGGTGTTAGCCTGGTGCAGGTATAATAATCTTCTGCATTACAAACTCAACCAGATGTGGTATTAAATTGAACAATGTTGTAGCAGGGTTATTTTGGATAAATGTACTAGACCTTCACTTTTTTTTTTTTTCCTGAGCTTTTGTGTTCATTATGTGCATTTGTAAGGTTGTCTTTTATTGTCTTTCCAACAGGCCAGATACCTCCTGGCTCGTGCTGACCGAGAAGGTCCCAAGCATTTTTTCTGATTGAGAAAGCGGTGCTCCTAGAGCAGCGCTTAGTTTCACTTAAACGGGAAGACGGAAGTCGTCAGGCTGGAGTGTGTCCTGATGGCCGAGTCAGAGACTGAGTGCGACACACCAGGCCTCGATACGTTGGGGTCTGAGTGTGTCATAACTCACACGCAAGTCGGTGACTTGCATTATGGAGCGGAGACTGAGATTATGACTCAAGAGGACAAAAGGCTTGACCTAGAAGCCATTCATGGCGATCTTGGTGCCGTGGCTTGTGTTGATGCTGTAACGGAAACAGACCATGATTACACCAAGGCTGAGATACATCATGACCCACAGTACTTTGGAAGTGCAGACATGAAAGGAAGCGAGGCTCTGCTTGGTGAAGTGCTGCTGAAGGCAGAGATGGGTGGAGCTGGTCCAGACCATGTGGTGAAGGATGAGTCGGACCATGGAGGAGAGCTAACGGTGGAGTCAGAGAACGGTGTCATCATTCATGAGGCTCATGGTCTTCAGTGCAACGAGTGCGGGGAGATATTCGGAAGCATGACCGATCTCCATCAACACTTTGAAATGCATAAAGCAACCCATCCTTACATTTGTATCCAGTGTGGTGAGAGCTTTGCTGTGGAAGCTAGTCTGAGAGGTCATATGAAGATACACATGAAGGAGAAGGGCTACGCCACCACTGGCGTGGAGATGGTTGGTAAAGGAGTCATCGACGCGTTCAATCTTAAGCCACATCAGATGTTGCACTCCCCCGAAAAGCCACACAGATGCTCGGAATGTGGGAAAAGCTTTGCTGCAGCTATCACGCTAAGAGAGCATATGAAAATGCATTCTGATGACAAACCTTACAAATGTACTCAGTGCAGGAAGAGTTTTGTCCGCAGACGCCATCTTAAGAAACACCAGGAGCTGCATGCTCGTGAGAAGCCATTCACCTGCCCACAGTGTGGGAAAGGCTTTGCTACGGCTTCCAATTTGAAACAGCATCAGAAGACCCATGCAGGTGACAAACCACATCGATGCTCCCAGTGTGGCAAGTGTTTTGCTGCAGCAGCCACCCTGAGAGAACACCAGCGAATCCACTCTGGTGAGAAACCCTATAAGTGTAACCAGTGCCGGAAGAGTTTTGTAAGAAAACGCCACTTGAAGAAGCACCAGCTGGTGCACCAGGGTGGCAAGCCCTACCGATGCACTCAGTGCGACAAAGGTTTTAATCACTCCTCGTCCCTGTCACGACACCACAAAGTCCATTTGGAGGCCAAAATGTACGCCCAGCCCGATAAAGAGTTCCCCTTTGAGACCCCCATGAAGAGGGGAATGCATACAGGTGAAAAGCCATACAGCTGTAACCACTGTGAGAAGAGCTTCAATCACTCTTCATCGTTGTCTAGGCACCAGAGGACTCATTCTGATGGGAAATCCTACACTTGTGCCCACTGTGGCAAGAGGTTCAATCATTCCTCTTCTCTTGCAAGACACCAACGTGTCCATTTGGATGAGAAGACCTCTTATAGTGCTATTCCCACAGGAAAAGGATTCCCTCCTACTACCATCTTAAAACAGAGGATTCTGCAGAGTGAGAAACCATACCGTTGTTCTCAGTGTGGAAAAGGATTCAATCACTCCTCTTCTCTTTCAAGGCACCACAGAATTCACATTGATCAGTAAGCTCACCACCAAAGTGGCTGTTATTTTGCAGTTCGTCCCAACTTTTCAGGCCAACCCCAAATCAAACCTCATAATTAGAATAAATGGAAGTACTACAATTTTGCGACAGATCTTGAGGCTATAATTAAAGAGAAACTTCTGGTTGTGTCCTTTAACCTGACATAAAGAGCGATTTTCAAATACTGGTTTGATTGACCTTGAGCTGACGCTGATCCTGTGCAACTTGCATATATCGCTTGCTGCTTTTAATTGGACATCTCTAATAATGTAGCAATTGAATGCTTGATGACCATTTATGCTCTTGCTCATACTCTTTAAAAAGTAATTATGCCAGATAGCTTCAAAGCCTGTTTTGAGATTTGGACATACAATTGGTGACCAATTTTTTGGGATACTGGAGGAAACAACCACCCACACACCCCCAAAGTCTGTGTATCTTTAGTGTCTTTTTCATGGCCTGTTCAGAAACTACCATTTGTAAATAGGTGTTAATTTTTATATACATGTGTATAGGCGCGTGTGCAGTTCTTTTACACATTGAGCATTTTTGTATGACTCGGTCTGTCTTAACCATCTTCATTTTGAGAATAAGATGGTGCTTGAACGTTTTACTGGCTCTAGGTAAGCTGTTGGCACTGCAAGTCTGCATAAAATTTGTTCCAAAGTTACTCAAGTCACCATTGTTTTCAGCAGCAATTAAAATCGGCTGAGCAGGGGGTCAAACGAACTGAACACAGACAGTTAAATAGTAGCATAACTTCAGTAATGAACTTTTCAGACTTTAAATTTAGCTGCAAAAACTTACCTGGGCTTGTTAAGAGCGACAAATGTAGTCTTTTCTTTCGAATTTTCCGATTTCCTGACTTCTGAATATCTAGTTTTGACGGATTATAAATAGTTGTATACATATTCAATGTAATTTGATCTAAATGTTCCCTCGAAAGCATTGCTTAACTGGTTCCCTTTGGTACTTAACAGCTTAAAACTAATGGGTGAACTGCATATTTGCGTTCAAACCTAATGTCATCGCCGTAGAACTAGTTCAGACATCCATATATATAATCTGTAGTTAACTTATATTCTGGATACATGCAGCAAATTTATCAAAATTTAGTCTAATAGTGTGTAATTATCAGTACAATAAAATAGCTTGCGCTCTTCATTCTTTCGAAATTCCGAGAAGATACACTTTCTACTTAAAGTACTGTGTATGGGGGAAGATCTTTTACATACTGATGTATTTTTTTAATATGGTTTGGGTAATCTGAAAGGGAAAAAGAGTAATACTGTTTTTATGGGAGTGAACATTATATTGAACCTTTTTTTTTCTTTTTGATTAACTGTGCTTCAACTCATAGCATAGGCTTTTTCATTGTATTAGATAGGTGCCTTATTGCATGCTGTGTAGAAATGTATGTTGAGCTGTAATAGAAAAAAAAAAAAAAAGGTTTGGCTCGTCTCCCTATGTTTGCGTACTAACCAACATATTTTACTTTTGACTTTAGGTAATTTTGGTTTTGCTTTTCTGTATATGAATATATGTTTTTGCTGTTACTGCTGTCTTTTAATTTCTCTGTTCATCCGCTGGTCACATTGTAGAAAAACTAAAGGTTTAAAAAAAAAGTTACACCACCTTTGATCCATATTTTGATTGCCCTATTAAGTGGTCAGATCTTGTTCCATGTCTTTACCCCATCTTTGAGTGGTGCACACATGGATAAATAAAGGTTCTTGACTACCTGTTTTGTTTTACGTTTGCTTTTCTTTTTTTTTCTTTTTTTCTGAATACATTTTTTTTGGTCTCCGTTTCCTGAAACATTTCAAGTGAGGAATTTAGTTATTTTGTATTTTCGTAAAGTTTTTCTTCCTTCCATTGGCCGTTTGCTCATTTAAATTTCATAACAGGGCTGTGTAGAACTGGTGTGATGACATTTACTGTAATGATTGAATAAGGCCACTAAATCTAGTTCGGGGTTTTCTTTGCCGTAGTGGAAGTTTGCGTTCACTCGTGAGTTTTATTTATTAAATTTGGTTCAGTAAATACAGGATAATTTTAGTCCTTAATTCAAAATTACTGTTTAAAAAAAAGACCTTTTTGAAATTCGTTTGTTTAATGCATTGTACGGAGGTAAAAACTGTCGTTGGCTGATGCATTTTACCTACACATTATCTAATTCACTCTGCTATGGATCACCTTCACTTTGCACAAATGAATATGAATGTATTATGTAATGAATGCAGTGATTAATTGGGTGTAGATTTTGTTCTATCTCCCCCCTCTTATGCTTTTCCTTTGACTAGACATCGGTCATGGCTCTACAGTGACGCTACAGTGAAATTTTCTATGTACAGATTTTTTTGGGTTTATGCAGTACTTTTACAGTGGCTCCCATAGTCTTAGAACTACAGTCATGGCCCTCAGAAACCACTGTTTAACTCCTTTTTTTTGTCTCAATATATAATGTAATCTTTTTTTTTTTTTTTTTTATGTTTAGATAAGCATACCCCTAAGTGACCATACTTTCAGGCAGATACCAGAAGATAGCTAAAATGTGTTAATTTTTCTTCTTAAATAAAATATTTTTTTGCATTAGTGAAGTTTGGACTTTCCAGGTAAACCATTCAGTCAAAACTTTTAACACTTATTCTTTTCTCAATTTGAATGACTACTGGGTCAAAACATGTTCATTATACCAGGCCTTGTGCTACGTGTCTGGTATGTAATAATTGGTGCTTATGAAAGTGTTCCAAGAAAAGTACAATGAGCCATGGGCACTCAAAGCTCACTGATGTGTGTGATGGTTTCCAAATTTCCCATATCTCAATTCTACAGAGTATTTCTGTGATGTGATTGACAAATAAGTCGGATTGATGGAGGTACCACCTCAGGATAAAAAGGATCTGCTGCCTACATCCTGGTGTCTGAAAGCAAAGCACAACTTTAGAGGCCTTGTGGAGTCCATACTTTGACAAGTAACTTGGACATACTTTTGGGTGGATGTTTATATTGTAGTGGCTGATCAGTGTATATCAAGCTTATCAAAACTCTTGAAACTTTACCTACCACAAGTTTGAATGATCAAAACCTTGTGGGGTTTATTTTTCAGGAAAACACTAAAAAGAGGATGTTTCTAATTTAGAGCTGTGAGGCTGCAAGAGGTTTTAACAGGGATCTACATTTTGACACATGAATTTATTAAGAAAGTATTTATTCCATTAAAAGCAGTACAAAAGCATCAGTTATTCACCTGATTTTTCCAGTGTGGTTTCCACATGTGGTTCTTTCCCCAAACTTAAAGTTGGAGGGTCACAAATGTATAGGATGTCTTTGGATGGAATAGCGTTTAATTTTCCCTTCACTTTAACTAGGAGGCCAAATCTGTTCCAGCATGACAATGCCCCTGTGCACAAAGCCAGTTCTATGAAGATATGGTTTCCATGTGTTGGAGTGAAAGATCTTGTGTGGCCTGCTATAGAGCTCTAACTACAACCCTATTAAACACCTAAGGATATGAAGTGAAGACCCTACATCATAACCTGATTATAAAATCTGGTGACGCATCTTCCCAGAAGTGCAGAGTTTATTATAACTGCATTTGAGGGATTGAATGTGGAATGGGATATTCTAAAAGCACATATGAATCTTACTACTCATATTTATGCAGCACACTAATAATGGTGCTTATGACACTTGTGTTGAGGATATCCCACTAACATGATTTTAACCAATTAGGTCAATAGATGTTAGCTGAAACAATGCCATTACAGTTTTTCTCAGTTGCTTTGGAGCATTTCTCAGATCAGAAATGAAATTCTTAAAATTACTTGTTCAATCTCCACATCATTTAGTCATTTCTTGTTGCTTTGATCAAATTGCAAATGCTTTTGTACATTCATTTAATCAATTGTGTACAAATGTCTGCTGTTTCCCACATTATCAGTTGTTTGTCATGTTGACCAAAGTATATTTTACTGTTTGGGGGTGAGTCTTAACCCCCAAAACATCTCAGTGTCAGTTCATTGTATAAGTCATTGAATGCAAAATGGTTAAACCAGTTGTCATCTAAAATTTCTATTAAACTTTTTTTTTGTAAATGTGAATTGATGAATTGTGCAGATGAATCTTGAATGTCACTAATGAAGGAGCGTGTACGGCATCGGATCAACCAATAATCAACTAGTTCTATAAAACAGGTCAAAGGTGAATCTTGTGACCCTTCAATTGGAGAGTACACAGACAGCAAAACAAACAATTATACATTCTGAAAATGGATGAACAACTAAAAAACAAACGCTTGTACAGGAAAAGTGTGAATCCTGCCTGGTCTCTTGCAATCAATACAAATCAAATAAATACATTTGTGAAGCTGAAATTCAAAGATGCCAAACAGAAGGAAGTAAAAATTTTGTGCATTTCAGTCATTTTAATCTAAACCATAGTTTATATCAAGAAATGCTGAAACTGCACAATCATACTGACAACATGAATAAACATTTTGATGATCTTGTTTGTAAACAATGACAAAGGGACTTTTCATTCTGATGGGAATGACATGCTCATTGACACAAATACTTTTGAGAGATTAATGTAGGATTTTGAGAAAAGTACAGGCTTTTGCAAGAAATCCAATGTAGTTAGCTGTATGTACAAATTGTTTGAGAATGCATTTACTAGTTTGAAAATATCAAGAATGATTTGAGAAATGTTTTAAAGCAACTGAGAAAAACTGTAACAAAGCAAGAGTTCCTTGTGGTAAGTTTTTTCCCGAAACTGATTTTAGATCTATCATATTGTCGTAGTCAAGACCAAGACCAAAACAGCACTCCTCAAATTCGTCTGAAAAAGAAACATAACCCCAACAAGTCATTGCAAGAGTGAATTTTATATGCTGGAATTTTCCTTGTTTTATGAGCAAACAATTTAAAATACGCTGAAAATAACATTATTATTCAACTCTTAATTGCTATGTCTTATTATCCACCTAACACATTACCATCTTTGGGCAAGAAAAAATGCCAAACACTCGTTTACAATGCAGAAAACCTGTAAATACCCAAGATATTTCTTTAGCAGTCTGTGGACTTCCAATAAAACAATAATAGAATAATAAGTATTAAAAGAGTAATAATTAAACTGTACTTGGAATCCTGCTGCTCATAACCAGTCACTGTGAATTATGGACATTGGAGTTTTCACCAATATGTTTCACTGTTTAGTGAAATGTACAATAGTTTTGCTGTGTATTTGTTTCAAACCAAATTACATCCCATTTTTAATGATTCCGAGCAAAAACCTATATCAATGTGTCCAACGTTTGTTTGCTTAATTATGTCCGATGTTATAAGAATAAAGAGTTCTCGTACAAGTACTTTTTTTTTTTGCAATCATATCTTGAATTTCTGGCCATTTTTTATTAATTTTGGTGACATTTTTGTCACTATTGTTCATTTAGGACTAGCAGCAGTAATAAGTTATTTAGAATTAGAAATAAGTTACTGATTGCATTTTAAGCACAAAGTTTTACTTTTAATTACATTCATGGTGTTAACAAATAAATCAGACAATGCACTGGCAGGTTTAGTGATATTCCCCCAGTTCTAGTATACACTGGCCTTGAAATAAAATCCCAAGTCCTCTTAGTTTAAGACTAAGACAAAGCTGAGTCCAAATGCAATTAAGACTAAGGTAAGACCAAGACCTTTAAAAAAATGGCCTTAAGACCAATATGTAGGTACTACGACACTACTCTCCAATTATTCAGGCTTTTCTCTGTTCTTATACAGTATACACAGCATTCTTTCCTGACTGGTAAAGACTCTTGTTGAAATTTGATTTGAATAAACTCGTGAATGTCAGAATGTAAACAAAACCCTGTCTTCTGGGGAACAGGTACCAGTAAATTTTCAATATTCTAAAATATTTAAATCCAAATTTATGCATGATGTGTTTACACACTGTTGCCTGTATAGTATATCTTTACTTTACTAACATTAGACATGGGCTGATTTTATTTTGTACTTAATCTTTTTTATAATCTGTTTTTTTTAATACAGTATCTTTAAAGAATGATGTTACGTTCTACATTCTATACGATCACATTCATAAACATTCCATCAGATGAAACCTGTATGCCTGTATCTGACTCACTGAGCATTTTACCAAAGATATCAACATAAACAGTATTCAGATGTTGGTGTTACCATACACAATAATGTCTCGTGATATTTCTTTATTTACATTAACTACAAAGCATGAATGCTCTGTACATTATTTCTTTAGAATCTTCAATACATTTCTGTCGTGTGGAGTTGAGAGGATTATGGGCTCAATATCATTCAAGTGGTCAGTATTTATTTTTCCAAACCACTTAGTGTACTCTATATGTAAATTTTATTTTTAGTACTCAAGTTCATCTTTATCACCATCATCATGACTGTATTTCCCCTGACTTTTCTGCTAGCTCTGATAAAACAGCACTAAGTATAACTGGCCAGTCTAAAGTGCAGATTGGGGTCAAGTATAACTAATGCTAAGCAGACGTGGACAAATCTGATACTTCACCAGGGAAAAAAAAAAGATCCCACAATTTTCTCTGAAATAACTTGAAATGGAAAAAAGCGATTGGCATTTATCATTGTTTATTACACATTTTAGGAATAATAATAATAACCATGCTAAATTGTTGTTTGTTCTCATACCTCTCCTGTGATGTTAATAACTGTGTATCCATCATGAGGAGCACAATCTCCTGTTTCTGTTTGCTGAGGCCCACAGGCTCCTTTACCAACCTGGATATAACACCTGAGGTAAAAACACAGCACGTTCACACTCATACACACCTCCGGCTAGTTTAACATAGCCAGTCAACAGATGCTGAATCGCTGATGTACTGTTGAGTGGCTATGCTAAACTAGCCGTAGGTGTGATTGAGTGTGAACGTGCTGTGTTTTTGATGTTCTCTGTGACATGAGTAACGGTAAGGTGTTTACCTTTTTATTTTTAGGTAATGGAAA